>NW_024429267.1:38155316-38607816 GCF_017639785.1 Mesocricetus auratus | reverse complement strand
TTTTTTAAACAAGTCAACAAACTATTGGTCTCTTTGTATAAACTGCTTTAATCTATATACCACTTTGCCAGCCTCACTCTCCCCATCTCTGGTGTGGCTTTGTGTAACGTAGACTGCATCAAGAACAAATCTTATTTTCATAATACATCATATTCCTTAGTACCTGATTTCTCAACTGGTAGGTCACTTTCGTGGCATTAATTACATCTCTGATAATAATTTTTTTCTGTGATTCTACACCCCCTCAATGGGACCTGTCATGAAACCAACCTGAGAGACAACCCTCTTTACATGTAAGAGCAGAAGCTGTTGGCTATGAAACTGAGAAGTGGTACACTCTGGTCCACCAAGAGTCTGGGCACTGTATGATGGTTGCTCTTGAGATTTCACACAAATCACCAAGCCTTTGCCTTGGAGAACTTTTGTTTTCAGATATACAGGAGCAAAGATAGATTCTGCATTATTGGTGTAGTCACCCAGGAGGAACAACAAAGTCAGGCACACTCAGCAACACTGAAATCAAAGATGCCTATTGAATGTGTCTTCCACTTACAAGTGGATTTGGGCAAACTTTTGAAGAAAAGTAATAGAATTGAGAATGTAGATAATAAATGCAATCCATTTGGTCAGTTGCGAAAGGAGCAATGGTTGACCACACCTGAAGAGTCCCTGGCTAGGATTTAAATCTACAGTTATTAGGTAGCCAACTTCAGACTAACAAATTTAGAATTTTTGAGGATAAGACATGGTAGAAACAGGTTTCAAAAAGTTTCTCAGTGATTCTAATGACTAAACAAAGTTGGGCACTATTTAGAAATAGTAGCATAAATAAATAACACCTTCAGAGCCTACAGGGAGGGGAAAGATGAAGCATTAGATAGAACTCCGCTGGGGTCTCAAACTTTCCCCCCTGAAGGCCCTCCAGTTGCATCTTTACCTTACTGGATGAGATGCCAACTGTATCAATGGAGAAACTGATGGGAGTGGCTTGCTGGAGTAGGACTAGTTCAAGGCTAGCCCAACTCAGGGAAAGAGAGAGTAAGGGATGAGTTTGGGTAAGAAGAGTCTAAACTCTCATAAGTTAAAAAGAAGAATATAGTTTATCATGATAAAGTGTATTATTAAGTTTCTAGTAGGTTTAGTCAAATTATACCCTTGGTTTGACCCATTAGATAGGTTATTATTGTTGGCAATGGTGTTACAAAAATTGTACTTTAGAGTCACTGCACTCAAAGTCAATTAAACCTTTATTGAGTGTCCACTCTGTGCCAGAAAATGTTCCATCAGAAATGAAATTTAGCTAGAAGACAAACACTGAGTCAAAATTAAAGGGATTATAACTTTTAGTTGTACAAACTCTTTCCCAGTCAATGAGGTGAGCAGGAGATTGCCAGATGAAAGGATGGCCGCCGCATGACAAAGGGAGGCCGTTGACTGGATAATCATGCTATTCATACAACATTTTAACCCTGTTGTACTGCGAAGGACTACAAATTTGATCGTCTTGTTGTATCTCCTAGCATTCCCCTTAATATGAAAACTTTAAATACACGTGCACGTGCGCGCACGCGTGTGCACACACACACACACACACACACACACACACACGGATCATTTCTTCCAAATCTTGAAAAAAAGTAACTTCTTTGAAGTTCTTTGCTGATTTTATAGCTAGTAGGTCTTTTTCTCCCCTAAAATATGTAAGTAATTTACTAAGAGGTGCACATATCATTGCATTCACATTTTCTAGCCTATTATTCAATTTCTCTATCAAATATACAAATCATAGAGGTCTGGCTCCTTTCTCTGGCTGTTGGTTTAGGGTTAGTAGCCACACTGACTAGGGCAGGTTGGATCATTTGTCTTTCTTGTTTCTTTGTAGGATTGGTTGCTAACTTTCTTTCTCCAGTAATAAAGGCTTACGACATCTAGTATTGGCCTTAACTTCAGTCCAGCTATAGTTGGATGAACCACTGGTGTCCCTTTCCTGGTTCTGGTATCTGGCTAACCTGACCTGTTATCACCAAACTGCCCCAGGGTTCCCAGAACAAAACCCAAGGTGGGAGAAGATGCTGCTGTCATCTCCCTATGCTGGCCACCCCAGGATCCTGCCAGGTTCTTACCTGGCAAATGAAACAAAACAGGCAGGGTGGAAAGCATGAGGCAGCAGTTTCTCCCTCAGTCTTTCTGTCTCTCATTCCGCCTGTCTGTCTGTCTGTCCATCTGCCTGCCTGTCTGTCTCTTTCCCTTTTGCTCTTCTGCAGTTACTGTTTACCAGCTTTGAGAGGAGTACAACCCACCTCAACGAAAACTCCCATCGTTCTGCAGACCCTCCTGGTGGAGGCGGTGGTCGAGGGAAGCATTTTGGACTGGCCAGCATCCTGCCTGACCACCTCTTGTCAGAGAAAAGGAACAAATGAAAATGGGAGAAAAGAGGGGGTAGGGAGGGAGAAACAGAAACAGAGAATGGCCTTTGCGGAGCCTGGGCCTTTGTGCTCCGCATTCAAACTGATTTGTACCCTTTGTAGTCTTAATTATTTGTGAGAGCGGGATAACAGGAGTACCCAGCTCACCCATTATTTCCCGCATAAAAAAAGGCACACAGAAGCCGCTGATCATTCTTGAATTAGCAAACATGATACTAAAAAAAAAAAAGCATAAAAAAATTCATTAATACCATCAGGGATTAGGAGGCTGATTAAAGTGTAGCTGTTAGCGTATGCAAATGAGCGATAGGCATTTATCGGGGCCTGTGCAAGCTGTCTGGGAGCTGTAAAGCCCATGTATGTTTTTCAACTGATTAAAATAATTTTAAGTTCTGGAGATTTTTTTTGGGTAGGGAATTAAAAAAAGAGACTGTCTCCACTTTCCCTTTTGGCAAAATTTCTGTAAAGTACTCTCCAACCATTCCACTTGACTGCACTCTCTCTAGTGCAAACTCATCTCCAGAGAAGCAGGAGGAGGCTACCTCTGTCCACCTGCTCACAGCCAGTGAACTGAGCGTATTAAGCTGTTGCCAGAGTTTGTTTCTCAAGGGCCATCCAGCAACTCCTGTGACAAGCTGGGTGGGTGCCTTAGCAATGGTTCTGGGATCTACCAAGACTCCCCTGCCTCTCCTCTGGCTAAAGGTAGCCACCAAGGAGTTAGTTGCCCTAGAACAGGGTATCCAGCCTTGCCTCAAGTTGGCCTGCTTACTCCATAGTCTTGATTTGGGAATGCATGGAAGAGCAGAGGTAAAGCATGACAGCGGGGTGATCAGGGACAACCTATACCAAAGCAGACACTTTCTGAAAAGTGGGTCATCATGGCTCCCTGAAACAGAGGCATTGTGGGAGAAAGGAAGAAGAGAAGGACTTCCTCTCTGAAGTCTAAATTCAAATGCCATTTTCAAGACTTTCCATTAACATATGAGAGTTATTTTCACTCCTAGGGCCATTGACAATACTACTAATAATTAATGGTAATAATAATAATAGTTATTAGGTAATTAGTACATGCTAGGTGCTGTTATACACTCTAAATCTTTGCTCTTATTTGATTCTTACCAAACACAGGGAATAATGCTATTCTTATTGTCTGTATGTAAAACCACCAACAAAAACTGACCCCTTTTCAGTATCTACCCTAGGAGCATGCTGACTCAAGCCTCCATTCTGACTGGGATTCTAGAAGTAGTCTCCAACCTGACTCCCTTCCCTCCCATACTTGCAGTCATTTCCCTGAATTCTCAGTAATTATTTGTTGACTTAAAGAGATTCAAATTAATTTTTAAAAATCCTCAACAGGTGATTTAAATATGTATTATGGACGCTCTATGATGGCATAGAGTGTATGGGGTTGGGAAGCACTTCCATCATGACCATCAGTCCATTCTTATGTTAGCCAAAGCACACGATAATTATTCACTGAGTGAAAAAATAAGTGTAACTACTTGGCAACTATTTCCATGCAAAAATATCAATTTCCGGTTTGGGCCACACATTTTTTTCTTTTTTAACTTTTTATTTATTCTTTGTGGCTTTCTCATCATGCATCTTGATCCATCATCCCATCCCTTCACATCCACCCTCTTCCCCTGCAACCTCACCCGCCACAAAACAAAACAAAATAAAATTTAAAAGAGAAGAAAGAAAAAAGAAGAATCTTATCATGGAAGCTGCAGTGAGACAGTGAGTCACACACTTTACCCTGTAGTCCATATATCTTCACTTGCAAGTGTTCATTGCAAAGAGTCATTGGTCTGGTTTGAGGCCTCTGGTTTCTGCGACACTATTGATGCTGGGGCCTCACTGGGGATCCTCTTGGATATCCTGTTGCCACACTGTGTCATAGAGATCCTGCAGCTTTGGCTCTGGAGGGCCAGCCCCTTCATGTGCTCCAGCAAGTCATAAATGGTGTGGGCCAACTCATAACACTGGTTCTGGGTTGTTGCAGGGTTGGTCAGCCTGCCAGCTCTCCCCATCCTCACTACCAGGGTGAGTTCTCTGGCATTGCCTCAGCTAACTCACCCAATGCAGCAAGGAGCAAGGTGGGCCCAGTTCTCCTGTTTTCACACCCTGAGCCAGTATTACTGTGTTGCCCAGGCAAGGTACAGGGGCCACTCTCCCAAGTGCTGCAGCTGGTGAGGGACAGGGACGGATCTCCAGCTCTCATGACCTCAGGGCCAGTTCTGCCATCTCTGCAGGCAGTGAGGGTAGGGCAACTTTCCCTTGTCCATGCCACTATAGGGCAGATGATGGACAGGAACAGATCTCCCACCCTCACATTCTCAGGCTGGCTCACCTGCACTCACATCCACAGGGTCGCCTCTGCTTGGATGATTCTCCGTAGGCCTAAGTACTTATTTATTATTTTTTTGAGGTAGACAAAGCCAAGCTTTCTCTTAGACATGTTTTACTTCTTATACACTGAACCAAACATCAGAGCCCTCTGAGCTCCCTGCTACTCAAGCTTATGTGAGAGAGAAAACTGGAACATGCTTCAAGCCTGTAAGTGTCCCCTCTCCCACTGTGGGGCTTCTATAATGACGGATATCCCTAGCTCACATCCAGGTCATAGCCTCTGCTTGACACCCGTCAGGCTTCAGGAGGCTGTTAGATGGGAATAAACTGAAGTTTGTGGAAATACCCAACAAAGGAATTGATTTATTGATCATTAACGCAGTTGCCTGATGCGGGTATGATGGTAAGGAGTTGCAAAGAAGATGGAAGAAACAGATGATTTTTAAATATGGCTTCTGATTGTAAGAGATTAAAATCTAGTTAGTTAGTCTCCGGCTCCAGGGACATTGTGGAGGCAGTGTAGACACATGGGGGGCGTCTAATGAAAATTTAGCATGCCTTTCTTTGAAAGGAGAGGAGGATTGAAGTTTTCTCTATTGAGGAAACATTGCACAGACAGGAATGAGGACAGGTAGCTCCTTCGAGACTGAAGATCAAGTTATAAGGGCGATGGAAGTCGTTCTTCAGGGGGAAGACTTGGAACTTCTTGTGCAAGATGTAGGTAGCAGGGGACTCTGAGCAGGCTGCCAGCTGTGTGAAGGAAGGGAGACATCTGCCTCTAGTGGAACATTTAAGGGACTACCAAAACAGTAGTCAAGAATGAATGACACTGTAATGGAATGTTTTAATGTCTGAACTGACAAAGCATGGACAGCCTTTCTGGGGGTGGAATTTTCCTTGGAGGATTTGAGTCAGGAATGACATGATGAAGTTTAGAAGTCTGATCTGGTGGTGGAACCTGGTTTGAACCTCAGTGGAAGAGGGGTAGAGGTCATAGAGCTGAGGTAGCAGGTGGCCCCAAAGAGCCATCCCCTAGCTCCAACCTTTCTCATTTCCCATTATCTTTTTAATTTCCATTTTTAAAATACTTATTTTTATTTTATGTGGATGGGTTCTTTGTTGGCACATATGTGTGCAGTGCCCATGGAGGTCAGAAGAGGGCATTGGATTCCTTGGGAGTAGAGTTAATGACGTTTTTGAGTGCTGGAAACTGAACCTGGTTCTTCTGCAAGAGTAGCAAGTGCATATACACAGGACTTCCCCATCATCTCCTCTTTTCTGTCTAAATAAAAAGAAAGGTCTTAATTTTAACATAGTCAAGTTATATATAACAGAACAGTTATAAAGTAAGAACACAGTAATGTCCATCAACATTCAGCAAGATTTAAAGAAAATATCATCTATCCCATCCTTGTGAGTCCAAAGTCTTATATGTAGCTTATCTTTTATCATAACTAAGGAAAACTATAATTATAATATCTGTCTTCAACTCCATCAAAGACCACAGAAGGATAATGTATAAACACTAGAATTGACAGAGATATCTCGCTGCCTGGACAGTCATCACCCGAAGTTCCTTTTTAACGTTGGGGCATCCATCTTCAGCCCATAGGCCACAGTGTGTCTGGAAGACTTCTTAGCAAACAGGAAATTTCAAGCTGTATGTTTGCATTGGCAGTCCGTTAGTCATTTTCTGTGTCCTGCAGAAAGTCTGGCAGCCTCTTCTATGAAGCAGGAACCCTGTAAGACTGAGTTCAGCAGTCACCTTCCTGTGTGTCCTGCATGTCCAGTTTATACAGCAACAGTCAAGCAGTCCAGGCAAGAGCAGTTTCTTGCCCAAATGGCTAATCTTGTCATGTTGAAAGCAAACTCCATAATGAGTTTCTTCAATGCCCATCTTCCTCTCAGACGTAATTGATATGCCAGGAGCACACATTTCTCATTGTCAAGAAAAACCCTAAACCATTTTAAATGCCATTTTCTGAGGTCTTTGAAAGGTTTGAAGACTATCTATCTCAAATATATCTCTGTATATCTAGAAAACCTAACTAACCTAACTATAAGTTCTGACTATTATTAGTAACTATCTATAATCAGTATAATCACAATACTTAATCAAGAAGAGAAATATACATATCACAAAAATGATCTTGAATTTGTATCAATAAATGAAAAACCATACCAATACAAAGTATTCATTTCCATACCATAATTACCCTTTTGCCATTAAAAAGAAATTGGTTATGATCATTAACCAATTATAAGCAACCCAATTTAAATGAAAACAAAGATTTATAAACAATATGGGAATTTGGATGTCGCTCATTCCAAACTGCTTCTTGCTGGATGGGGGCACTCTTCATACTATGGGGATCATGACAAAACTCAGAAACCTGTATTAGTCCTTATTTTTTGTAGTCCTTAAGGCTGAATCATCTCAGCTGTTTCAGATGCTGGATCACCTGGCCCACTGCTTCTGAGGGTCTTGGTTCATCAAACTACAGAAGCCTGCAAGGAATCCACAGCATTCCATTTTCTGTGGAAACATAAACAAAAACTCTTTTCCCAAGTAACCGGTCCTTATATTTAAAGTTAGAGTTCAAAGCATTTTTGAAATATATAAGTTGGATTAATTCAGCAGCATTTATAATCAAGTATATTTTAGCAGTTGTTCCTTCCTTAGCCACTGAACCACTGAAAAACACAATAGTATACAGTATCCAGACTGTGTATTTTCCATCTTTATGTGGCTTATTTATTTATCTATTATTATTACTCTATTTCTTTTATTTATTTATTTATTTATTTATTTATTTATTTATTTCTCTGAGACAGGGTTTCTCTGGAAATCTACCTGCTTCTGCCTCTGGAGCAAATCCTACCTGCATGCACCACCACAGACAGCTTCTCTATTTATTTACCACTATGTCTTTTTTTTCTCAATCCTACATATATTTGTAAACACACTGTAAACCTTTAGAGGTTTTTCTTCATCTGAATCTGACTTTACTGTAAATCTTTGTTTTTCTGGCCACATGTCTTATCTGCTAAAAACCATGGCTGTTTAAACTGCAATTTTTCCAAGATGGTGGGTGTAAGTTTCACTACAGCTTACCGCCTCAGTCTATGCTGACATCCAGCAAAAGCTGCCGGCTTGGAGATTTGGTCACTGCCACTTCCAGCTGTATGTACACTCCTTTCAATTGTTAGGAGAGCCTCCTAAAAGAACCTTGCTGTTGTTGTTGTTGTTTTTTTTTTTTTTTTGCTTATGCTGAGTCAGGAAGACTCCCTTAAGTGAGCCTCGTGAGTCTCTGCTTGTCTCTAGCAAAACAGAGCCCACCTGAGAAAAATGCTGCTACCAAGAAGCTGTGCTTCTCTCCATTCTTTTTTTTTTCTAAAATTCCTTTTTAAGCTCTTGTCATTCTATGTGGAAATTCAATCCTATTCCTGTTGCACGATTGGAAATATGTGGACAAATGCTTATTTTCTTCAGATAGGGCACCAATGACATACTAAAGAATTCTACCCAAGTCTGGGTTGATGAGCCATGAGTATATTTAGGTTACTTACAAGAACATAGGTGAAGAAAACAGGAGTCACTCAAAGGCAAATGCGTTATGAAAGAACATTCCTCTAGCATGGGTGATGACGACTCACAAAACCTGTGTCTCTGGAGCTCCTAACAGTCTGCAGGGAGCTTTCTGCTGTATCTCTTGCTTTCCCTTTTAAATTACATTAAAAATTATCTGTGTATAATTTCATAACATATATATCAAAATTCTAACTGGTGCCAGATTCATGATATTCCCTTTTCACTAAAGTTTTGGAAAAAAATACTTCTGTGTGTGTATGTGGTGAGCAAGTGAAGGTCAGAAGACAACTTGTGGGGTCAAATTCAGGTCATTAGACTTGGCTGCAGGTGGTTTTACCCATTGAACCATCTTGCTGGCTCTGGACCCTCTACTTTTCCTACTTGACTAGAAATGTGCTAAAGTTATAGAGGAGGGAAGAGGGAGGGGATATAAAATATAATAGAATTACGTACAATTAACTTAATGTTGGCTTAAAATGTAGTATTATGAAGTGATGAAACTGTTTTTTCTTGGCCTTCACTTCACTCTGGCTGCCTTTTTTAACTCCTTGTGCTGTTAGACATCATCCCTTTGGTATCTCTCTTAGTGCTTATGGGAAGAGCCTGGGCCCTGCATATACACAATTTACTTCTTTGACTTAGGTCAATAGGATGACTTATGGTCTATTAGGTACACATATCTAAATTAATTTATAGGGGAACAAAATGTGGTCATTGGTTCCAAAAACCAAGCCCCACAAGGTATCACTTAACCACCTTGAGAGACCTTAGGAAGTATTCTCATCTTGTTTTCATCTTATACTCTCAAGAGTGTGTATTAATTCTGTCTTCTTTTGCACATCAAAGTTGTGACTCTGGGTTTGATTAATGAGTTTCCCTTTCTTGTTTGCATGCATATATGTTGACCACCTGGCATACTTTGGAGAACACCAGAAACATATTTTCTATCATTGCTTCTTTTTGTACCTTATCTTAGTGCTAATGATTGGCAGTGTTGGGTCAGATCTGTCAACACTCTTATTAACATCTTTATTTCCTTTTGCGAGTCTGTGCACAATGTACATTGCATGTCCTTTTAGCAAAAGTATGGTAGGTTCAAGATTGAGACCAGCTCAGGGAAAGGAACTGGTAACAATTACTTTTTTGACAGACTTTATGTGACCAGTCAACACTGCTGTCTCAACTGAGCTCAGTGTCCCACTAGAGATTATTTTTATAAATTAAAGGATTTTTGTTTATGGTAACTCATTGCATATTTTGCTCACTCATTTATTGCAGATGACTTTGAATTTGGCTTTGTTTTTAAATAGCCTTGAGAAGTCAGGGTGACATTTTCAAGATGTGTGGTATTAGGTCCCTTCTCTGTGCCAATAATTCCTTTCCTGCTACTGTTCAAGAGACACACAATTTGTATGATGCATGTAGTCTCTAAATGGAGGTGAACAAGAGTGTGAATTGGAGATGTATCTGTATGACCCAGAGCAGCTAAGGAAGCCAGTTTTACTCAAGGCGGAGGCTATGGCTCCCACACTTACCAGCTTTGACCATTCAGAGTGAGAGAACTTGTCTTTTGTGAGCAGTTCTGCAGCATAGATTAAGACCTTGCCATGAACCAGCATTGCTTTCTGCTTCTGGTGAAATTCTTATCATGTTTAAGTTTATTGTTTATTCATTAAAGCAACCCCTGAGCTTATGGGGTTGATGGAAGAACATCAGTGCAAACATAAACATAAATCATGAAAAGAAAGTCCTCTAGAGCTGTCTGGGATGTCAAGATCAACTGGTCCAATCCCCTGTTGCAGTGTGATCAGGCATCATATACTTATCCCTGTCTCCATGTCTTCATTTCTAAAGTCTCTTTTTAAAATGAAATACCCCCATGAGGAGCTCATGAGAAGGCCTTATTCTTTCATCTAGCACAAGAGATGTATTCTGTGGCTTGACATAACTATGCTGTAATTCAGCTGGGATCTCTCTGTTTCAGGACATGTACCCATGGATCTCACATGCTCTAGTATTCTTAGTCCCAGGCTGAGTTCAGTGAGTTCTCTCAGATTTTTTTCTATGCTGGATCTGTTGGCTTTCTGGCATTGGCATCACTTAGCTTGGCATCTTTGCTAAAAATTCTACACTAACCTTCAATTGACATGTAGTCTTGGACACGTGCTAGCAAAATAACATTGAATAGTGAAATGCTAATCCTGCCACATATATAGGCATCCCTTCAAATTTTGTTTTCTAGACTTCGTAGAAGATGCTCAGACCTTTAGTTCTTTGCTATAAAGTGATGGGTTGGACTAGATGGTCCCTAGAACCCCTTTCCTGGGTCTACGTGATAGATGAAGGTAGAATGATTGCAGCTCCAGAATGGATGTGGGAAGAAAGCCTACTGTTGTTCCCTGACAAATTGAAACATTTGAGTAGGATAAAAGAAAAGAAAAGGTGTTGTAAATCTCTTCCCCACAGCAATTTACCTGTGTAGATTGTGAGCCTGATTTTCTCCCATTTAGGAACATTTACTTGTAGGCTTTGGATATACTTAATTGGTAAAATAAAAGCTCTTGATGAACTGGATAACGTTACAAAAAGGTCTCCTTGAAGTGTTTCAGAATGGGAGATGAATGTTACTTTGTAGTGTGATGTTATCTTTGATACAATTTGTTTCTCTTTGCTCCTGATTTTCCACTAGTGAAGGGGACCCTGAGACTTCCTAGAAAATTCATAAACCAAAATGACAGGGTGCCAGTTGCACCACATATAGAATCCATGAGGCTTTGCAGCCCCTTGTTTGTTTATTTTATGTATTTGGGACAGGACCTCACTATACAGTCCAGATTCCATGAATCCACTCTGCCTCCTGAGTGATGGGATTCAGGCATGCACCACCTCCCAGCTTCACTTCCAAGTTTAAGAAATACACATATAAGATGTTTTGAACTAAGCCACATTCTCCTGAAAGTGGTAGTCAGGACTGGTGTTCCACCATCCTTATACAAAACAGGAATCAGTCAAATCTGTTGAGGGACTGTCTTGTTACTAGTTCATGACATTCATTCTATCACCATGAGCCTGAAACCAAAGAGTTCTGAGAAGGAACTTGAGTTTTATCTTTTATTTTTCTATCAACCATCTTGGTGAACAAATTTAACCTCCCAGTATTTGAAGGTTTGAAGGGAGAATAGAATGGATGAGTGAAGGTGACGGATTTCTGGCGCCCCACATAGGAAAGGGCCAGTGAGCACTTGTTTTTGTATCCAGTTCTAAAGTTCCATTGTCTGACTTTTTATGTTTTCTGACTGTGGAATAAGCATAAGGTTTCTGATGAAAAATATGAGATGGATCTGCAGCGGATGCTTGGGATATTGTTTTCAGAAAACCCAGAAGCAGCCTGTGCTAACTGTCTCACTGATCTCCCTAAAATATTCTCTGTTTGGACAGAACCATTAACTATTTTTAAAAAGCCAATAATCAATAAGTCTTAATTTGTTGTGCTGACATTTGTGCGGGTTTCATCTAGATGAAATTAATTAGAAAGAAAATGGCCTCTCAGCGGTTGGCGAGAGGAATGGAATCTGGAGGCAAGATAAGTTTGACCCTATGTTGCGGCAACATTTTAATGAGGTTAAGCCTCAGCGCGTTTGGATCGGCGGCTTTTTTAGTGTGCACTGACATTTCTAATGGGCTTCTAAAGGCTTCTCACATGGGCTAATGCCTTTGAAGGCATTTCGTGGGTCATTGGAATTCTCCGTGGGCTAGAGTCTATGCACCTGGCATGTAGTATGTGCAATCCACATCTGGAAGAAGGAATTGTGAGAGCAATCTAGCAGGACCCCCTCCCCCCCCCACACCATGACAGGGCTCAACAGAGGGTCCCTGGTCTCTGAGAACTGGTGGCTAAAGTGAGGCCAGATCCCAGTTCTATAAGGAAATCATTACCCTGCCCTGATGGTGACATTTTCACTCTTGAGATGACCAGGCTGCAGGAGCACTGGGGAAGAGGTTTTTATTTCAGATCCCTCAAGGGATAATGATGTTTTAATTGCTTTGGGAATCCTTCCTATCAATGAGACTAATGGGGTTAATCAAGGAACACACTGGCCAAGACTTGATCAAATATGTCCGATTTCCCTCTTGGTAGGTAATTAGATAATGAGGAACCATTCTGAGGAAGTCTGAGATGTCCGCTCATCATTCACTATATCTTCGGGGAAGACCCTGAGGTCTGAGAATAGAGAGCCTCGGTGTTGGAACATAGTGTGTCTAGAAGAAGGCTGCTATGCCAGGGCTGAGCCTCTGGAGGGCGCAGTAGAGACTGAATTTGATGGGCCTTGATCACATGGCAGAATCCATCCCAAATCGTACTTTCTTTCTCTTCTTGTCCTACTCTTTTCTACATCCTCTTCTGCTTTCTTCTTACACAGATTCAGAACGTCCCTTCCCATTCAGCAAGGGCCCTGGTGGCAGCTAGGGGAACAGGGAGAAACAAGAAGAGTTAAAAACACAAAGCCAGATGTGTTGTGTGGTGTGCAATTGTAATCCCAGCACTTGGCAGGTAGCGTAGGAGGATGATGAGTTGGAGGCCATTTGGGACTACAAGAAAGAGGTTATGTGTCAAAACTAACAAACAAACAAATGGCTGAACAAACACAACCGAACCAAACCAATGAACTAAACAACTAATCAAAAAGCATAGCAGCAGTCAGTCAAAATTAGTTTTCCAAGAACGTACCAAGGCTTACATAGAGCAAGGAACACAAAGAAATGGGTGTGAGAACAAACACCTACTTCTATGTTCTTGTTTAGGGTGGTAGTATAATAAAGAAGCACTTACTATTTTGTGCTTTGTTATCTTGTATACTATGTGACAGATACTAAGCTAAACATTTTTGCATACTCTGTTGCTAATTGTGACTCTGAAAAATACTATAGGAAAGGGAACGGAGGTGTAGAGGTCTTAATCAACACAGCGAAGGTCACATAGTTGGGAGGTGGAGGGATATACCTTGATTGCATTTTCCTCTCTTATGTCTGCTGTGAGCAGCTCAAGTTGACCTCATTGCTAGAGAACATCTCACCTATAATGAAATGTTAAAGGGACATGTGATAGCCTTCTAGAGGGGATTGTACATGTCTTAGGGTTTATACCACGGTGAAGAGACACAATAGCCACAGCAACTCTTAAAAAAGGAAAATGTTTAGTTGGGGCTGGCTTACGGTTTCAGAGGTTTAGTCCATTATCATCATTTTGGGAAGCATGACAGCACACAGACAGACACAGTTCTGGAGAAGGAGCTGAGAGTTCTACATCTGGGTCCACAGACAGCAGGAAAAGAACTGTGAGCTGGTAGGCCAAATTTGAGCTTCAGAGACCTCAAAGACCACCCTTTATTGATGTGCTTCCTCCAACGAAGCCACACCTACTCCAACAAGGCCACACCTCCTAATACTGCATTTCTCTATGGACCTATGGGGGCCATTGTCGTTCAACCCACCACACTATGTAAGACAGAGAAGTTAGAAAGAAAAGGAGTCATTAAGGATTAAGGGAACCAGTGTTACCAATGGTGACATGTAGCATCATGGAGAAAGAAAATGATCTCTGGAAGCTGTACAAGTCTGAGGGTGAATCTGGTCCCTCTGAGAAGACCCCTCCAGATGAAAATGGAATTGGGTGGCAGGGATCTAGATAAACTTAAGGAAGAGATGTGTCTTATAGATAGGGGAACATGTGAGGACTCTGACATATGCTACCTCAGTCAGGGATAGGCTGCCCTCTGGGGTCATCACAAACTCAGAATGGTACATTAGAAAACTTGACAGTTGTGTTGGTTTCTGTCTCCTTAGTCTCAAATACTAACTTATGTGGGGGCCCATCATACACCAGGAACCAGGCTGGAGACAAAAGAAGAACAGGCCCAAGGTTTTTTAAAATTTGTTAATCTTTATTTTAGTTCTTTAGTTTAAAGAAGTTCTTAAAAATGACAATTTCTTTTATTTTTGGAAATTATAATTACATTATTTCCCCACTTCCCCTTTCTCTCCCAACCCCTCCCACGTACCTGTACATCTACAACATGACTTCTGCATCTGAGGCTCAGGGATCACTGAGGGAGAGGGGAAGGAAAGATTGTAAGAGCCAGAGGGACAGGGAGCTTTCCGAGAGATGGTGTCTCCTAGAAATGCCAGAGAGGCTGCACTCATGGAGTCTAATTAGCAGGGCTGCCTAATGAGACTTGAGCAATGATGGCACCAGAGGGCATGTAAACATGGCAGCCCCGGCCCTGAACTAGCGACTACTAACAGCTAAGCAGATTGCTTTTAAAGAGCTCAAGGTTAAGAAGGTGTAGAATCAAAATTGTAGAACCAGGAAACTCCTGTCAGTGTTAAGATGGAGAACAGTGTGACAGAGGTCTGACTTGGGGTGTTCCAAAAAAACAAAACAAAACAAAACACGGGTGTATCTTAGGAAGAGAATTTTCTTCTGTTTGTGAGAGAAGAGAGGCCATGGTTGGTGAAGAGTAGAGTATGGCAAATGTTCAAGAGAAGATGAACTTCCCAACCTACTTAAGAATGGGTGGAAAGTGACCCGGATACATTCTAAGACTGTGTGGTTGACTGACCACTCAAAGGCTGCCATGCAGAATTTCAGCCAGAGTAGGAGAAACTTCGAGACACACCATGGGAGACACACTTGCACAGGTGAAGGACCGTGTGTATAATCTCCAAAGAGTCCCGCGTTGCAGTGGAAGCAGAGCATGATGGGAGTCAGAGGTAGGGTTCCAGCTCAGGTTTTACAGTAAATTAGCAGTGTGATCTTGGATAACCGACTTTACCTCACTGGCCTCAGTTTCTCTTAGTTGTCTAGAAAAGGAGGGGTGACACTAAATGGCCACTATGTGTCTTGCTGTGATATATTCTGATTTTCTTTCATTTGAATTCTTTGGAAATAGTGATTTCTATAGGGTCTGGGCAAAGAAGGAAGCACATATGAATTTAACACAGAAGGAAAGGCATTTATTAGGCCTGGCTGACACATGTGTATGAGTTCAATGGGCTGTCAGAACCAGGTGACACCAGAGGAAGGAAGAGGAAGCAAGTGCCTCTAAACTGGCTCCTCTACCCAGGTAACTGAAGAACTTCCGGGTTCACACAGAGAGGAGCAGGCTGCTTTTACAGCCAACAAACACCTTGAGTCAAACTTGAAACAGGGGTCCTGGGGCTGTGGCTGGGGAGCAGGGGGGTATTGGCTGGGGCTGGAGCTTTCCCTGCCTCTGTGGAAACCTGGATGTCTGGAAATGGGTACCCTAGTCTTCTTTTAGTCTGAGAGAGAGAGCAGAGGGAGCCGGCACAGGAACTGCATCAGTAAATTCAGTTTTGGCCCCGAAGGTAAAATATACTCAAGACAGCATGGGGTTGACCTGTTCATTTCGATTTTCATAACGTTTTCCTTGGTGTGTGTGCTCAAGTTCATGTGCAGGCCCAGTGGACTGAACCTTCATGGTTTTTGTGGGGTAAAAGTCTCAAGAAGTGGGTGGCCTCATTGTTGGGGGTAAGTTGGTGTAATAGCCTAAAAAATTACCCTTTTCAAATGAGAAGCCCATTTGTTTTCTCATCTTGAGCTCCATCACAACCCTATCATGTGGGTTGGTTCTGCAGAGGAAGAAAGGAGCCCACGCAAAGTTTGACAGGAGCCTGGCTGCTGGTGGTCTCGCCCCACCCTTTCCAGGGGCAGCTAGTGTTGCCTGCTGGGGGTTGGAGGGAACCGCACCAGAGACACTTCTGCCCAAGGTGAAGCCCGTGCTTCTGCCACTGCAGAAAAGTGTGGGGGACATGGGAGATAACGTGAAGGAACCAGCACATTTTTATTCCAACTTCTTAATTTGAAAATAATTCTATGCTGAAGAAAAAGAAAGTAAAAGTAAATGAACCCCTGGTGACTGTTTACCTGGATTCCTTGGTTATTAACATTCTGTAGTGCTGCCTGAATCGTCCTTGCTGGACTGTTGGGAATAGTTTGAAGATTGGTCATGTTACCCCAAATATTTCAGCATTCAGATCTCAAAAGCAAGTTCATATCCTTACAAAGCCATGGCCCAAACTTTAATATTCATGTAATAAGGCCATCAAAGAGAGCTTAACCAACAGCCTCCCACCTTCTCCTCTCCCCTCCCCTTTTCTTCTCTCTCCCTGCCTCCAGAGTCTCATCATATATCCCTGGCTGCCTCGAATCCATGGCAATCCTCCTGCCTCAGATTCTGATCTCCTCTACGGTTTTTTGTTTGTTTTACAGCACTGACATTTTTAAAGCATTCAGGCCAGGTCTTCTTTGGATACTTTTTAGGTCATAATGTCATTATTGGATTCATGTTAATACTGTTGATGAAAATATCACAGAGACGATAGATTGTGTGTACTTTCTGGAGATCTAATTTTTGTCTTGGAACCTGTATAGTTTTCTCTTTTCTAGTCAGAGGATAGAGAATGCATACATTTTTAGAAGTATTTTCCCTATAGCACATCACTTGGTGCCTAGAGTAACAAACACATTTGTTCAACAGGATTATAAATCAATCCATAAATGGTTCCAGCTGGTAATGAGCCTCTTGTCCTTGGAAATAATCAAGCAGAGACCAATGACCCCTGATTTGAGGGTGGGCGGTGCTGGGAAGAAGGCTTCTTTGACTCTGGAGAGCCATTGTCACATTTTACTGTATTTTAGATTAGTGCTTGATGTAAACATTATTGTTGGGATTTAAAATAGTCCCATATCTTCCTTCTTTCCCTCTCCTCTGTTTCTCTCTCTCTCTCTCTCTCTCTCTCTCTCTCTCTCTCTCTCTCTCTCTCTCTCTCTCTCTCTCCTCTCTCTGTTTCAAGATATAGAAAGCCCCTCATATCCATTTGGAACCAATGGGGGAGTTGAGCTGTCACCGAGAAAACAGACCATGACACACCGGAGAAGCTCTGTCTGTTTCACAGAGTTACTTCAGTAGGCCTGGTGGGTTTCTCTCCACTGAGAGGGAGCAGTATCCTAGCAGTGCTGGCTGGCATAGAGCAGACAGCCACAGCAAGCTTCTTCAGGGTTGAGTTTACCACAGTTCCCAGTCATACCAACAAATCTGGACCCTAGGCTGCCTTTAATTCTGAAGGGTCGTTGTGGAGATCGTGCCTCTCTACAGAGTATGAAAAGAATGGCTTACATCTGCCTGTGTGGGGCTACAACATTATTCCACTGGCTTTTTTTTCTTCCTGGGGCTTCCCTGGGCAATGTTCTTCCCTTACAAATTTCATCTCAGTGCTGTGTGCATCAAAACGACGCTGTTATGGAGCGCACAGGGAAAAAAATTATAATGCCATTAAAAGTTATCATAAATTTCAGATCAGCATCACTTCTAATCCGATACACAATTTTACTGCCTCTATAAAGCAGGTGATTTGCAGTGGTCTGAGGCGTCTCCTGGAGCGTTTTACTTCTTTTTAAATTAAACACACCAACTTTGTGCTGAATTCAGAGTGTGGACATAAAAAAAGGGGGTAAAAAGGAGAGGGAAGGGACATCAGATGGGAATTGCAATTGAGTCTTTATATATGCCATCTTGGCACTGTGGTACTAAATATAGTGCCAGGTAAATAGATGTGCTGAAATATTCAGAATAAAAAACAAATGTTCCAATCGCAGGAGCATGAGCCCTGAGGATGCTCCCATGGTGGGTGTGCTGGAAATAATAAAACACCGTTGTTTAAAACCACTCAGTCCTCAAAAACCCTATGCTGTTAAAAATACAGTGCTTGTATATGTGTGAAGGCCTGTGTGTGTAGAACATATATATATATATATATATATATGTATATGTATATAAAAACTCCTAGAAAATTAAACAGAATATAAAGGGCTTGGTTTTATTGGTTGGAAGGTTGCACTGATTATTTTTTTGAGGTGTACTAACTCTTCCTGTAAGCCTAGGACTTCAGAGGCTGCCTCCACTAAGTGACAATCCAGAAAGACCCATTAGCTCACATGCAGATGAATGCATTCATAACAGGCAGAGAGTTGGCCCATGTTCAAGTCCCAGTAAGATGAACCTCCATTCACAGGGCTTCTGGCTAAAAGGATTTGACTGAATTTTAACATTCTTCCCCTCACACACCCTTGCGCTTGTTATTCTTAGCTACCAGGAATGCCACTAAGTTCCCACTGGATATTGTGCTCTGGATTGGTTACTGAAGACACATATTAATACAAAACAAACAACTGTAGGTCTACCCACAAGAGGCTCATAACATGGAGGGGGTGCCTTAGGATGTAAACTTGTGATTGTTAACAGAGCGTGTTCAAGGCTGTGGATGTAAGTGCCTGCTGGGATCACATGGGGAACAGAAGCTGCTTGTCTCCCATGTCTGGCTGAAATAGGGTAAATCCTGTTCAAAGTGGGTTCATATATCGTTAGTAATAGTAGTTGAATGGCTAACAGCTCATATACTGAAAAAAATAAAGATCTAATTCTGGCTAATGCATGTGATGTAACCCAGGCCTGCCTCTAGAACTCATCACAGTATCTAGAGTAGGCAGAGAGGAGTTGACTATATCTTGAATTAGTGATATTTGTGATACAAAATAAATAAAACTCAATAGGCAGAGCATTTGCTATTGGAATATTATTCTCAATTATTGTATTAGTTACTTTCCTCACTGCTGTGATGAGATATCTGAAGAAAGCAACTTCGGGAAGGAGGGGTAATTCTGGCTCACAGTTTGAAGGTTCAGGTCATGGTGGGGAGGTGTGGTGGCATCGCTGAGGCTGCTGGGCCAGTCGCATCTTCAGTCAAGAAACACAGAGAGAGAAAGGCTGGTGATCATCTGGCTTCCTCCTCTTCCCCTTATTGTTCAGTTTAGGGCCCCAGCCCATGGGATGGTTATAAGGATTCAGGCATTATGCCGGCCTGCCCCTGTCACTTGGCAGAATGCACTCAGGTAGGGGTTCCCGGTCAGTTCAGGGTTCCATGGAGGTGCAAAGGGCCCCTTTAAGAGAAAGACTCCACCCACTTAACGGTCTTTTTGCTTGCTCATTTCTTTCTGCTCTCTTTTCTTTTGCACTCTCTTTCCTGCTGTTCCCGTGGGGCAGACCGGACATGCAGACTGGACATCCTGTCTCCCTCTTCTCTCCTGCCCTCTCTCTCTGTCTCTATGTCTCTTTACCTGTTTTCCCTTCCCCCTTCCATCTCTGTTCCCAGTTGGCCAATACCCACCCCTCTCTTTGCTCCCTTTCCCAATAAACTCCATGTGGGTTTGTTGAGCTTTGTGGTTCATGTTTCATTGCCCGAAGCTGCAGCAAAACAACAATGGTACCACCCACATTCAGGGTAGGTCACCACTCGTGTAAATATCTCCAGAAATGCTCTCAGAATGCGTCTCCCAGGTGATTCTAAGTCCACTCAAGTTATCCATGAAGACTGACCATCACACAGAGTCGGTATGTCCTATAATGCTTTACAAACAGCAAGCATTATTTCAGTTTTATGAAAGATCCTACCAGGGCAGGTGATTCTCTGGATCCAATCCAGATCATCATCCCGTTTCTGTCTTGCCCTTGTTATGGACCACTTGGCCTTTGTCTGCTGTGTTTTCACTGATTGTGGCATGGATGTGCTGGGCGTCAAGGATAACCATGACAACGGACATGCTGTGGCTGACTCCTAACTTCTCCAGTAGAACCAGACAGGCAGAGACACAGTTGCCTCTGGAGAGCGGTGACAAATAACAGCTGCCAGCTGAGAAATCCTGCGGATTGGCTGTGACAGAGTGGACTGACAGAAAGCTCTGATCAAGAAATAATGTTAGAGTCGGGAAATATGCAATCCTTACCGAGCACTTAGTACCTGCCAGCAGACTGTAATCTCTTCCAGTCCTCACTGTCTTCTTACAAGGCGGGGACTATTAGCAACATCCCTATGTTAAAGATGAAGAATCCAAGGCCCAGAGTGGTTACAGAATTTTCTGGAGTTAGGGCTCTAATCCAGAAGGACGGATTCCCCTGCTTCCTGGAGGTAGCAGAGCATCAGTTTAGCCTGCGTGTCTGGGGCCTGCTGCCCTCAGCACTGCTAGAGTTAGGGTGCTGCTCTAAGAAGCTGGATGGGGTGAGACACAACCCAATACAGTTTGCTGCTTCTCTGTGGGAATGAAGAGTGAATGGATGGAGCTGTTTCTAGTGGTTGCTGTCACTGGAGAATGTTGTGCAGCTGATTTCAGGAAGGATGGCCACACAAGTGTGGGATCTCATGTATGGAAAGCAGGGGCTATTGGTTGTCAGTGTCACAGTTCCTGACATAAAATGCCTTAAGTTGTGAATTCTAATTATGTATTAATTAAGGCTTGAAACACTTGCTAAGTGCCTACTAATGCCCTTGGCTGACTGTTTGGATAGGTGTGAATTTATTGTAGTACAATTGTCAAGTCAGACTTTCTTACTTGAAGCATAGAGATATTTAACTTTCTTTTCATTTTGCATCAATAACATTTACTCAATTAGATTGTTTTGTTGAAATTAAATTACAAATGGTGTCATTAATAATACAAGTATTTCATAATATTTATCACAATGTCAATTCTATTGTAATGTTTTCCATGTTGCCTTAAGTATACTAATGTTCAAAGTGCTCACATGTGCTAGCTAATATGCTTTATATTTTTAAGATTTGAAAGTCTTCCTTGTTCCAATTCTGTGAACAGAAAGGAAGAACTATAGAAACAATTCTACAGAAACTGAATTTTGAACCTGATACCTCTGTAAGGTTGCCAGCAAAGGCTTAATTTTGTCCCCCCCCCAAATGGGAGCAAGGAAAGAGCCTCTCCCAAAAGAGGTAACTCATTTTGTCAAGCTGTTTCCCCAGGGAAAGCAGAAAATTGGCACAACTGCATCCCCAAACCCAGGAGAACACTCCATTCTTCAACAGACCAGGGAGCTACAGCCACAACAAACACACAATGATAGAAATGAGTCAAACCTGAAACACTTATGAATGCGTATGTATGTATGTATGTATGTATGTATGTATGTATGTATGTATGTATGTATACACACACATATTCAGGCAAGAACTGAGGTCCTTAGTGAGTGGTGTGGGAGAGGTAGGGGAAGGGTAATAGGACCAGTCAGGGTCCTGGTGGGAAGAGAATACTGGTCTACATACAAAGAGGAACATGATCAAGGGTGGGTGCCTCTGCCTCCTGAGCCTGGGATGCTCAACATCCCCCTTCACTCAATCAGAGAGAATGCTGTATGTGGGGGATGGTGACCAGGATGGTCAATGTGGTCAAACCTGAGCTTAGAGAGCTGAGCCCACCCCAGCAGGAGACATTCTGCATTCTTCTCTAACTTATTTTGGTCCAAATAAACTCTAACAGTCTCCTGGCTTGTGGGGTCAAAAGACAGCTCAGGGCCTGAATGAGGAACACATTTACACAGCAAAGAAGAAATACAGTCTGGTGATATAGCAGTTTTTATTCTACTTGATTTCAGTTCTGAAACTTTTCACTTTTGCAGTTGTAATGGTTTAGCTGCTTGATCTACCTTTGATCTTGCTCGACAGGCTCTCTACACTGTTCTTTTCCTTCCAATTCTGTAGTGTGTGTGTGTGTGTGTGTGTGTGTGTGTGTGTGTGTGTGTGTGTGTGTATTCTATTCTCCCATCTCTAACATGTTTCCTTTCATTCCTTCTTTTTCTTCTCCCCCCATTGCCCCCTTTTAAACTTCCTAATTATTAATGCCCTTAGCTTAAAAATGCCCTAGCTGTATCCCAGTTTTGGCATCTTCCCAAGGATGTAACTGAGGTACTGAGTCCTCTTACTGCATTTTAATACCAGCTGTGATCATGCCTATCTTATCCTAATAGCATCAGGAGAGATAGGTGGACCCTAAGCCCAACTGAAGACTATCCAAAAGACTCATATCAAATAAACTAGGCAAACAAGAATTGTAGAACACCTCCCCACTCCCCAACCCCCCAAAACCAAAGCCCAGGAAAAATATCCATCCAAACAGTTGTGCTAAAACAAACAAAGACACTCAAAACATGTGAGAAAACAAGCCACCTGGATACCTCCAAAAACTCATGATTTTTCAGTAATTGAAATGAGGGAATGAAATAGCTGAAATTCCAGAAAAGGACTGAGAGTCATTTACTCCACAAACAAGAGACAATTTTTAATTCTCATAGGTTAATTTATCAGTCTTTCATAATTGTCTTTGTTCACATCTTTCATCTTTTACCTCTTGGATTAAATGTATTTTCAGATATGTATTTTTTGGGGGGTGTAGCTATTATAAATAAGATATTGCTTTCTTGATTTCTGGGACAGAGTTTTCTATTGGCCTTAGCAACATCACTGAGCTTTGCATCCCACAACTTTGATAGACTCATTTAGTAGTTCTAGTGCATTATTGATGGAATCTTTGGGGTTTTTCTGCAGATATGTGAATATGAATTCTGCATATATATGTATATATGGATATATATTTGTATATCTGTGAATGACTATGTCCTCTTCCAAAACTGACAATTTCATTTCTTCTCACCCAATTTGTATGGCTTTTCTCTCTTTTTTTTGCTTGTTTCCCCTGGCTAGGGACTTAGAGTCTGTGAATGAAAATAAATACCAAAGAAGTTTGGCAATGGCCTTTTTTTCAAAAGTGATGTTTTTTTGTTTTTTGTTTTTGAGCACATACTTTTTTAAATCTTTTTTTAAAATTTAAAAATTTTTAATCTTTAAAAATTCAAATTAGAAACAAGCTTGCTTCACATTTCAATCCCAGCTCTCCCTCCCTCCCCTCCTCCCATGTCCCTCTAACCCCCCCTAATTCCCAACCCAACCCCTACTCTGCTCCCCAGGGAGGGTGAGGCCCTCCATGGGGGATCTCCTAAGTCTGTCAAATAATCCAGGGCGTGGCCTAGGCCCTCCCCCATATGTCCATGTTGAGAGAGCATCCCTCCATGTGGAATGGGCACCCAAAGTTCATTTGTATGCCAGGGATAAATACTGATCTACTACCCCAGGTCCCATAGATTGCTGAGGCCTCCTCACTGACACCCAAATTTCGGCGGTCTGGATCAGTCCCATGCTGGCCTCTCAGTCATCAGTCTGGGGTCCAAGAGCTCCCCCTTGTTCAGGTCAGCTGTTTCTGTGGGTTACACCAGCCCAGCCTTGACCCCTTTACTCATCATTCCTCACTCTCTGCAACTGGGTTCCAGGAGTTCAGTTCATTGTTTAGCTGTGGGTGTCTGCCTCTGCTTCCATCAGTCACTGGATGAAGGCTCTTGATGGTTTTAACTTGTAGTTAAGACTCTACTTAAACACGTTCTGGACCTGGTTTCACTTTGGACAGATGTGAAGTCCTGCATATTGCAGGGTTTTGAGAGTCTTCTCAGAGGACAAAGTTTTGACTTTAGGTATGAAGACTAAATGAGCTAGCTTTGGGGGGCAGTGAAGTCCCTCTCCCTTACCAGCCATGGGACTATGTCTTTTGTCTCTCTTGATATGTGCCTGTTTGCCAACTTACAGTGGGAAGCTGGGTCTCAGATTGACCTGAGGTCAGGAGCCAAAATAGAATATAGTTGGTAGCGATAGATTAGAACGAGGAAAAGAATGTACCATATATGAATGAACTTAGTAATTAAGAAGAATTCATTTCACTTTAGAATGTCTGAATAGTTTTAAATAATTTTCAGCTACTTTGGTGAGATGATCCAGCTGTGCTGAGGGAGTTTGAATAGAAGTTTTTCCCCTACGGCATGTTAATATGCAATTCAAATTAATGAAAAATTTCAGTTAGTAACAGATATTACCATTGCCTCAAAGTGGAGAAGAGAAATCCTATATCCTATATAACAAATTGGAAAAGCTAGGAAGTATTTAGCTGCAAGTAACAGAAAAGCTGATTCACAATGATTTCAGTAAAAGTGATTTTTATGTTTACATTAACTAACTAGATTTTGTAGACTTTTAGATATAGATGGCCAAAGATTTTAGTTTGACATGCAAATAAATCTTCCTCAGGGTTGCAATTTGTCCTTGGTGGCTCAAAATCTAGGTCCCATTCAAACACAGGAAATTAGAACATCAGTATCAGGTTGAGACACCTGGGAAAAGAAATGCTCAGCTGCAGAATTCTCTAGCTCTGTTGGTCTGTGGCCATGTCTGTGGGGGCATTTCCTTGATTGCTAATTGATGTAGAAGGGCCCAGACCACTGCAGGTGGTACCATAACTTGGCAGGTGTACCTGATGTATAGGAAAGGTCACCGAATGTGAGCTGGGAGAAAACCACTAAGCAGCATTTCTCCATGGTCTCTGTTTCAGTTCCTGTCTCCAGGTACCTGCCCTGAAATTCTTCAGTGATGAACTGTTGTTACCTAAAGTACAAGATGAAATAAATCCCTCTCTCCCCCAGGTATTTCTGGTTATGGTATTTATCACTGCAACAGAGAACCCAAACTAGGATACCAGCCATGCTGCTGACTTTGTAAAAGCAAAACTTTTTTTCTAATTTTCTCAGGAATCCCAGAAGACTTTACTGTCTAAAGTTGTGTTATATGACCACTCTAAGCTACAAATCTGCTGGAAAAACACATTTGCATGTACAGGCTCCATCAAGTAAGTGAGGGGAGGAGTTGTAGCAAGTATTAGTTGAGTCAATTAGTTTCCAGTGAGATGCTACAGAGGCATTAAACAACCTAACTCACGGATTTGAGAAAGAGCAAGGGAGTTGGAACATGGGGACAGTTGGAGGAAGAAAAGAGAAAGAGGAAATGATATAAATTTTTTTTATTTCAAAAAATAAAAAGTTTGTGGGGTATCCCTTTTCAGAAAGAAAGAACTATTGTTTTAAATATACTTTCTAGCTGTAGGTTAATTTCCAAACGGTCTGTGACACCTGCCCTTCAAATTCCTTTATTAAGTCTGCTCCAGAGAACATACAGCTTGAAGTGTGTTCTGTTCAAATTCCCCTTGTCTGTTGTTGTTTTATGCAGAGAAATCTCGTCAATAGTATTAGAAAACAAAAATATAGACTACTCAGTTAACATTTTATTTGAGAAGTATAGGACATGCTTCTACTAAAGTTATTATTTATTATCTCTATTCAACTTTAATTAGGTGATGTATTTTATTTGGAAATAAATTCAGACTTCCTGGGGCACAATTTGATGTTATTCTCCCCCAAATACTGTGTACCTCCTTAATTAGGGTATCAGAGCAAGTTCATGAACAGTCAGAGTCTTAAGATTTCTGATTTCGTGTAAGAAAGAAAAATCTCTGGGACCTTAGTCATACCAACAACTCTTACATTTCTGTGGTCTGATGCCTTTCCTAGAAGATAATTCTTTACAGTTTTAGAACAATAAGAAAATAAGGCAGACACTCCTAGAGGTTCTTTTGGAAATCATGGTTTCTGGCGTGTAGGCTGGACTGTGAGAAGTAAAGACACACACACGAAAGTAGATTATGGGCAGTAAGTAATGCAGATAGCAAAGAGACATGGAATTTAAGTTTATTGTCTTATTAATGATTTAGTTTTAGCCGGACATTGGTGGTGCACCTCTTTAATCCCAGCATCCCGGAGGCAGAGGCAGGTGGATCTCTGTGAGTTTAAAGCCAGCCTAGTCTACAGAATGCATTCCAGGAGAACCTCCAAAGCAATACAGAGAAACTCTATCTTGAAAAACCAAAACAAAGGCTTAGTTTTATTATTTTAAATGATGTGTACATTTGTGCATATGTATTGATATGTGCCTATGAATGCAGACATCAGAAACTATAGAGATGGAATTATAGGTGAGTGTGAGCCTCCTGACATGGGTGATAGATCCTCTGGAAAAGTAATGCATGCTCCTAACCATGGGTGTATCTCTTCAGCCCAGTTTGGGGACAGTTTGTATGAGGTAGTGACAAGCTCAGCAAAAACGAAACAACCAGCAAACTCACATGCACTTTATTTAGGCTCCAGAGTGTTACAGTTTGGGAAGCTACTGAATGAATTGGCTATGTGTACTGGGCAGGGCTGAATGTGGTTGACTCATTTGGTTTGGGGAATTCTGAACTGGATCTCCAGGAATGGAAAGGATGATAATGCACTTAAGACTGTGTTAGCACCTCCAACGGCTAAAGGGTTAATAACCTTAACCTACCAATCAATAAGAAAAAGATAAGCTGAGCAATTGAAAAATGGGCAAAGGACATGAATAAATGACAAAAGGAGAAATACAAGTGGATAATAAATGTATGAGAAATGTTGAACCTCATCAGGTATTCTGTGATAAGCAAATAAAAACAAGATGCAATTTTCTGCCTTCTCAATGGGGAAATACTTTTAAAGTGGTTTAAATGGAAATACCCAGCATTGTTGAGAGTGAGAAGACATGCAGCCTTACACACTGCTTGTTGGAGGCCAAATGGATTCTATATTTCTGAAGATATATTTAGAAATGTATGCCAAGAACTTTAAAAATGGATTTAGACTTTTGAGAAGGTACTAATCCCTCTGCGAATGTATCTTTAGGAAATAATTACAGATGCACGCAAGGACCTATATACAAGGATATTCCTTGCAGTGTAATTTATAGGACAACAAGAACATGGAGCCATCTCAGTGTTCGCGGGGGCAAGAATGGGATGGAGTATGCAGTGGGTGAGGTGCTGGGGAGCCACTGAAACTTAAGTTGTCAGAGAATCGTTAATACCATTGCAAAACGCTAAAGGTCTATTGTAAAGATAGAAATGTATGTAGAAACATCAGAAATTAGTATGTATATTATAAATTTAATCTTGCAAAAAACAGGTAAAAACACACTACTAGGAAATGAACCAATATCCTAACTCTGTCTAAATCTCAGTAGCACAATTTTGAGTGATTTAAATTTCCATGTGTATGTTGATATATTTATAAGGTTTAGTATTTTTATCTTTTTAATGAATATGCATTATCTTAGCAATGTGAAAGGTAGAAATGTATTTAAAATATGTATAGTGGGGTGATAAAATTGCTAAAGGTTAATATTTAACTTTTAAACAAGTTGTTCAACTAGTTGTGTTTTGTATACATGGTTAACTGTTATTTCCACCTTTAGTTTAGATGGTACTGGTTAGAACCAGTGAACAAAGCACTCACTGTAACTTGTGTGTTCTATGGATTTAATTCCAGGTATAATCCCATCTTTGGGAAAGTATTGTCCAGGCTCTTTTATCTGTTATCGGTCTTTGAGTCAGTCTGTGCTATGCACCTCTACACGCTTTGTGCCAGGGATCTTAGATACTGTGGTTACTTCTGTTAATGAATACAGCGGGTGTCAGTGATGACTGAATGAGGAGTGAATGGATTGGTGAGGCAAGGAAATGCTTTTCTTCTTCTTTTTCTTCTCTTCTTCTATCTCTCCTTTCCTTGGAGAGTCTTGTTAAGTAGCCCAGTAGCCCAGGCTAGCCATGAACTCTTGCTTCTCCCTCCTTAGTCTTCTTAGATTACAGTGCATGTCACCATACCTGGCTTGGAGAAATGGGTTAGGTTTTGTTTGTTTGGTTTATTTTGGAGCCAGTGTGATAGTTTGCATGTAATTGACCCTCATAACCTCATAGGGAGTTTCACTATTAGGAAGTGTGGCTTTGTTGGAGGAAGTGTGTCACTGTCAGTGTGGCCTTTGAGGTTCTCATGTATGCTCAGACCATCCCCAGTGACTGAGACCACTTCCTGTTACCTGTGAGTAAAGATGTAGGACTCTCAGCTCCAGCACAATGTCTACCTGCACGCTGCCTAGTCCCACCATGATGATAAAGGCCTAAACCTCTAAAACTGTAAGCCACCCCATTACATCTTTTCCATTATAAGAGTAGCTATGGTCATGGTGTCCGTTCACAGCAATAGAAACTCTAAGATGGCCAGGGTCTCATTCTGTAGATGAGGCTGTGCTATAACACTCTTTACACAGCCTAGGAAGGCCTCAACTCAAGGCAATCCTATTGCCTCAGTCCCTGGGTGCTGAGGTTACAGGTGTGTGTGTCTCCACACCTGGGCTGGAGAAATAGCTCTGTTTAGATCATGTTATCTCAGCAAACAATGTAGTAACCTTGTGGGGAAAGTGACATGAGAGAAAATTAACTGCTGACTCAGTGTAACTGAAGAGACTATAGAGATTGGGAGTAAGTCACTGGTTTTATTGCTTCATTGCTGTGAGTTATTGGACAAGTCACTTAACAGATCTGTAAGATGGGGTGATGCTATCTATCTTTTATATTGAAGATTAAGAGGAGTGCTGAGTACATACAGAGTATTTCCCATAGTTCCCGGAACATAATTCTTACCAATTAATAGTAGTGAATGATGATAATTATGATGCCAACAACTGAAAACCTGAGTGAAGTCCTCATTCAACTATTTTGATGAATATCCTCATGGTGTAGCCCTGGCTGGCCTGGAACTTGCTATGTAGACCAAGCTAACCTGGAACTGTGTCCATCCTCCTGTCCCACTTTCTTATTGTACCAGGGTATGGCACGATTTCTGAGCAGCCTTTCTTTCTGAACTCACTGTATTGATTTGGGCAAACTGTATCCAACCCCAGAGATATCAAAGACAAAGGACACCCTTGCATTGGCCATTTTTCTATTTCTGTCCTTCAGCAAAAGCCAGGTCCCTATGATGTTTGAGCCTCGGGATCTGACTTAGGTAACTGACCTGATATCCCACTTTCTTTCACACCTGTTTTATGATGGTTTTGTCTTCAGATCGACTCCCCGGAGTGTGTGTGTGTGAACCCCAAACTCTGCCCTAGGATCCCCTCCTTGTTCTGGACACCGGTGTGTGGTGCCTCTGCCCTTGCCTGGCTTTGTGTTTGGCACATTTGGGGAAGTGTGAAACCTAAAGGAGGCAATCCATAAATGCTGCCTGGGGAGTGAAGACTGGGTTTCCTCTCGCCAGGGGTGCACCTGATGCTTGTTAGGGGGTGTGTCAGCAGAGGGTTAGAGATTCCACCCTGTAATTTGGCCTCAGAGAAGACAGCATGCTGAGTCCTGCAGGGCCCACTGCAGTCTCTCTTTGAGGCATTTCTTTTCTTTGTTTGAATTTCAAGGTTAAATAAGTCAGGATTCAAGGATGACTATGAGAGAGCAACTGGTAAATGTGTTCACAGTGAAAGAAAAAGAAAGCCAAATGAATGTTAAAACCTTTTTTGAAGCAGAACAGAAACAGAGCTTTTGAGCCTTTATCAAAGGACAACAAAAACATTCTCATGATCTACACACGCTGCGTGGTCCCACCGCCCGCTCGGTGCACACATGTGCCTGCACCCACGGACACCCGTGCCAGGTGCACACCTAGTTCCCTTTCTCTAAGAGACGTGCCCCTCTAAAAGAGTTCTTTCTTTTTATTCCCATCTTTTCTTTCTTCTTATTCTTTTTCTTCTCCCCCCTCATTCTTTTTTTTTTTTTAATATTTCAAAGCTGGCAGTTTAGGAAATGGCTGGAACTGCCACATCTCTGTTCTTGCTAAAGAAATCAATGCTAATCCTATTACTGGCAGTTATCATCTATCCCAGAACTCATAGCTGAAAGACACACACACACACACACACACACACACACACACACACACACACACACACGCAGATGTCAGAGTAAGAAAAAAGGACTAGGGAGGAGCCAGCGTCCTTCATCCACTTTCAGATAGCGATTGTCTTTTTCTCTCTCCTGATCATCCTTTCTTTTCATATTAACAGAGACGGAGCTACAGAACACCTGTGCTCTGATTTAAAAGTCTGAGGATGGGCTCTAATTTAGATTTATCTGTCTCCAGCCTGAGCTGGCAAAGCACTGATAATGCATGTTTATCATGACTCCCAGCTTTGTTACTGACGATGATAAGGACACACAGGTTCATGGTCACCGTGGGCACTGTAGAAGGTGCTCTCTGCAAATCATCATCTGTAGTTCAGTCCCATTTTAGAGATTTGGAGACTAAACTATACAGCTTCTTGTTTGGTCTATTTATTTTTTTCTTTGTTTTGAGATTTTATTTGATGGGTATGAAGGTTTGCCTTCATGTTTACCTGTTCACCACATGCTTGCAGGGCCGGGGAGGTCAGAAGAGGGCTCAGATCCCTCAGCACTGGAGTTGAAGACAGTTTTAAGGGGCTATATGGGTGCTGGGAGTTGAATCTGGGTCCTCTGGAGGAGCAACCGGTGCTCTTAACTGCTGGTCCATCATTCCAGCCCCATGGTTTCTACTCAGTGGTGAGACTCATAGGTAGAAGTGGCTGAATCTGGCTTTGCAGTCAGAACCTCTGAGTGCAGCGTGGTTTTCAAATTGTCCTTCCCCTCTTTCCCACAATCCTCTCCACTTGCAGCCTTTAGAACAGCATGCCTGGGTTGACGACATTGAACACTGGGAACTTACCGTTTTTTGAGTTTCCCAGAAGTTCATCAGAAAGATTTTTATTTTTAGTTCCATTCTCACCTGCCTTATCCACACCTCTTAGATCTAACTGCACCATCAGATGAGCACAGCATGCTTGGAGACTGTCACCAAACAATTCCCACGGGATAATAGATGCTGGAGCCCTTAGGTTAACATCCTACATGTGGATTGCACTTGGCTGCCCTTGGAAATGATTAGAACAGCAGGATCTATGGTAGCCCCATGTGATTTTCATGTGGAAGGAGCATCATCATGCTGTCTGTCCTCTATCCTGTGGAAGAAAACATCCTGAATACTAATTAGTCAGTGTTACCCTTTCCTTTGTGCCCTGCACTCAAGCCAGTGTTTGGCACATGGTGGCACTCAGAATAATTAGCAAACGAACAAATCAGTGAGCCACTGACCTCGCTTGTTCCTGAAGGAAGGACAACCCATGCAGGGTACTCCCATTTAGAGCCCATGTGGTCATTACTCTTGAGAGTGACCAAGGAGAAACACTTCATACTGTATGCAGGAGAACTTGCAGATTCTTTTTTTTTATTTTTTTATTTTGGTTTTTATGAGACAGGGTTTCTCTGTATTGTTTTGGAGGCTGTCGGTCCAGCCCAGCGAACTCACAGAGATCTGCCTGCCTCTGCCTCCCGAGTGCTGGGATTAAAGGTGTGCGCCACCACCGCCCGGCTGAGAACTTGCAGATTCTTTGTTACTTGTTTGCATCTGGAGTCCCCTAGATATGTGATGCTCCATTGATGTGCATTGAGTTACCAGGAATTGTACCGAGTACATGACCTCAGCAAAGGCATGGGTACTTTACAGCCTGGAGAAGAGGGGCTTTATTTCTCTAGGGGACAGGATGCACCTGTAGCTTCTTTTCTGGGTTGTTAAATGTCTGGTGCCAACAGAAACAATTCTTCTGGGCTGAATTCCTATTCCCAAGGAACTACTTTCCTCCAAGATGTGAATGAATGATTTTAATAAAAGTTGCCAGGAATGACATGAAATAGTCTGCATAAATGACCCAGCTTGGGTCCTCATCCATCTTATTGCCATTTTGTACATGTTGATACCCAGACCTACTGTGTGACAGAACCTGGACCCCAAATGTGAAAGTTTTATTGACTCTGAAGCATGTGTTCCCTAAGTATGGCTCAATCCCAATACCAACTGTTAAAAATACATCATGCATTACTCTTGGCTTCTCTTGGAACAGGGATAAAATTATTAATGTATAGCCAGGCTATCAGTTCAGGTGATCTCTTTTCTGTGCAGCACCCAAGTTAAAGAAATGAAGCCAAAGATTCCTTTAAAGGATTGAGAAGCTAGAAGAGAGCTTAATAAGGAGTTCAAAGAGATGGTAGTTTGAGAGAGACATAGGTCATGAATGTGGACACATAGTATCAGGCAGCATGTTGAAGTTGCTGCAGTAGGTGGAAAAGACAGAAATCTGAGGAGGGTCACTTGCAGACCCAGAGGAAAGCATAAAATCTTCTCTATTAAGTCACATGTCTTTCTTGTTTTTTTTAGATACCTCATAAAATGTAAAATATTGTATGCACTATTAAGAAAGAACCACCTGGTATCAATGTTCCTACTTATTTATTATGAATTTACTGTCCCTAATTTAGATAGTCTACTCTCTAGCAGGTGTACACTATTTATGAGGCTTGGACATTGTTGGTCACTAAAATATTTCAGTCTTTTAGTGTTCTGTAATGACTCTGAGGTGATACTTTATTGATTGATCATTTTTTTGTATTATAAACTTAAGAGTTTGACAAAAGATTGCCCCAAAGGATCTTCTACTTCAGCTTCTTCTGCCAAACAGATCTGCTTTCAGACAGCTCTCACTTGAATGTGGCAGAGCAGGGCGACCTTTGCACTAGGACTGAGGGGCAGGGCAACATGAGCCATAGCGCAGGAGGCCGGTTGTTATCGCGTCTCCTCATATAATCTAGAATTCCTACTTTACTCAGTTCCCTTAATTTTAAAAAACCAAATAAGAAGGCATTTATCGTACCAGTGTCAAATGCATATGATTGCCTCCATGGGGAAGATCTAATTCTCGGGACAGAGAGGTAGGAAATGCTGTTAAGTGTGACAAGCCCAAGGGCCATGCTGATGACTGTGATGCATTCGATTTAATCCTGGATGTTGGGGACTTAGGCAGCTCAGCTTCAGCGCAAGGCCCAAGCTCTGCCAACAGCTTATGAATTGCTAATAGAGTCAGCAACATTAGATGATCTCATCTCAGGGATGAGAACAGGGACGATCCAGCTCTTGTGTCTCCATCAGCCTAGCAGTAGGACCAGTGGTGGCTTGCAGACCTTCACCATTGCTGGTCACCAGCCACTAGCATGTAACACCACCAAACTGAAACAGCAATGTTTCTCGAAGGTCTGATACTAATTGCTGCCTCTGTTTTCTTTCTTCATTATATAAAAAAAGTCAGTTCTAGCTGAGTATGTAGTCTTTGCTGGTAGTCTTTCTATCTCAAGGCTATTTTTACACTACTATCATAGTGGAAAGAGACAGAAACTAACAACTGATCCTGTGTATTATTCCTTTGATACATTCTAAGGCTTCCCATTGCCCATATGGTAAAAGCTAGAATTCTTTGAATGGAATGAATGGACTTCTGTGCCTTGGCTCCAGTTCCTTTGTTAGTCAACAGCAAACTGTTGTTTGCGCTTTCTTTTAAACAATGATTAAGTATCTTTATAAATTCTATGATTGAAGGGAAACATGGCCAGATGAGAGGACATCTGGTTTTGGATAGAGTCTTCTGATATCCATCACAGAAGACACCAGGAGAGGTGAAGAGCAGAAACTAAGGGTTAACAAAAATGATGGGAAGTCTTTCTCTCTCACTTTTCTAAAGCTGGGGGACTTACTTCGAAAGCTAACCTTACATAGGTAAACACTATGGGTAACATAGTATCTAGCCCAGATTCCTTTTGCAAAAGAAGTTTCTTATAGAGGAAAACAAGCCTTTCTTTGCTTTTGTTCAATGCTTTCCTAACTCTAACAATATGGTGAAAGGTGGAGTATCATCATGATTGATTGGATAGTGTTTTCCTACTGTGATCTTCACCTTGAAGCCTTGAAAAACCCAGGAACCACACCTCCCAGACGTGTGTAAATTCATCTTATACCACCCAATCAGAGTAGATTGCCTGATAATAGCAGCCACCTGAGGTTTTCAGGTGAGACCAGCATAATTTCCCAACTGAGTCAAAACTGTGACCATGGAAGTATAAGCAAACAAGGAATTGCAATACTTTTTTTGGTCTTTTTGAGAAAATACCTTTCAGAGCAACTTAAAGGAAGAAATGCTTATTTTTGGCTTACAGTTTCAGAGGATTATTTGTTCCCAGTGTTCTTAGGTAAGATATCATGGTAGCAAGAACCAGTGACAAAGATGCAAAGAGACAGAAAATGGCCAAAGATAACATCCTTACAAAGCCTTGTCTCTACTTCCTTTAGCTATGGTCTACATCCAAGTTTCTAGAACCTCTCAAATAGTATATATAACACACGAGCCTGTGGGGGATCTATCAGATTTAAATCAGAATATAATCAGTCACAGGTTGGCAGAACAGTAAAGTAGCCACCAATAAGACCTATAGACTTTTGTTTCTTGAGCAACATCACATAAGAAAACTAAGTAATGTGTGGCCCTCACGTGAGCCAATCACAGATTCTCAAGGTGTGGTGTAGCCATTTCTTGCTGGTGGGACATGACTATTACCATCACCATCATGTAGAACAGAGCACTTGTGGTTATCTCAGGCTATCTCAGCCTACAGTCATGGCAATGGAATAAAGGGGACAATGTATCTTATGGTTAGGTCTCTGGTAATGCTGCAGTTAATGTTCCTTGATGGAAGGAGGGGAGAGGGTATGGAGCCCATCAGAGACAACAGTCTTTTCTGCCCCAAATGCACATGTTCTTGCAGGCTATAGAAAGTAGGATATTGATTGGGGCTTTGCAACTGGTGGTATAGCCTTTTGTGACGTGACCATGCTGTGAGTAGGACTTTCTCATGGTGTATCTGCCTGTTAGTCACCCATGCTTCTGTAGGTGATCCCAATAAACTCATTGTTTCACTAAGCTGGGCTTGGACAGAATCAGTTCTTGAGTGAGTTCGTGCTCTCTCTGTCTGAGGTGAGTGGATGCTTCTTCCTTATGTCCACCCAGAAAAAAGTCACGCCACACTTGGTTCCTTAAAGTTCCCCAAGATCCCTAGTTACCTTCCTCAGCTCTTTTAAAAACAGAGAATCATTGGTAACCCAGTCAAGACTCTTTGTATCTACTGCTCCTCACAAAGCAAGGACCCTCTCATTTATGATATTTGCCAGAAGATTGTAGTTAAAATTACTTTATTAACATTAAGAGAGAGAAAATAAATATTGTCTCTGGCCAGGCTTGAAATCCTGATAAATCCTTCCAACACAAAATTCTTAAACTTTTAAAATTAAATGTAACTGCCTTTTAAATGAATACTTGAGATTAAAATAGGTAAATGAAAACTGCACAGGCTAGAATTAATGGGAGATTAGAAACCGGGGAGGACATGGACTCTAGATGAGAGCAACTATGTAAGTCTCTGCAAAGTGGTGAATAATGATGGCTGAGAAGATAGCAAAGAGGTCTTCAGAGTGCTGCCTGCTTGGTCAAAGAGAAGACTGGAAAAGGAAATCCTTCTATATTTAAGGAGACAGTCAGGAAATCAGCTAATTCTCATAACGGGAGTCTCCCTTAATCATTAATAACTACAAAATCTGGGCATGGCAGAGCATCCTTGAGGGTGGATGTGGAGGTGGCAGGACCAGGAGTTCAGAGTCTCTTGAGTACAGAATAAGTTTGGGGCTTGTCTCAGTTCCATAAGACACCGACTCAAAGCAACTGCAACAAAAACCAACAGAACAAACCAACCAACCTACTAGCAAGCAAGTACTTAATATTTTATACCTTCAAGTCATGGAATGAATTTTGGGTTTAAATTTGTTTCCTTCATGGTCTGGGAAACTCCAAGTTAGTCAAGTGTTGTTGGGTTGGCTCATTGCTCTTCTAAAATTTTAATGATAATAGATTATGTCAATAAAACATTATATATACAAATACTTTTTTCTTATCCCTGAAGTTTTGAAATATTTCATTTAGATTAACTAATTATTTTCTGAAGTTTTGATTCTACTTGCTGTGTGATCCAGTGCTCTATTCCTCTCTAGGGCTTCACTCCTTTATCTAGCAAGGGGAGTGATTTTTAGCTTGAGTTTTCCATGGTCCTATTATTCTATGAAGCTATTAGTTCATGAATAAATGATGTGGTACTATAAGGTCCAGGGAATAGAAAATTAAGATCTTATCTTGGTCACTGTTTCTGATTAGCTAAGCCATTAGTGTTGTCTCTTTGTTTTGTTTTTTTTTGTTTGTTTGTTTGTTTTTTTTTGCTCCCTAGCCTGAGGCTCCACCAACCTGAACTAGTTGGTAGAAAAGGGCTCTTTTCTTCTGTCTGAAGTCTCTCTGTGTCTGGGCTGCATAGATCTACTTCTGACACTCCCTGCAGGTAGCTATACAGGTTTCCTAGGCTTTGGGAATAGAAACACCTGGGATGATTTGGGAAGCCACATCCTTACCTGCCTTTTTCCAAATGAACTCCATATGGATGCTAGCTGAACACAGATTTAGACAGGAAAGTTGGCTTCTCTAGATGTGGACATCAGAGACAGGGATGCTGTTATAGGAAGGCCTTGTTCAGAACAAAGAACTGTAAATGACAAGAAAGTTTTAAACTCTGGATAGCTTTGTGGGTAGTGTCCTACAGCTCTGAGGTAGCCTTTTTGTTTGTTCGTTTTGGTTTATTTTTGTAGAATCCCTGCCTCAAAGGTCTTCCTCTACAGGGCAAGAGAAAGGATATAAGCCCAAGAAAATCGCCACATAAAATCCATTTGACTCAGTGATTAGAGTGGGATCAAACATGTGATCTGGGCCTAATACATAGGTGCATTCCATTCCCTGGCCAGACTTCTTGGTTACATTCATTAATATAAGATATGTTATTATGTAATGAGACTTCTGAGGATGTGAGAGCAAAGAATGTCTTTCCACTTCCAAAAACTGAGATGGCACATGTCAAACAGCTGAGCTTATTTTGTAGAAGTGGGGCAGGGACCTGTTTTTGTGACAGTAGAGAACTGACCTAACAAGACCCTTTGAGCTCCCATCACACACAGACATTTAGTTAACGGGTAAATGCACCTCCCCTTTTAACAACACATTTTCTAGTTGGCTTGGATTTCTCTTTCCTGATTGAGGTAGCCATGAATAGTAAAATGACCTTCATTCTCTGATGAACTCCACTTCTAAATTCCCACCTGTATTCTCATTCCTGATCCTGTTGGGGTTTGTGAATATTATGATCAGCCCCCAGGCCCAGAGCATCCTCACAGATTGATTTTTGGCAGGGAGTTTCTGCACATTCTGGGCCATCAGTGAAGTGAAGAAACACTCTTCACAGCTGAAGAAATTGGTATCTCTCCAACTGATTTGTTAGTGCCCTTTTCTTATTGAGCCTCAGTTCATAGTGAGGCAGGCTTGTGCCCAGAACACCACAAAGACAATACGGAGATGAAAATACAAAAACCATACTGAAAATGGATTATAGCCCCCACAAGTGACTTCTTGTGACCTCCCTCCTCACTTGGCTTTTATCAACACCAGACAGATGAGGCTCTGAGCTTCCTTTCTGAAGCAGTAGAGAGCACAGCAATGAAAACACATTGGAGTTTCATGTTCCTGGATCTCACCTAGTAGCACATCTAGGAGTGGGGCTTAGCGGAACTACTTTCTGCTGCTGGTGGCTTCCAAAGGTCTGATGAACAGAGAAACAGAAAAGGTATTACAGAGAAATGAAAGCATCTCCCCAAAGTTAAAGTCAATATCATGCTTCTCCATGTGTATATAGCTTGGAATGCCAACATCCCAGGCTTTGGAATGGAAAGTGTTTAAGGGTTTGCCACCTTGTAAGGAAGAGACACTCTGGTGGCAATTTTCTAACTCCAAGTCTCAGCTTCATTTATTGATCAAACAGCTCTTAATATCGTAAGAATTTAAAGAAAAGTTTGTAAAACTCAAATACTGGGACTCCATGATATAGTTATTTACTACGCTTTTATTATATATTTAGTGTATAACTAAGAAAATGATGAGGACTCCAATACTATTGTTTTGTGCAGAGTTCAAACATTTCTGTATATTGTTGTGAACTGCCTCAGATAGGCAGCCCTGGCTTTGCGGGTCTCCTTATCTCCTCACAATCAGGGAACATGCCTTCAAAATGTTGACATGGGAGAGGTCAGAGATAGCAAGTGAGGACTTTCAAAGATAAACCTGTCCCTCCCTCCCCTCTGCCAGCCTGCTTTCCTCAAGGCTTGGAATAATTTATGCCTCTTGCTCAGCTAAAGTATGTGGCCTCATTGAGACACTGCAAATACTGCACCAATTTTATTACAACCTAATTGTAGAGTGACAAGGGATAAATCTCGAAGATACATATAGTACGAAATGGCTGGGCATGCTTCACTTACACAAGATGCTTGCATAGAGAAGCACTAAGCTGCGGGAGGGCAACATCTGGACTTGTATGTAATTCATACAGCTTCATTTATGCTAGTACCCAGGACTCCTAGGATACCTGCAAATTAATCAGTCTCCATCGGCTTATTGCAGGGCAAAAGTGAGTTGAAATAATTGCAAGGGCCAAAGCAATGTTGGTTTACATTTCAAATGTGGTTTAAATATTCAGTGGTTTATGCTTGGCTTCTTGGGCAGCTCTTCCTTCTTGGTCTTTGAATCTATCATCTATCTATGTATTTATCTATGTATCTATGTATCTATCTATGTATCTATCTATGTATCTATCTATCTATCTATCATCTATATGTTAAAACAAGTTTAACATTCTGAAAGTATCAATGGCGTTTGAAATAAAACATATAAAATAACCACAGCTTAAAATCTAGAGACTGTGGTTAGTAAAATATCACATAAAGAAGCAAATCAAAATGAGACAAAAAATTCAGATCTTTAAATGGTTTATTTTTAAATAGCTCTAAATTTCAAACCTGAAACAGGATATTACGATTGTCACCCAACATTTATTGAGTACTATAGTAGGTATGTTGAACTTCGAATAATTGAATTGCACATTTAAAAAATAATCTGTCTCTTATGACAGAAATCAGGCAGTTCCTGGCATAATTTGACAGCAATGCACTACCTTCTGCCTTTCCCTGTCAGCGTGGTATGAGGCAATGCAATTAACATCTCTGTGATTGGTTTTGACTGTTGAGATGCTCTGTCTTCGGTAAAACACGTATTTATTTTTATGCTAAGCTTCATTATATAGGACATTTGTATCGTAAATAATTATATATTATTAGTGCTGATGAAGACTTTGAGGACCGGGCTCTGATTTAAGAAGCACTGTTCTGCGGGTTCCTCATTCTTGGTCTTTGAAATGGCCTTAAATTTCCCCTCCCTGAAGGCACTCCGCAGCCCCATTAACAGTGCCTGGTGCAGTGGGCCTTCCTTGTCCTGTGTCTCTCTAAGGCCAGCTGTGGCTCACTGCTGAGCATTCAGCCCTGGCAGTGCTTGTGTCCCCAAAGTGAGATATTCTCTGTGATTGTGACACATCCTCCTATACCCCAGCCCTGTCTGCAAGGCCAAGTCTCTCTCCTTTCCAATTACTGCATAGTAATGTAAATATTAAGACCTTAGTATCTTATCCTTTCTTTGCATAGTTGGTTCCAAACCAGAAAAAAAAACAAGCAACAACAAAAACCAAAAAACCTCTCATTCCAAGACAGTAAAGCAGAATTAGATACAAAGCAATTTTACAGAAATACTAATATTTAAGTTTTTAACATTAACCCACATATATTGTTAGAATCCATGAATTTACTTTTATATTTTCCTTTAATAAAATGTCTTTTCCTCTATGTCATGATTTGGAGTGATAAATTCTTCACTATACTATAATTCAGTTATATTTTCTATAGTTATAACATAGCTCTGTATGTTGCTAGAATTATGAAATTATTGCTATATAGAACTTTTATCATATGTTTACTCATAGGGTAAAATGGATAGGAAATTTTTTCATTTTATGTGAAAATATATTCACAAGTGAATAAATATTAGTTTCTAGTAAACACTGGGAACACAACACTTGAGGTGGGGGTGTGGTTTGTGCGAAATGTTTACTTTAATTAAGTTTCAGAAAGTTTTTCATTTTTAAGTGATTTTTCCCTTCTCTGTTTTACTCTCCAGTTCACTCTCAAAACTGTTAGTTTGAATGGATGATATGCATATATGTTGGACACATCCTCTCTTTTACAACTCTCTCCCATTCACTTAGCTCTTTATCTCACACCAGACACGAAACTATTCTTAGTTTCTTTCACAAGTTTTACCAGGAAAAGATAATATATAGTCTCAATTCTCCTTTAAGAGCTAAATGGTAAACTATAGTATATTAGTATACTGTGTATGCTCAGGATTTGTTTTTCACTAGAAATATACATAGAGAAATCTTCCCTAATTGGCTCCTCATTTTGCAGATCACTTCCCTAATTGTTTTTGAGAGTCGCATCGTGCGTACGCAAGTTGTGTGTGTGTGTGTGTGTGTGTGTGTGTGTGTGTCTGTGGTGTATGTGTGTGCACATGTCCATGCATATGTGGTGTATGTGTGTACATATGTCCATGTGTGTGTGAGGTGTATGTGTGTACACATGTTCATGTGTATGTGTGGTATATGTTGTGTACACATGTCCAGGTGTGTGCGTGGTGTATGTTGTGATACACATGTCCATGTGGGTATGTGACTGTGCTGCTTAATGTTCACATCAGGATGTCTTCCTTAATCAATTTTCCAACTTATTTTAGAGACAGGGTTTCTCTAAAGCTCAATGGTTGGGTAGACTGGGTTTCCAGTGAACCTAAAGAGATTCCCGTCTCTGTCCTCCCATTGTGAAATTACAGATTTGTGGCTTTGTCACATGGGTGTTGGGGATCCAAACTCAACTCCCCAGCTTGTTGGAGCAAGCACTTTATTCACTGAGCCGTGTCTCCTGCCTATAGTGTCCTAGTGAACAACAACTTTTTAAATTCCTTACATAGTATATGATATTTTGTTACTAAAAAAAGATGCTTGGTAAATTTTCTAATTATGAACAAATATTTCCACAGGGCAAGAGAAGTCTCCAGAAGCACAACAGCTGGGTCACAGAGTCTGCATGTGTAAGCTGGACAGTCATTGCTAAAATACCTTCTATCAATGGTACTTCAACGTGTGTTTTCACTGCTCCAGACTCTCACAGTAGATTACAGTGTAAACCTTTCAGATTTTCCTGACTTGATAATTAAACATGCTATCTCTGTATAGTTCCCATGTACATATTTCTTACTATGAGAAACACTTTTCTCATGTGACTGAGACATTTGAGTTATTTTTCTGAGAATTTATATTTTGAGCTCTTCCATTTTGCCCATATCTTTTTTTCATGGTCTTTTTTCAATGATTTCTAGGAGTTACTTCTTATTAATATCTGGGTGTTTAATGTATTGCAAATATTTTATAGCATTTTTCTAGTTTGCCCTTAATATTTTGGCTTTATGCTTTTTCTGTGCAGAATTATCTCTTTATTCTTATGGAGCCATTTTTCTTATCTCTTTTAAGGTTTCTAGATTTTGAGTCTTACAAAGTCATTCTCACCCCAAGGTAATACATTCTCATGTGTTTTTCTACTATTGTTAATTTTTATTATTATGCTTACATCATTGATATATTTGGAATTTATCTGGAAGTATAATGTAAAATTCAAATTTTCTTTAGGGAGCTACCCAATTTGCTAATAGAAGTTATTGATTAATGTATGTTTAGCCAGAGAGGAGTCAAACTTCTCATACATTAAAATTCTATTTGTACTTGCATCTATTACTGGAGTCACCATTATGTTCCATTGTTTTGTCATTACCATACTATTCACTTTTAGTTATTGAATTATTTTGCATTTTAATATTTCTTAAGGGTAGCACACCCCCAATGATATTTTGTTGAGAATTTTTCTGGCTATTTTTTGCTTATATATTATATGAATTTTAGAATCAACTAGCCTCATTTTAAACACTTTTTATTATATATTTAAATTAGAAACAAGCTTGCTTCCCATGTTAATCCCAGCTCCCTCTCCCTCCCCTCCACGCCCACTCCCCCTCACCCAGCTCCTCCAGGCCCCCACCCAATCCCCACTCCATTCCCCAGGGAGGGTAAGGCCCTCCATGGGAGATCTCTAGAGTCTGTCATTTCATTCCAGGGAGGGCCCAGGCCCTCCCGCAAGTGTCCAGATTGAGAGAGCATCCCTCATTGTGGGATGGGTACCCAAAGTCCCATAGATTGCCTAGGTCTCCTCACTGACACCCACATTCAGGGGGTCTGGATCAGTCCCATGCTGGCCTCTCAGGCATCAGTCTGGAGTCCAAGATCTCCCCCTTGTTCAGGTCAGCTGTTTCTCTGGGATTCACCAGCCTAGTCTTGACCCCTTTGCTCATCACTTCTCCCTCTCTGTCACTGGGTTCCAGGAGTTCAGTTCAATGTTTAGCTGTGGATGTCTGCCTCTGCTTCCGTCTGTCACTGGATGGAGGTTCTAGGATAACTAGCCGCGTTTTAAAAAAGTTTTCTTATTTACTGAAATGTCTTTAAAATTGTAAATCAAATTAAGGACAATATCTCCATGATGCCAAGAATGCTAATCCAAGAATATACTTACGTCTTGATTTGTTCAAGTCTTTTTTTTTATTTTTCACTGCATTTGTAGGTTTTCTGCATACAGATCTTACATGTTTCAATTTCATTTTCACTGCTAGATTTTGATGTTGTTATTGCTGTTATGGAGAAATTACTGCCTTTTTGTAACTTTTAGAATTGGTGGCTGTATCCTATGAAAGCCATTAATTACTGTCTATTTATTTTCACTCTCTTAATGAAGTTGACTATTACTTGCAGTTGTTTTAAAATCCAAACTCAAAGAATCAAAAACAGTGATATGTGTAACTTCTCCTTTTATAGTTCTTTCCTATGATATTGTATTGGCTACCAATACAACATTAATTGCACAACTGTGCCTCTGGTATCATAGTAAATAATGGCCCATTAAAGGCATGGCTGACTTTGTTGCTGAATATAAAGGGAATTACTTCAGTACAGTAGTTCTCAACTTTGATGGCACAGTAGAAAGATTTAGAGCTTTAAGAAATTCTGCTATCCAGGCATCATTCTGTAATGATTAATTAGAAAACCTGATGGCAGGACCTAAGAATCAGTACAGTTAAAAGCTGTGGATGTGTGGAATACAAAAAATAATAAAAAATGAACAACAAAAAATGAGCATCTTGGACTGAGGTACTCAGGGTAAAATAACCTGCTGTTTGAGTATGTGAGTTTGGAACTTCAGCACCCATGTACAAAGGATGAGTGTAACAGTACAGATGTGTAATCCCAGCATGGGAGGATGGAGACAGGCAGATCCCTGGGTATTGCTGGCCAGCTAGTCTAACATAATTGGTGAGCTCTGGGTTAGGTGAGAGACCCTGTCTCAAAGAACACAGTGGGCAGTGACCAAGAAAACTAACTGTAGACCTCTGGTTTCCATATGTATGTATGAGCACAGTTTGTTTATCACTTACACATACACACAAATAAAATAAAGTTATTTTTATTGTTAAAAATAATAGTCCTATTAAAATATAAAGCCCCAATGTTAAAAAAAAAAGCTCTGGATGTGATTTCACACACAGCTAAGATTGCACGTGTCATCATTTTTCTTGACTGGTGCTTGTTTTTAAGATGAAATAGATATTTTGTTAGACTAAGAAATTATATTTTAATCTTATCACTTTAAGTTTTAAAATTTTGTTGATGCAATGTTCTTCGTACCCCAAGATACTGAATTCTATTGTAACATAATTACCTCTATTAATGTAATGAAGAATATTAATGAACTTCATAATATGGATCTCTATCTGCATTTTGTAAATAAAGGTCACTCGGTATAGTAGTCTTAATATTCTGTTTATTGTTTGTACTGATGATTTTTCAATGACTATGCTACTTGTTTTGCATGTGGAAAGTCATCCACCATGTCTGGTTTCAGTGCTGCACTGAGATTATAAGTGCACCGTGGGCCTTTTCCTATGTTTCACAGAAGCCTGAGCTGGTGTTTGAGTGAGTTTCTGTCTTGCAGTTTGGCTGAATCCCCTTGCAAAGCTCATGTACCATTGCTCTCCTGAGAATGGGAGGCTGAGAGTTGGGGTCAATGGTAGCATTGTTTTCTTCTTGTGCTCTAGAAACCACTTAGTTCAGACACCCCTCTCTTAATGTGCACGTTTAGGTAAGTTACAGTTTCTTAGACATCTGATATGAAATCCAGGTTGGGTTTCTTTATATTTTTAAAGTTTTATTTATTTATTTGTTATGTATGTGCCTTTATGCCGGAAGAGGCCATCAGACCCCACGACAGACGGTTGCCAGCCACCATGTGAGTGCTGGGAATTAACATTGTGTTTTCCTTAACATAGAAATACAAAAGTTCTCCAATTTAAGTCTGCATTTCTTTTTTTTTTTGAGCCAAGTGTTGATTAAAATTTCAAAATTATCTTACAAAGATGTCTTTTTTTTTCTCAAAAGACAAAAACAAAAACAAGAAAACAAAAAGCAAAACTGCTTTGCTTATTGCATAGTTACCAGTTGCCATTTTCTCCACTTTTTGGAAATTTCCTTTGTGGTTTAAGACGTTTTCCTGTGTTGTTGTATACTTTGTGGTACTTGACTCTCAGGCACACTTTTGAGGGAGTAGAGTTTGATATATGTTCATACATTACCATATTAATCATGTTAGGTAGGTCTTCGTTTTTCTATTCTTCTTACTATGCCAGGAACTCTGAGCTGAGTTAAAATAGTGCACTAGCTGCATATTTATGAATGTACTAGTGGATATTCGTGAACTCTGGTCCCAGACAGTATCTATTTAAATGTCCATCTTCTTTATGGGTGAGCCCACCGACATTGTAAAGGCTTCCTCCCCACGTCTGAACTCCCCTCGATGCTACTCAGCTCACTTCCTATGCCCTTTCATCTCATCTGCATTTACTACATTTGCCTCCCTTCTTTGGCTTTTCAATCTTCTTGAGTCACTGTTTACTAGTGCCTCCCATGTACCCCTGTCTGCAATTAAGTTTTGTTTTGCGATCCAACTTGAAGATCTTTTCTTTCTGGGCAAAGTTCATTTACATTGATGTGTGTGACTGATGTTTTTGGATTTTTTGTCATTCTATTTATATTTTTTTAACACAAACAGTCTAGGCCATTCACTACATGTTCTGTTTTCTTATCCCTGTTTGCTTAGTTTTTCTAGTATTTAGAGAAGATGTGGTTTTACTCTAATGGTCCCCTTTATAATTACATCTTTATTGTAATATCCAGAGTTTCATAACTCAGAACAGGTGGTGTGACTTGTAGGATGTCCTGGGTTAACGGATGAGACATCTGGTGGTAGCTGGCCAGGGGTAAGGGTGGAGCTTCTCATAGGATCTCAAAGCTGTATGAAAGGCTAAGGCTGTTGTCAGTATCTCATCAGACCTGGGAGCCCACCTGTTGACAAGATATGCTCTTCCTTAACAGTGAAAATAATTATTAGCTTGCTTTTTCTTTGCATGCAATGTTCTTTGTTTAGTTTTTTGTGCTTTTCTTCGTATATTTATATGACTGAGTTGTCAACTTTAAATAATATCTATTAATTCCAGTGGTTACACATCCAGCTGTCAAGATAAGCACAGTTATATCTCCTTTCCTGTTCCCTCCCATTTGGTGGTTTGGTGAGAGGCTAACTAGACCTCTTCTCCTTTATTGGAGCGCAGATGCTTTGTGACTTTCTAGTTCACATATTTGTTATAGCCTTTGTTACTTATACATTCAGTGTGGCTGTTACTTTTATATTCAATGTGGCTGTTACTTATACATTCAATGTGGCTTTCTTATCTTCTAATGCTATCATTCTATCCTTAGGTTTTAGACGAGATCGGGCGCGTTCAGGGTGCTATGGCCATAGACTATCCTTAGGTTTTAGAAATTCTTCATCACTGTGTATTTTTTAATCTTGCTTCTTTGTTGAGATGGGATCTCACTGTAGCCCAGCTTGCCTAAAGTTCTTGGCAATCTTGCTGCCTCAGCCTCCCAAGTATTTAATTGGTGTTTCATTATTGTTTTCTACATTGTTTTTGGCCTTGCTACTCCAAAGTACTATTAACATCTGAGCATCACTTGGGAGCTTACTTTCCATTTTTGTTATAATCTCTTTCTCCTAATGTCACAACTGTTTCCTCATTTTATTGCTCAACACTGGTAGAACTGAATTCCTCTGGACCAGCTATGTCCAAAGAGTAGAGAAACAGAGAGGAATAGCAAGGTCCCACATGCTTTGATGATTCTATATAAGGAGTTGAAGGAAGGGTGGGGAGTTATTTAAGTTGATGAATGTGTCACAGTCCTGTTAGGCTTTGGAAAAATAGTAAACTTCAAAACTTTCCAGGAAAATGTGTTCAGCTGGGAGACAGAAATCAAAGAACTATAGTAAACAAAATATCTAGAGAACAATAAGAAAGTGACCCTGCTTGGAGGACATCCCACCAGGAAGAAAACTTTTCCAAGAACTCAGCTGCAACCTCTCTCATCCCAATAGCTCTTGCTCTTCCCTTCCTGCCTCTGAGGTTTTCATCACTCACCGTGGCTTTCCTTTTAGTTCCTTGATAAATTTCCCCTGGAACATTTTCAAGCTTTGTTTTGTTCTTCCTCTAAATTTTCTATTCTATGCAATATAATTCTGGGGAAATGATGGTTTATTTGTTTATTTTTAAAAACCATTCTTATTTTGGTCTTTATTCACAATATTTCTGTCCCCTTCCTTCTTTACTTTCTCCTCCCCTCCTCTTTTAATTGTTTTCTTTAAAAATTATATTTTTGTCTTTAAGTGCCAATTTGGGTAAATGTAATGCTATTTCCCATCAGTACACTCCTTGGCTTTGTCTTTAAGTGCCAATTTGGGTAAATGTAATGCTATTTCCCATCAGTACACTCCTTGGCTTTGACTGTTGCCAGGGAGCCGTTCACTCTTCAGCTGCACAGTCCCTCCTTATAGCTTACATTCAGCCCTTCCTTTCTCGTTACCACAAAACAGTCTTTTAAGCTACCCCTTTCCTGTAGTTCCACTGGGGTGTGCCTAGGATGGATACATTTTATTTTTCTTTGTTTGGGGTTCACTGTGAGACCTCAATCTGAAGAATCTTGCCATTCATCAGTTTTGGAAAAAAGCTATTAGCTATTTTCTCTCTATTGTTTTCTTTGTTCCAGCCTATTTTCTTTACTCTCTTTCTAGTTGATCATATAAGGTTTGTTTATAATCTCCATGTTCTTTTAATATATTAAAATTTTGCTTAACCTCTCTTTAGTAGGCATGCCAGTTTACTTAAGTATGCATTCTTGATAATTTTAAAAATGGCTTCTGCCTTCTTATTGAATTTATTTATAGTGTAAAGAAATTATACATGTGATAGTGTTGTAGGGACTTGTGCTTGTCCCGAGATGGTCAGTAAAGGACAAAAACTGGAGATATGGAACCACCAAGTACCCCACATCTCAAAGAGAAACCCCAGCAACTGGGGCCTAATGGGTCTGCGACCTCTGTATGCACATAGGAGTTTCACCATATTATCAAAATGTAAAGGATAAAAGAAATCATGTGGCCGGGTGGTGGTGGCACATGCCTTTAATCCCAGCACTCGGGAGGCAGAGGCAGGCAGATCTCTGTGAGTTCGCGGCCAGGCTGGACTGACAGCCTCCAAAAAACAATACAGAAAAACCCTGTCTCATAAAACAAAAACAAAAACAAAAACAAAAAAAAAGAAATCATGTGGCCGAGGGTCTTCAGTGAGGTAAAGGGTGCTCCCCTACTCTGCCTGATCAGGAAATAGGAGAAGCATCAAATGCCATTGGCAGCACATTTTCCAGCCGATGGTCCCTCTACAATAAATGAAGAGAATGTGAGGACAATGCTGGATAGAGTGGTATGGGAGATCCAGGGAGAAACTGGGAGCCCTGTCTACTCCTTGGTAGATCAAATTCATTTGGGCCAAGTAGACACTTGTGATCTTGATTGGGTGTTTTACTAGATTCCATCTATGAGGAATGGCCACTTGGGAAGGAGATGGCATGAAGCCTTAAGGGTGGACCTTTGAGTGGGAAACTGAAAGCTGTGTAGTGAATCACCACTAGCTTTCCCATAAGGAGTAGGCAGTCCAAACGAATGATCTAGAGAATATGAAGGTGTCTAGCTGGGCTTTGCATTTCCAATCCTTTCTGCTACCTTTTGTTTCTTTCATTAATAGATTTGATGTTACTGTGTTAAAATATCTTTTTCTTTTAACTATGAGTAAGTATATTTATTGCCCTCTTCCAGACTTTGCTTATTTTAAAATTTCTTTGTTTGCTCTAGTCATCTCAGCGCTGGTCTTCTAATTTCTTTTTATAACTTTTTATTGATTCTTTGAGGATTTCACATCATGCAACTCAATCCCACTTTCAGTCCTTCCATGTCCACCCTCCAGCCTTACAGCTTACCCCAAAAGAAAATTAAAATAAATAGAAATAAAAAAAAAACACTTAGCTCTTCTGTCTTTCCCACCACTTACCCATTTGTGGTAATGGCCTTAGGAGCCGTGGTGGGTCACACAGTATACCCTTTCGCCCAAACAGCTTTATTTGTAAATGTTCATTGCAAGGAATCATTGATCTTGTTCCGGGCCCCTGGCTTCTGTTACACCATCAGTATTGGACCCTCACTGAGACTGTGGCATCTCCAGTTCCATCTCTCTCCACAGCACCTAAACCTTTCCTCTTTTCTTTCTCTCCCACCTCTCCACCACATACTCACTCATCGTAGTGGCACCCAACACCTGCCATCTCACCGGCTGGCTTCCCCTGGCCTGCATCACGGTAGGCTAGGCCTGTGGCCTCTCTTGTCTTTTAATTTAATTAGGCTGTATTTTGATCTTCAACCCTCTGTGGTTAGCTCAATTCTTCACAATTCAATGCCAGTCTGGTTCATCTACCATGGGTTGGTATTGGCCCTTCTGTCCAGGTAACATGTCACCACAATTTTTCCTCGCTGGCCAAAGCCTCCCTTGCAGCTATAACTGCCATTTCCCCTGCTGCTCTTCATGTCCAGTTCTCACGCGTGCTTTTGCACCCATGAAGGGAGGGGCTTATGATAACATCAGATAAGAAGAGGTCAGTTATCATCAGCAACACAGAGCCTCTTTTCTACCTTCTGGGAACTAAGTTCTTAGGAGCCTGTGAAAATGATGACAGGACCATTTGGATATCAAAATAAGATTCTGGTGTCACTGAGGTCTCTGGGCAGTACATGTGACTTTAAAAATAAGAAATGAGCAGGGAGGTGGTGGGGCACGCCTTTAATCCCAGCACTCAGGAGGCAGAGGCAGGCGGGTCTCTCTGAGTTCGAGACCAGCCTGGTCTACAAGAGCTAGTTCCAGGACAGCCTCCAAAACAATACAGAGAAACCCTGTCTTGTAAAACAAAACAAAACAAAAAAGTAAGAAGTAGTCTATTCTCAAGGAAAATCCCACTACTGAGAGCTGAGTTTTATAGATTAAGCCTTGTCACTATGCCCATATTCTTTGTGCTTCTTTCTGCGGCAGTTTGTAGAGAAGAAAAACTGTTCTCCCTCTGACCTTGTTGAATTCCAAGCTTCAGATATATGTCCCCAGTTGATACAACAGAATCTGTGGGACGAGTAGTTAGGAGCCTCTGACTCAGCAAGGGAGGCTTGGTTTTGAACCCTAACATTGCTACTATGTAACGATGGGCAGATGGCTCACCCTTTGTGAGCTGCAGTTTACTCCTGCCAGGGTCAACATGCAGAGTTCCAGTGAGGGTCAAAGGTGAAGTCAAGGTACAGATATGACTCACACCAGGCTATAGTAATAAACCACACAGTGACTTCTCTTTGTATCTGGACAAACCTACACAGGAATGAGCTTGGCTTTGTATTTTCTTTGCTTTTTTGTTTCACTAAATAAAATTAAATTGTTGGGGAAAGTTGTGAAGTCTGAACTTGACATAAATATTGAAAATATAAATTTAACTGGAAGTTTCAAGAATGCCATCTACTGTGCAAAGAGCCACTTGTGAGCACAGGCTGACCCTTTCCTAGTCATAGTTGAGCAGGGTTTCTCTGCCTGCTGATTGCTGTACCCTGGCCTGACTCCATTTGAGGACAGCCCCAGGAATTGATGATGATTTCTTTATCATGACAGCCGTTGAAGCAGAGTACAAAGGAGTATATTTCTAGATTGGAGACAACCGCCATGGGCATCTGCCTGGGGGAGGAATGTGAAGAGGTCAGGTGGTAGGTTCACGAAGTTGTGAGCTGTCTTTGACCCGTGGAACGCGGCAGCTCTGAACCCTGTTTGCTGTAGTCTGAAATGACTCTCAAGGGAAATGCTGGGATTGACAGACTGGTGTCAGAGTCAAACAGACCTGGAGTTGATCCTGGTAGAGGAACCGCGTCCTGTACATTGTGCCTGATATTACTTTTACTTGCTGGTGTGATGCTGCAATGATAAAGGCACACTTACTGAAAGTAAAAATAAGTATTGATTATAGAAATTACTCACAAGGGACCAAACAAGTAACCCGGATGAGCAGAGTAGTTTTCCGCCACTGAACTGGAAGCCGAAAGCCGGAAAAAGAGACCTAGACTTCCGTTGTTCAGTCTTTTATACCTTCCCCCCCACCCGTACCGCCCCTAAGCCATGCCCAAAAGTGGGCCTAGCTAGTGACGTAGTTCACTGCCTACATCCATATACGTCTTTAGTCATGCCTAAAGTGGGTGTGGTTAGCGGTGCAGTAAACCGCCCTTTTATTACCTCATCTGTATGCGCCTCTAGTAAGTCACATGGTTAATGGCGGCATTGTTTTCCTCCTACACTGGTGTTTGCAGATATTGTTTTGGTGTCCCCCTAACTTCCCAAGCCTCCTGTTATCCTTCTTCCTACCACACTTTGTGCTTAGCAGATGCTCTCCTTACATGGCCAAGTCTCGAGTCATCCTTCCCTTGGGATGAGACATCATTGCAAGCTCAAGAATAAGTTTAAAGATGATGAGGGTGGCAAGAGGAAGCATTTCCTGAGCACTCACCATGCCAGTGGTTATGTGTGAACACATTTGATCCTCATAGCTGTCCTGTAAAATGGTGCCGTCCTTATATCTATTTTGTAGATGGGTGCAAGGGAGGGTGAGCTGGTTGTTTGGGCTCCACAGCTGTGGTGGGTAGGCATCTGTGAGCTTAGCATTGGACATGCCTTGGTATTCAGTATTCAACTGTGCAGTTTTCTGTTGTGAGCTCCTCTAGGCACAGACGTCTCGTACCTCAGCTTAGGTTGTTCTGAATAGGATTCTCTTGTCTTCAGCAAAAACGGTTTTTAAAATGTACAAAATGCTGGAATAATGTGAGTACCTTCAGACACATCTACCAGTCAACCTTTATGGTATCACCCCTGTACTTAGGAAAAATATAAATTATGCAGTAATTTGAAAAGATGAGGTCACTTTGTCCTCATTTGACACAGTACTGAGTAAGACATTTTTGGAGCTACATTTCAAAACAAAGGAAGTTGAACTGAAGACGTCACTTTCATTTGTAAAAAACAGGCAGAAACCACCAAAATGGACCTCATAATATTAAAAAATAAATCCCCGGAAGAACATCCTTAATAATTCATACAATAAAAACAAGATGAGGCAAAATTCAGTCCAAAAGAAGGGAGTTTTGAAAAGAGATCATTTAGGAACTACCCCATTAAACGGACTTAGAAGTTATGGATTATCATCTTTTTTATTTATTCTAAAACTGACTTATGTGGGCACAGCATATGTGGATGCGGGTCCACGTTTTGAAATATGCCTTTGCCAACCAAATGATGAAATAAAGAAAACAATAAACAAAGGGAAGCTCTTCAAAGGCTGTCTTCATTTACATTCTGAGATTACTGGCTTCATCTCCCTGATGAAATAGCCTTGCTTTACCCGACTGTCCAAAAGCATAATCAGGCGCTACCAGGGGCTTTTGCCCAGCAAACTGCATGGAGAATATTTGAATGCTGCCAAGACTATAGGTGCCTGTTTCAAGTTGTCATAGAATATGCTATAGTGTGTCATAAATAAGGAAGGTGTTTTACAAATCTGACATTAAAAATGTGTTCCTAAAATATCTCGTGTGTTCCCTGGCCATGTCAGTATAGAAATAATGTTTAGTATTTGTTTATTTTACTGGACCACCCCATGAACCTGGGGAAACATGTTAGAAAAAAAATTATAGCTACGCCAACTATTCTGGGAGATACACGAGCCCTCCATGTTTATCAGGTTGAGGGCACTGTATTTTGATGTCAATAAGCAATTTTTCCAGCCCGGTCTCCTGCCCGACCCTTTTAATCCATCAATATATTATTAGAGATAAAGTTGGTGGATGCCTGCTGCAGTTAGAAGATAAATGACATCTCTGAAGTCAGGCATTAAAGACTAGATTAAGGCCTTGTGACACCGTTTTCAGTGCTCATCTGTGCACTTCTGTTCAACCTATCACACTGAGTGACAAGAAAGAAAAATAATGAACTGGGCCAGGGGAAGAAGAAGAAAAAAAAGGCAGAAAAAGAGAGAGATTTCCCCCCCCTAACACACAAACTACATCAGTTCACACTCGGGATTAGACTGCATTTAAAGAAAGGAAAAAAAGAAAAGAAAACGGGGAATTGGGGAGGACGGGAAAGGGCTGCTCTATAAAGACGAAAATAGGCAGGCAAAGGGGACATTAGAGACATGAATTCCATGTCTGCCTGGCTGGTGTTGCCTTTGGTATTCCCACCTGCCTCCCGGCCTGGCCTCTTCCAACCTCAAGGCTCCCAGTTGCTCTAGGGATATGCACAGTCCCTGAGGTGGGAGCACCTGTGTAAGTCTTAAGAGGCAGAACCTGATTCCAATCTATGCCAGTCATGCTCCTCCATCCTTGCCAAATGATTTCCTTCAAGCTACCGTCCTTGGTGTGGTGGGAGATACCAGAGGCCTTTTATAACTCTGCTTCTGATTGTGATTTGAATATGTCTCCTCAGATGACATATACAAACGCTGAACATTTGTTTCTTCAGTTCTGAGGAAAACAGCAACCACAAATGAACGGTATGGCAGAACTGAAAACGAGGATGGATATTGGTGAAGGAAGAGGGCGAGGGCCCAGAGAACATCTGTGGGCAGGGGCCTTGGGGGTCTACTGTAACCCTATGTCTGTGTTCATTCTCAGTCATTCATTTAGTAGTCGAGTTATCTCCCTTTTCTTATCGTGCTTGTAAGAACATGAGCAGCGTTTTCCTTGCTGGCTTCTTTGCTACTGACAGTCCACCAGTCTTCATGTCAGCCTGGCTCCGGGAGACATTTCTATGCACCTCAATATTCTTGACCTCTTTCACAGTGACCATCTGGTAGAGGGTCTTCCATTGGTATCTAATTGATGCCTCCCACATACCTTTCTTTGGCCTCAACCTCTTTCTGAACTTTCTCTAGCCTCGGCTGACTATGTAATAGACTATTCAGTCATAATATATGTCCCTTACCCACAACCCAGCATCTGGCTTCATGACAAGCTTCTGCTATTCATGTTGTCCTCTGTTGCTTTTAATTCTCGTCTCTCATATTCCTTGTTCTTCCTTTCATTGTCATTTAGACCCAATTCAAGGTCCCATTGTCTCAAGATTTATCTCTTGATTATTTTTTTTGGGGGGTCTACAAATCCATCATTTGAATCATCCCCGGGATTTAGTTCATGATGATATTCTCAGTTTTAAAATCTCTTCTCAACTATAAAGCAAATTTTGAATTTTTTATTATGTCATCAAACCCCCATATATTGTAGTTCAAATGCCTTTTTAGCCTCCCCTTTACTTCCTTTTCTAAAATCTGGGCTTTAGCAACGTTGCTATCCCTCTTTGGGCGTGTTTGCTGTTTATTTATGTCTGTTCTTTATTGTCACTTTTCCATGGTTTGATAGTTCTTTCTGGGCATGTCCACTTGTTCAAACAATGATTTCTCAATCACCATTTCTCATTGCTATATATTCCTTCTGCTAGACAAATATGATCTTTGTTTCATGTTCAAGAAATACATTTGGATGATTCTCAAGCCAGAAATGTAGTCTTGTCTGTGCATCAGGACCATGAAACACTCCTTTCTAATATAATGGACCCAGAACAACTTATGAGCTAAGAATATATACAATTTATATCCCAGTGCCTGAGAGTCTGTCTGGAAGTATGAGAACCACCATAGTACAAAGGCTAGCCCAGGATACATACTTAGTTTGAGACCATCATGGGCTTCAAAGTCTGCCTCAAAAACAAAACAAAACCAAGAAAAACAAAATCTCAAAACCATATCTAGAAGACCCCTATCCCAAACCCAACAAAACCCAACAACAACAGCAGCAAAACTAAACCCCAACAAAAAGAATAATGTATTGAATACTTGAATACTAAAGAGCTTAAGGTAGACAGTGTAGGTCTTGATATGGTCCATCATGGGAAGCAAAAAAAGGCTGAGATTTAGTGATGGCTATGAGTATGTCACACGAATCTCAGATCTGTGGATTTCCTTTGATGGCCCACAGCTAGCAAAGCCCTCTGAGAATGTAATGATATGAATGCTGCTGCACCAGCCAAGCACACAGGGCTTGATTCAGTAACAAACAGAAAGTTAAGTCTCCCGCGTCTCGCTGATGAAACCAGAGAAAGAATCTTGAACCCTCTAAGAATCCAAATGGCATCATCTGGATGATGACATCCGGGACCCAAGTGCAACCGCACATCCATGACCACACTATTCAGATGCCTCCAGGCATTCTTGGCAGATGAGCAATGACTCTGCCTCATGTGTTCTCATCCCAGATGCTCAGTGGTTTTCTTGTTCTGGAAGCGGTGCACTCTAGAGGCTGAACTGGGGGTAGACTCATGCTCATTAGGAATTGCTCCAAGTTATGTTATTTTTTCTCAAATTGCTGAAAGAATATATATATATATGTATATATATTTAAATTTAAATTAGAAATAAGCTTGTTTTACATGTCAATCCCAGTTCCTTCTCTCTCCTCAACTCCCTTGCCCCCACCTATCCCATCCCCTTTCTGCTCCCCAGGGATGGTGAGGCCTTTCATGGGGGATCTTCAAAGTCTGTCATATCATTTGGAGCAGGGCCTAAGCTCTCCCCATGTGTCTAGGCTGAGAATATCCCTCTATGTGGAATGGGCTCTCAAAGTCTAATCACATACTAGGGATAAATACTGATCCACTGCCAGAGGCCCCATAGATTGCTCAGGTCTCCCAACTGACACCCACATTCAGGGAGTCTGGGTCGGTCCTATGCTAGTTTCCCAGCTACCAGTCTTTTTTTTTTTTTTGGTTTTTACGAGACAGGGTTTCTCTGTATTGTTTCGGAGGCTATCGGTCCTGCCTGGCCTCGAACGCACAGAGATCCACCTGCCTCTGCCTCCCGAGTGCTGGGATTAAAGGCGTGTGCCACCACCGCCCAGCCCAGCTACCAGTCTTGTGCCCACGAGCTCCCCCTTGTTCAGGTCAGCTGTTTATGTGGGTTTCTGCAGCCTAGTCTTGACCCCTTTGCTCATCACTCCTCTCTCTCTGACTCTGAATTCCAGAACTTCTGCTCAGTGTTTAGCTGTGGGTCTCTGCTTCTGGTTCCATTAGCTACTGGATGAGGCTCTAGGATGGCATACAAGGTAGTCATCAATCTCATTATCAGGAAAGAACATTATTGCTTAGATTGTCAGTTGGGATCATCCTTGGAGATCTCTGAACATTTCTCTAGTGCCAGATTTCTCTTTAAACCTACACTGGCTCCCTCTATTATGGTAACTATTTTATTGCTCTTCTCTATTCTTTCCCTGACTCAATCTTCCTGCTTCCTCATGTCTTCCTCTCCCCTCCTCTTCTCCCCTTCTCTTTCTCCTATCTCTCCCTCTCACCTCCCCCCATGCTCCCAAATAGCTCAGTAGATCTTGTCCCTTTCTGCTAATCTGGGGGACCATGTATGTCTCTCTTAGGGTCCTCCTTGTTTCCTAGCTTCTCTGAGTGCTGTAGGCTGATAATCCTTCACTCTATGTCTAAAATCCATGTATGAATGAGTACATACCATGTTTGTCTTTTTGTGACTGGAATACCTCACTCAGGATGGTTTCTTCTAGCTCCATCAACTTGTCTACAAATTTCAAGACTTCATTCTTTTTTCCACTGAGTAGTACTTCATTGTGTAAATGTACCACATTTTCTTTATCCATTCTTCAGTTGAGGGGCATTTAGGTTGCTTTCAGGTTCTGGCTATTACAAATAATGCTGCTATGAGCATAGTTGAGCAGATGTTGTTGTTGTATGAATGTGTATCTTTTGGGTATATGCCTGCATGGAATTGCTGGATCTTGTGGTAGACTGACTCTCATTTTCCCAAGGAACTGCCATATTGATTTCCATTTTTCTATTTAGTTTCTTTTAAATTGGATTATTTGGTGTATTGATGACTAGCTTCTTGAGGTTTTTGTATATTTTTGGAAATCAGCCCTCTGTCAGATATTGGGTTGGTGAAGATCTTTACCCATTCTGTGGGCTGCCATTTATTTCTTGTTGACTGTGTCCTTTGCCTTAAAGAAACTTCTCAGTTTCAGGAGATCCCATTTATTAATTGTCTATCTCAGTGTCTGTGCTACTGCTGCTATGTTCAGGAAGTGGTCTCCTATACCAATTCATTAAAGGGTACCCCCCCCACTTTCTCTTCTAAGAGGTTCAGTGTGGCTGGATTTATGTTGAAGTCTTTGATCCATTTGGAATTAAGTTTTGTGCATGACTATAGATATGGATCTATCTGCAGTCATCTACACACCAGCATCCAGTTATGCCAGCACCATTTGTTGAAGATGCTTTCTTTTTCCATTGTATAATTTTAGCTTCTTTGCAAAAATCAGGTGTTCATAGGTGTGTGGGTTAATATCAGCATTTTCAATTCAATTCTATTGGTCTACCTGTCTATTTTTGTGCCAATACCAAGCTGTCTTCAGGACTATAGTTATATAATAGAGCTTGAAGTCAGGGATGGTAATGCCTCTGGAAATTCCTTTGTTGTACAGGGTTGCTTTGGCTATCCTGTATTGTGAAGAATTGTGCAAGTGCTTTGAAGGGGATTGCATTGAATGTGTAGATTGCTTTTAGAAAGATTTCCATTTGTATTGTTTTGATCCTACCTATCCAAGAACATGGGATATCATTCCATTTTCTGGTATCTCCTTTAATTTCTTACTTTAAAGACTTAAAGTTTTTGTTATACAGGTCTTTCACTTGTTTGGTTAGAGTTACCCCAAGATATTTTATGTTGTTTGTGGCTATTGTAAAGGGTGATGTTTCTCTGATTTCTTTCTTAGCCCATTTATCATCTGTATATAGTAGGGCTAATGATTTTTTTGTTTAATCTTGTATCCTGCCATTTTGCTGAAGGTTTTTATCAGCTGTAGGAATTCCCTGGTAGAGTTTTCTGGTTCACTTATGTAAACTATTATATCATCTGCAAATAGTGAAAGTTTGACTTCTCCTTTTTCAATTTGTATCCTCTTGAGCTCTTGTTGTCATATTACTGTAGCTAGAAATTCAAGTACCATGTTTAAGATACATGGAGAGAGTGGACAGCCTTATCTTGTTCTTGATTTTAGAGGAATCACATTGAGTTTCTCTCCATTTAGTTTGATGCTGGTTGTTGGTTTGCTGTATATAGCTTTTATTGCATTTAGGTATGTTCCTGTTATCCCTGATCTCTCCAGGACCTTCATCATGAAGAGGTGCTGGATTTTGCCAAAGGCTTTTTAAGCATCTAGTGAGATGATCATGTGGTTTTTCTTTTTAGTTTGTTTACATGGTGGTACATTGATGGATTTCCATATGTTGAAACCCCCCTGCATCCCTGGGATGAAGTCTACTTGACCATGGTGGATGATTTTTGTGATGTGTTCTTGGATTTGATTTGTCAGTATTTTATTGAGTATTTTTGCATCAAAGTTCATGAGGGAGGTTGGTCTGTAGTTCTCTTTCTTAGTTGTGTCTTTGTTTGACCTGAGTACCAATGTTATTGAAGCCTCATTAAAAAAGTTTGGCAATGACCCTTCTGCTTCTATTGTGTGGAACAATATGAGAGAATTGGCATTAGCTTGTCTTTGAATTTCTGGTAGAATTCTGCACTGAAATAATCTGGCCCTGGGCTTTTTTCTGGTTGTGAGACTTTTGATGGTTGCTTCTATTTCAACAGGGGTTATAGGTCTATTTAAATTGCTTATCTGTTGTTGATTAAATTTTGGTAAGTGATATCTATCCAGAAAATTGCCCATTTCCTTTATATTTTTGAATTTTGTGGAGTACAGGTTTTCAAAGTATGACCTGATGATTCTCTGAATTTCTCCAGTGTCTATAGTTATGTCTCCCTTTTCATTTCTGATTTTGTTAATTTACATGTTCTTTCTCTGCCTTTTGGTTAGTTTGGATAAAGGTTTGTCTATATTGTTGATTTTTCTTGCAGAACCAACTCTTTGTTACATTGATTCTTTGTATTATTTTTCTAGTTTCTACTTTATTGATTTTAGCCCTCAATTGGATTATTTCCTGGCATCTACTCCTCAGGAGTGAGTTTGCTTCTTTTTGTTCTAGAGATTTCATTTGTGCTGTTAATTCTGTTCTTTCACTACACTCCAGTTTCTTCATATGGGCACTTAGTGCTATGAACTTTCCTTTTACTACTACTTTAAAATTGTCCCATAAGTTTGGGTATGTTGTATCTTCATTGTCATTGAATTCTAGGAAGTCTTTAATTTCTTCCTTGACCCAGGAATGGTGCAATTGCACATTGTTAAATTTCCACAAGTTTGTAGGGTTTCTGCAATTTGTGTTATTGTTGAATTCTAATTTTAAAGCATAGTGGTTATTCCAATTTTTTGTACCTGTTGAGGTTTGGTATATTGCTGAGTATATGATTGATTTTAGAGAAGGTTCCATGTGGCACTGAGAAGAAGGTATATTCTTTTGTATTTGGATGGAATGTTAAACCCCATTGGGTCATAACTTTTATTCGTTCCTTTGTTTCTTTGTTAAGTTTCTGTCTGGTGGTCCTGTTTAGTGGTGAGAGTGGGGGTGTTGAAGTCTCACACTATAAGTGTGTGAGGTTTTAAGTGTGATTTGAGTTTTAGTAATGTTTCTTTTACAAATGTGGATTCCTTTGTATTTGGAGCATAGATGTTCAGAATTGAGACTTCATCCTGATGGATTTCTCCTATGATAAATATGAATGACCATCATCATTTCTTTTGATTGATTTTAGTTTATAGTCTAACTTGTTAGATATTAGGATTGCTACACCCACTTGTTTTGGGCCCATTTGATTGGAAAATCTTTTCCCAACCTTTAACTCTGAGGTACTGTCTGTCTTTGAAGTTGAGATGTTTTTCTTGTATGCAGCAGAAGGATGGATTCTGTTTTTGTATCCATTCTGTTAGCATGTGTCTTTTTATGGGTGAGTTAAGGAAATTGATATGAGGGTGTTAATGACCATTGATTGTTAATTCTTGTTTGTTTTGGATTTGTTGTTATTGTTAGTTTTGTATGTGGAATCTCCCCTTTTTTCTTTTGGCTGTTGATAAAGTGTGACTATCTATTGCCTATGTTTTTTGTGGGTGTAGTTAAGTTCCATGGGTTGGAGTTTTCCTGCTAGAACTTTCTATGGGTCTGGATTTGTGGGTATATATTGTTTAAATCTGGTTTTGTCATGAGATATCTTGTTGTCTCCATCTATAGTTATTGAAATCTTTGCTGGGCATCATAATCTGGGCTGGCATTTGTGGTCTCTTAGTGTTGGTAGAATATCTACCCAGTACTTTCTGGCTTTCAGAGTTTCCATGGAGAAGTCAGATGTAATTGTGATAGGTATACCTTTATATGTTACTTGGTCTTTTTTGTTTGCTGCTCTTAATTTTCTTTCTTTATTCTGTATGTTTGGGGTTTTGATTGTTATGTGGTGAGGGCACATTTTATTTGTGGTACACTCTATTTGATATTCTGTAAGCTTCTTGTACCTTCATTGGCATGTCTTTCTTTAAGTTGGGAAAGTTTTCTTCTATGATGTTTTTCAATATGTTTTCTGCCCCTTTGAGGTGGGTTTCTTCACCTTCTTCTATACCTATTATTCTTAGGTTTGGTCTTTCTCGATGTCCCATATTTCCTGGATATTTTTTCCTGGATATTTTGTGTTAGGGATTTGTTGTACTTAAGATTTTCTTTGGTCGATGAATCTTTTTTTTTCTAGTGTATCAACACCTGAGATTCTCTCTTCCACCTCTTGTATTCTGTTGGTTATACTTGCATGTGTATTTTCTTATCATTTACCCAGCTTTTCTATTTCCAGCATTCCATGAGACTGTGTTTTTTTTAATTGTCTCTACTTCAGCTTTCAACCCTTGCAGTGTTTGAATTGTTTCTTGCAATTTTTGGTTTGTCTTTTCCTCCATTTCTTGGAATTTTTTGTTTGTTTTTTCTTCCATTTATTTAAGGAACTTTCTCATTACATCTTTGAGGGTCTCTATCATCTCATAAAGTTGTTTTTAGGGTCATTCTCTTTTGCTTCATCTGTGTTGGTATATTCAGGTCACTGGAAGGCTGGCCAGAAACACATCCACTCTCATCTTCTCCCATTGGTAGAGTCAGGACTAGCACTGTGAGGTTGGCAGGTTCTGGATGAGCTGGTCTGCTCAGACTGGTTCCCATGTGTGCAATCCCCAGGCCTTAGGAGGCTCAGAGCATGGCACCAGAAGGTAGGTCAAAGTTCGTTCCTAGAAAGAAACAAATTTAAGAATTTGAACCAAAATTAGAGGCAGCATCTATGTGTCAACAAAAGACAGGAAAGAACCCTGCAGGATGAAAGGAGAGCCAACCTCACCAATCCTTCTACAGACAAGACCTTTGTAGAGGCAGGGGGTTTACCCTTCTGCTCTGCCAATTCCTAAATGCAGGTGAAGTGGAGAATGTCTTCAGCATAATGGCATGATGCCAACAGCTTTGCAAGTTTGCTGTGAGGATTAGAGACAGCACTGTGTTTTCATATTGCTAACAACATGCTGTTAACAAGTATCGTTTTGCTTTGCTTTGCTCTTTTTGTTCCCTGAAACAGAACCCAATTCAACCAATATGTATTTATTGGGTTTCCACTGGAGTAATACTCTCTGGTATTTGGAGTGTATGGAATCATTTTCCCCACTGCTAAAGCAGAATAAAGGAACTCAGATCCTTTGTTCTCAGAAGCCCAGGCTTTGTAAAAATGAGAAGCAGGACTGGGTCACCACAGGAAGAAGTAGTTGGAAGGAGCCATTCTATTCCTAGGACCAAGGGGAGCAGCCACACCCCTAGCACTGTCAGAAGGCTCCCTGGCTTCTCCTCTCTCTGTGTATTTCATGGGGCTCAAGCAACCAGTCAATCCATAGTTTTCTGGGTTTTTTTCATGTTAAATTAAGAGCTCAGTCATGTTGACCTTATAGGAATACTAGGTGCTTTGCTTGCAGACTTACATAACAAACAACTATGAATGCTGGGAAAGCATGCTGTTTTCTCAGCTCTCGGGTGCTGATGTACACATGGATTCTTTTCATGTGGTTTCTGATCCCCTCTGAGCTGGATATCTCTGGTCTGGCTGTGGTGAGCCACATCAATATCCCCCAGCTTCTCTCACTGGCTGTTGCCTCTCCTTCCAGCGCCTTCATCATCTCTGTCTCCTTTTGAAGACTCTTTTTTTCAACTCTCTCTTTTTCAAAAGATTACTTTGTCACAATTATTCAGAAAAGGGTTTTGCGCCTGTAGGAAATATTAATAGACTATTATGAGGTCCTACAACTAATTTTTCCACACATATCATCTGTCTTTGCATGGTTATTAAACTTCAACAATATTTCATGCAATGCTTCCCTGCTAAATTAATTTGGGCCCTTCTTTTCTGGTTTCTTTTCTGTCCACAAGCTTTAAAATTAAATTGAATCTTCATAATTATAGCTTTTTGTTGTTCTTCTGTGTATCTTTTTTCTTTTTCTTTTTTCAATTTCTCTATCAAAGGAGCAATAAAGACATAAAGGAACAGCATTAGAATCCAGAAATGCCCAAATGGTCTGGAATTGGGTGGGTTTGAGCCTGGGAATCTTTTAAGTAGGAGCGGGGAGGGTGAAGACATTCACACCTTAAATAGAGATAGATTGATCCTGATATATCTCAGGGTAGTTAAGACATATGAGAATTGTTGGCACAATTGTGAAACTTTCATGGTTGCTGTAGTTTCTTATTTGTGTCAAGTAGTCATCTCTTTTTTTAAAAAAAGTAAATATTTTGTCTTTCTATACACACCTGCACACATGTGCATGCACACCACACACACACACACACACACACACACACATACACACACACACACACACATTTTCACTTGTGGCTAAATTTTCCTAAAATCACAGGCAGAATCTTTTCCTTAGGTGTCCAGGAATCTTCACTGTTCTTCTATATAACTTGAAACTAGGGGAACAAAAAGTAAAACTTGTGCTGGCTGTTGATGTGGCCAGCCACTAACCAAAGGAATCCTGGGAATTCACCCAGGGAGGGACTGTATTGGTCAGAGGCCAAAAGCAAGAAAGTCTAGTGGGGAGGGGGAGAGTGTGACAAGCACCCAGCCCTTCACACCTTTTGTCCCCACTTCCTTTTGATTCTGATCTAGCCTCATTACTTTGCCAGCTCTACCACAAAAGAGAGGAAAAGGCCACACTGATGGGCCATCTAAGCCTGTCTGGTCAGCCCTCCTCCCCAGTGTGTGGGATTACCACAATTAGGGCCCACAGGGACTGGAGCAGTGGCCAGTGTCTAAGAGCATTGGCTGCTCTTGCACAGGACTCCCATCCCTAGCACCTGGGTGGTGGCTCAAGGCCATCTGAAACTCCAGTTCCAGAGTGGCCACTGCTGTCTTCCAGTCTCAGCAAGAACATATGTGGTGCACAGAACTACAAGCAAGTAAAACACTCATGTGTATTAAATACAAAAGTGAATGATTAAAAAAAATGAATGAATGCATATTTCTAGCTGTTAAGTAAAAACATGTAAAAAATAAATAAAAAGAAGATTAATGCCCATGACTAGATGTATGTCAGTTCCAAGCTGGGCAGAGCCAGCCATTCTCCTGAGTCCATCTTATCAGTCCCTACTTGGAGTTGGAGAAGATGCCAAAACTCTGTTTTCTTCTATTAAGTTTTACAAGGGAGCTGGGTACCAGTGTTAGTGTAGCTGTCAACATGGAGGCACTTTCCACTCATCAAATCATATAAAATATATGCTTTCCAAATGCATTTAATATACCTCAATAAAGCTGTTTTACAAACGTACCATGAGTCACATCATCACTGCTCCCTTGTGCACCTGTAGCAAGGGTAGAAAGGTAGGGAAGCATTTCAGTGTTCCTCAGCCCCTGCCATTATGTCAAAAAGACTCTCTACTCAATGAAAGAAAGAAAGATCACAAGCCCACATGGAATCTGCAGTTAGAACTGAACAGAAATAAGATTAAGGGGGAAAGGGACAGTGTAATGAGCATTCTTCTAGCCAGCCTGGTCCCAGAACTGTGTCAGTCCCAAAGGAGCATGTAGGATGCTATATTAATTATAAAGCTGTTGACTGTTTGCTATGATTTCTTAATGAGTAGCTCTGACTTAATTATTAACCCATAATTACTAATACATATTTTTATAAGGTCTTATCTTACCAAGAACGTAGCCTCATACATCCTCTCTTTCCAGGATCACTCTTTACTCTTGACTACATTTCCCCAAATCCTCCTTGACTCCTACTCCCACCTATCTTGCTTCCCTATTGGCCAAAAGTGCTTTATCATCAACCAATAGGACAACATATACACAGAAGTACTTCAGAGCAGTAGTCAGATATAGACAGGTTTGGACCCCAGACTATTGTCCTATTCCAGTTCCATTGTGACTGTCTGAGTTTTCTCCATGTGATGAATCAGGTTAAGATCAAGAAATACTTCTCCATGATTAAAGGGTTGATGATGCTCAGAATAATGTGATCAGATATTGAACAATCATTTAATTCACTGAGACACTGAGTTCAAATAAAGGTTATTAAAAAGGTTTTCCATACTTTTGGAGCAGGAATTAACTTTAAGATCACAGAAAAAGAACTTAGGGATGACCCAGGCCAGAAGCTGGAGCCCAGGGTCCTGGCTTTAGATCAGATGCAATCTTTTCATGCACTGCTGTCCTGTGCAGTGTTATATTCTCATTAGCTCTTCTCACTCTTGTTTAAATCATAACACCATTTCCTATGGGATCCATCATTACTAATTTAGATTCACAAGACACTAGTCAATGAAAACTATAATAGCACACTTGTCAAAATGGAGACACACTGTGTGTGTGTGTTTTTTTAAATAAGTTAGTTCTGAAAAATTGCAAAATGAAGGTCTTCTTTTGTAATGCATTATCTCAAGAGAACTTGGGAAAGCTTCAAATTATCTAGTTTATTTCTTATGCTTGTGGATTAGACATGGCTATAGTTGTCTTTGTTTCATCAATGACCACACAAATTCTTAAAGCAGTTTGGCTCCTCCAATGGTGATACCTGCTCCACAGGTAGGAGTGGACCATCTAGAAACCAGTCTCTACATTAGCCCAGTGAGGGCCATGGAACATCCATAACGCAGTGTGTCTGGGTGATAGATCCTCAGATCCAGGAAGAGGAGGGAATCAACCCTGGGCCCATCTGGTTGGTTGTGCTTTACAGTGGGAAGCCAGAGGTGTGGGGATTGAAGGAAAAGCACAGGTTTAGTACAGTGACAGATCAGTAGGGGACATCAATTGCCAAAAAATTGTTAACCCATCTTCCTCTCAACTCAGCATGTTTAACAAATTATTCATTTTGAAGTGATGGACCAGAATCAGGTGCTTCTGGCTTGTGTGGGAGTTTACCCAGGAAGAGATCCTCGGCCCTACCCCTAAGAAGATCCTGCCCCTCAAACCAGGCCTGAGTCTGCTGGACTGAGGTAGCAGTGTGCTAACACAAAGTAACAATATAATAACTACCATCTATTGAGTCTTTCAACTAAATTATTTAATTTGACAAAGACATGAATCAGTGTGGGGAAAAGAGATAAGAAAACACACGTTCAGTAGTTTGTTAATTCATTTTGAAACCATCCGTAGACTGCTACTCTCCTCCCATCTCTGTGGTAAGTATTGAAGACATACAAGTAAATAAGGCAAAACTGATGTTCAGCAGCAAAATGTGCTGTCAATCAGAAAATGCAAAGTAAAGTTAGGCACTAGGCAAGGTACAACTCTGATGGAGACCTCAGGAAAGCGGTTAATTTGTGCAGAAATACAGCCTGCTTCACACGAGTTGTGTTAAGAGAGGCCGAGTACCCTGTGAAATGAAGGGGCATCGTGTTTGAGATAGGCACCTGCCAGGAGCTCTCTGGGATCACATAGGGGATTCTGGAGGCTGGGTAAGAAGAAGGGCCAAGTTACAATTTCGGCCCGAAACGAACCCAGCAGGCTCCTGTTTTTTGTGCTTGGTCTCAGATGATGGCGTTATTTTGGGAGATGCTGGAAATCTCAGGAGGCAGAGCTTGTTTTGAGGAAGTAGATCATGGGAGGGGTATTAGAGGTATGCTATCCCTGGCTGCTTCCAGTTTTGCTTCCCGTCTCCTGGCCTACTGTGATGTGAACAGTCTCTGCCACAATAACCTAAATGGCTCAGACAGAGTGAACTTGCACACTAGATGGACTGAAACTGTGGGACAATTAACTGTTTTCTGCCTCCAGTTGCTTCCGGGAAGTGTTGCAGTCACAGTGACATGAAGATAACAAATATAGGGTGACTGTATGGAAAGGAAGTTTAAAAAGTCCTCACAGTGTGGCAAGTAGCTCCCTGACTCTCCACCCTCACTGGTCTTCCTGACCAGTTTGGACTTGCACTGTCTCTCCTATTCACTTCTTTCCTGCCACTCTCCTCCATGCCCAGCTGCAAGTCTGAGGTGTGGTGATGTTTTGTTTACCATCTAACAAAGCTTGCCTGAAGATCAGAGTGCAAAGCTAGCCACAGCCGTAGAGGCCAGGCAGTGGTGGCACACACCTTTAATCCCAGCACTCAGAAGACAGACAGAATTCTTTGAGTTCAAGGCCACCCTGGGCTACATGAGAGTGAATCAGTCTAAAAGAGAAACAGAGTCTGAGTAGCGGCGCAGTTGGGATCAGTTTGAGGTTTGGTGGCTCACCCCTGCTGTCTGAGCATCAGTAGAGGTGGTGGTTGGCTGCTATGCTTTTCTGATCTTCAGCTTGAACCCCAATATCTGTCACTGGGCTTTTACTAATTGCGTTACAGTGAGGCTCAGTTTCAGCTGTAAGAATAGCCAACACTTTTCTAGTCCTTACACTGTGCCACTTTAAGCTCTTATAGATCTTTATCCCCATACCACACATGGGATGACCGAGACCCAGGGATCTGACTGGTCTCAAGTCACAGACAAGTGAAGAGAAGAGATGAGTCGACAGGCTTTGCAAATACATAGCCTGGCTTGCTACTCATTTTCAACTAGATGTAAATGTTAGTCTGTACCCTGGCTGCAGCCCACCCACCCCCGTCACCAGCCAGTGACATTCATTCTTCACCTTCCTGCCAGGCAAGCTGAATTACTAACAACCTTTAATGTAGACCTTCGCTTCCTCCCTCTCTGCCTTGACTTCTTGTTCTTCCTCCTTTACACCCCCAGATCTGCTAACACCTAACAGCCACTGAGATGCCACACTCTCTGTAAAGGCAGCCTTGACTCCTGAGTTGAGAGAGGCTCTTCTTCCTCTGAATCCTCTTGTATCCTAAAATTCACCATGCTTCTTGGCACCTAAGGAAGACCTGCTTTATTCCCATCTACTGTATATCACATAGCCCTGTTTTCCTTGTTGCAGTCTCCACAGAGGCGACCTGAGCAGGCTTCTGCTACCTCTCCTGCTGGCATTCTCATCTGGTCAGCACACAGATACACTGGCACTTAGGGCTAACAAACAGGGTGGCCGGATGGCCTGGGTTATTGCTTGGTATATATGACTATCCTGGTAACAGCCCATTGCTACACAGGGCAATGGGTTTAAAAGAGCTTCAGAAATCCTGGGTTAGAGAGCCATCTACTTGCTGATTTGTGACCCCGAGCAAGCGTGTCTGGGAACTTTTCTCTGTAGGGCGGATGATCCTCACTTATGTGAGGGTTGTTAGGACTGAATGATTAATCATGTAAAGACTCACTTGGGTTTCAACAATAGTGCTCACCAACAGAAAGCCCAAGCAGTGGGTTACCCGCTTGTCCAGCAACACTCTTACCAAGTATTAATTGTTTTTGTTCATAAATCTGTTTTATAACATTTGTGCTTAATTAAGTTACCATGCAATTGAATTAAGTATTACATAAACTGGTGATGAATGTGAAAAGAGGAATTGTTGCTTCTTTGAACATTAAATTGAATGCTTTTGGGTTGCTAAAGGTGAGTCACTGAAAAGTAGCTGTTGAATTGGATGTTAGTAAAATCATTCAGAAAGATGAGTAAAATCATAAATATCTAAGAAGTTTCTGCAAGTAGATTCCCTCAAAAGCCACTTTCAGTAACTCAGACCAAAGAAGACAAATATTGCATGTTTTCTTTCATATGCTTTTTAGACAAATGTATTTCATTTGGAATACCATAAAAATTAGAAAACTGTTGAGGGGACATCAGGAGAAGTCATTTAGAGGAGGGGAGATAAGATATAGTGATATCAAGGGGGAAGGAGTAATGGAACAGGAAACATTAAATGGAATGGGAGATAGGAGGGCAGGGTAAAGGACAGATTATGGGAAGAGATAACTAAAATGAAGACCTTATGAAGAACTGTATAGAAACCTACCATTGTAGTTGTTTCCTAAAATATATACATATATAGAAAGAGTTTAAATGGAGTTACCCTATAGTGGTGGGGAACTATCCTAAGTAGACACCACATGCTAGCAGTAATGGGTCTCATCTTTTTGATTTGTTAGCCAATGGAGTTCCATGGGCCCTCAAACATTACAGTACATTGTCATTGCTCTTGGTTATCCTCTGTGTTGTTTGGATATTTTTAACTTGATATAAACTTAGACATATTTGAGATGAGGTGCTCCAACTGAGAAAATGTCTCCATCCATATAATCTATAGCCAAGTCTATAGAGCATTTTCTTGACTAATAATTGATGTGAATGGGACCATCCCATGGGAGAGGGTGCCACCCTTGGGCAGATGCTCTTGGTGTGTATAAGAAAGTAGGCTGAGCAAGCCACGAGGAGAAAATCCAGTGAGTAACACTATTTCATGGCCTCTTCTTCAGTTCCTGCCTATGGGTTTCTGGTTTGAGTTCCTGCCTTAAGTGATGAACTTCCCTCAGTGATGGACTGTGACCTGAGAGTTGTGAGCTGAAAATAACGTTTCTTCCATAACTTGATTTTGATCACAGCATATATCTTAGCAATAGAAACCCTAACTACCCAAGAAGCTGATGGTAAGACTATATTGCTTAAGATACCATATATTGAGTCCTAAAACATGGGGAAATCAAGGTGGTACTGACCTGGAAGCTGCATTCCTACTGGCTAGCTTTCTTAGTGCTAGAAGGTGTGATGCAGGTTGCTGGAGGAGAAAAGTCATCATCAGTCTTACTTAGCTTTGAACTATGTGAGCCACAATAACAATTATCCTAGCAAGATGTGCCCACTGCTACAATAGAGGCATGAACATGATGGGAGCAATCAGCCACTTTCTGCTTGGATCTAGTCCATGTTCATGAGATGCAATCCATTCTTGGTACTGTTATTGGGTCAAGAACCTGTGGCTAGGTATGTCACAGGCCCTTAGGGGGCAACCTCCTACTGTTACTCTGCTACATGGACATACTATTAAAAGGACTCATAATGACTTGTCTCTGTACCCATAGATAGTATGTCTGTCAACCCTCATCAGAGAAGCTACTCCTTGAAGCATATAGCACAACTGGTAAAGGTACAGAGGATATGAGATATGTAGTAATCATCCATAAACGGGTCATTTGTACCAGTCCCCAGTGTTCCTCCCAAAACCCAGGAATCTTTGTGGAAGAAGGAGGGGATGACTACAAGGAAACTGTTTCCCAGAAACAAAAGGAGGGATGCACATATAAACTCACAGAAATTGTGACAGCATGCATGAGGCCTGTACAAGCTCAAGCTGGGCAAAAACCCCAGTGCGGAGAGGAGGAGGTGGGCACCAAGTCCCATGCCTGGCTGAGTAGCTCCTGGCATTTGATAGCTGCTGGGAAAAAGAAAACCAGTTTTCTATATGGGTATGAGCCCTGGTAAGTAACCATACTCTAGGGCTGCCCCCACATTTAAGAGTATTTGAATAGCACAGATTGGATTTTATGGGTTAAAAAGAAAAAGAGAATATGAAGTTGAATGGGTAGCAATGTAGGAGTGAATCTGGGAGGAGTTTTGGGAGGGAGATATGATCGAAATGCCTTGTATGAAATCCTCAAAGAATAAAACTAGTCCTTGAAATGTTATGGTTTTCATGGGCTTCTCAGTATCTACAGTCTCCTTTCTGTAGAGTGTTAGGTATAAGAAGCACTTTGGTAACTACTTAACTAGTGAACAAAGAAGGCAGAGGCCTAGAGTAGGTGTGGAAAGGACCATTGGCCCCTTGTTTTCTCTGGGCCTCACCTCTCCATGTCTGAACTGCTTACTGGGAATCCCTCACACTGCCCATGCTCTTTGTGGCTGCAGGAATGATTCTGCTCAGACCCAGGACATGTTAGGATTGAATATAGGAGAGGTCATGCTTCAGAAACCAACACCTCCTTTGAGGGCTTCATGAATAAATAGCTTGACTTCCTCACCACACCTCTGAAGTATTGCTGAGGCATGTTCTAGAGTTTCACGGCATACCCATTTGCTCATAGTGGTAAAACTTAATAATGCTTAACAGTGTAGCCTAAGCCAGCTGCCTGCCCTTCTGTACCTCAGTCACCTCCCAAATGAACCACTCATCTTGTCTCAAGGTGATCCTTTGGCAGGATGTGGGTTGAGATGACCTTAGTTCATTTGTGTGACTCTAACAAAATACCTGAGGTTAGTCAATTTAGGAAGGTAATGTCTTTCCTAATAATTCTGGAGGCTGGTAAGTCCATGATGAATGGGGGAGCAGGCTGGACATCTGGCCTCAGTCTCTGTGTCTAGGATGGCACCTTGAAACTGGTGTCCTCATATGGCAGAAGGCGTGTAAATAACCAAGGCTCGTTTTCTCAGCCCCCTTCTCAAGGCATTAATCTACCCCAAAGGGCAGTGCAATCATTAATCACTCCTCTGTAGATCTGAGTTTTTAACACTAGAATAGTGAAGATTAAGCTTTAATATAAATTTTAGAGAGACACATTCAGAGTGTAGCAGACCTAAGCCTTGGGGCTTAAGACAGTGCATATCACACAGAAACCATGTAAGAAAAGATGCACAGAAGTGATACTAACAAACACCATAAAATTCCTCAGACCAAGTTAAAATAAAAACACTTCATTTAATTGAGGTTAAAATAAAATATTTAGATTTTGAAGTCATTAGAATGTCACTATTTTACCTGTTACTAGACCAGTTACTTCTCAGAATAGATAATTTAAAATTTTTATAGCTAGATATTTTTTCTTATACTTGTGGGTTTTCTTGAGAAATTTGAGCTATGAAAATCAGGCTTTGGGGCAGGACAAAGTCAGTGAGGAGTGCTTTCTTTTCCTCTGTCTCTCTTTCTGAAGAGAGGGCTGTTCTCTTGAGTGTCTTCACAGGTCCATTTCAGCATCACGGGGGCTGAGAAGCTATGCAGTTGTAGGATTTGGCTAAGATTCCCAGGCCCCTGATGATGAACTACATATCTACAGGCCTCCAACCCTCTTTGAGCTTCAATAACCTCTTCTAATGACATTTCCTAAACCTCTAGTATTCATAAGAATGTCTGAGAACCTCTCACTGCTTTACCAGCTCATTCCTATCTTATACTCAGCCAAGTTTAGACTGTATTCCAGAACCAGCATAAGGCATCATGCCAGACCTGATGAGGTCTGTAGATTCATGAAAGCAATAGCAGCTGCCTGGGATGATATCCAACACTCCATCAAATCTCAACAACTGTCCTGGGATGGCTATGTTGGCTGGACTGGTCTGTTGCAGCCAACCCTCCACCCCCAACCTGTGGTTAATCCCCCAGAGCCATAGTTGAGGCCAACGATGAGCAGGCAACATCCGGCTGGGCATGGAAAGGTGTGCAAACATTGCCTGCTGCCCCACCAATCGCCAGTCCTGTTATCCTCCCCCCGCCTTGGGCAAATTTGGTTTCCTGGAATTAATTATTCAACAGGAGATGACAGCCGGTGTGTAGCAGTGCTGCTGGAAGAGAGAATAAAGAGGCACATTGGACACAGCAGCTGCGCCTCCCAGACCCTGAAATTTAAGATCTTTATAAATGATCTGTTAAAACTATAGTGACGATAAGCTTATGAATCATGATCTATATTAATCAGGGCTGCTGATATGGAAAGATTAATTGAAACGTGCAGTTCTACACAAATGATAAAGTGGTAACAATTTAATATCAGACAAGAAGAGTGAAGAAATTACACTCCAAGCTTCATGCATCATTACTATGGATATTAATATTTTACCCAGCGCAACAGCATCGGGAATCATAATGAAAATCCATAAGTGGTGCACAGACATGATTAAATACAACAGTCTTTAGGAGCTGTTTGGTGGCGGCAGTTGGGCCATATTTCACTCCGAGGCTGGTGATTCTGGTGATAGAGTCTAGACGAGGGTGATTAAAAATGGCTCCTCCTAAAGCCTGTTAACCTTTTACTACTAAAATGAATTTCTTTGATTTTTAAATTATGTTGTTCTCTTTGCTCTTTTCAAAACTGAACTTGATCTCAAACCCTGACAGGATGCTGGGTCCTGGGTACAGTGACAGTCATGATGAGATTTCTCAGTTACAATCCTCTGCCTCAGGGGTGTGGCATTAGCTTGGGTATGTATAATTGTGGGTCATTGTCTACTTTGAACCAGGGATGGATGGAATGAGTAAGTCATGGGCCCAGGGAAGTTTTCAATGGATCAGAAATTGATACCACTGACTTCCTCAGTCAACTTTATCAGTATGGAGATGAAAATGACTGAGATACTTGTCTCATGGCTCTCATGGCTTAGTTAATTCATTTACCAAGCAAAATACGTACCCACATATGGGAAATGCAAAAATACCCTCCAGTGAGCACATGTTCCAGGATGGAGAGATGGGAATTCTAATCTATGAAATGGCCTCAAAAATCAAGGCAGAGAGAGAGAGAGAGAGAGAGAGAGAGAGAGAGAGAGAGAGAGAGAGAGAGAGAGAGAGAGTTGAGAAGGGCATCTTTGCCAGGCTGTTTGTTCAACCCTGTGAAATCTCATTAGTCAAGAGACTCTTTTTGACTGATTTTGTCATCAGTTAAAACAAGGTCAGTGTGTATTTGCTGTAATACATCATCATATCTGGGGCAATAAGAAATTCAGTCCATCCCCTTGGGGACATTGTATCTTTCTGACATGTTCTAGTTACTTAGGTCTCTGTAGTTGTGATGTTCTAGTTACTTAGGTCTCTGTAGTTGTGATTCTAAAATATTAATATGTACCAAGTATAGACTTGGAAAAAAGTACGTTCTGGCTGTTTTTTGCCAACTTGACATGAACCTAGACATCCCTGGGAAGAGGCAATCTCAGTTGAGTGGTTGCCTCCAGCAGATTGGTTTGTGGGAATATCTATTCTTGATTGCTGCTGGATGTGGAAGGACTCAGTCCTGAGCTATGTCAGAGCAAGCCAGGGAGAAAACGAGTCAGGGCTCTTCCATGGTTCTTGCTTCAGTTTCTGCTGCTGGGTTCTTGCACTGACTTTCCTCCAGCAACCATCCCTCCCTGAACTCTTAAGCATCTCCTCCATTCCATGTGAGACCACATGATTGCCGAAGATGCTCTTGGCAGTTTGTGATCTGGGATGTGATTTCATTCCTTTCACATGAAAGGGCTAGAAAGCTGACTGTTTTTGTTTCCCCACTTACCTGGACAGAAATTTTATGTTGTTTGTTTTCCCAAATCTAAAAATACATCAGATATTTTGTCCAATTTTAAAAGTCTTATAGTAGAAGGTTAAATTTTGTTACAAATACTACCTATGGGCTAGAGAGATGATTCAGTGGTTAAGAGCATGTGAGCTCCTTCAGAGGGCTGGAGTTTGTTCCCCATACTCATATCTCACAGCTCATGACTGCCTGTAACTCCAGCACCTCTAGCTTTCACACTCTTTTTTGCCCTCCTGGATATCCCAACACCAGAGAGTGTGAGTGTACGAGTGAATGTGTATGTATGCACGCTACTGCTGAGGCTGGTATCAGGAATCTTCTTCAATTAACCTTTTCACCTTATTCTTTGAATTGGGTGTCTGTCAAACCCAGAGCCAGCATTTGGGGTAGTTCAGCCAGCTTGCTCGGGGATCCTCTGTCTTTGCTTTTGGATGTTGGAATTTCAGGCAACCATACCCATCCAGCATTTCTGTAGGTTCTGAGTATCTAAACTCTGCTTCTTATGCTTGTGCAACAAGCAATTTAAACTATTGAGTTATTTATTTCCCTAACTCCAGTATTTACTCTTTCTTCTGAATAAAGCACTTTCTCATTCAGATTGCAGGTTGCAGGTCACCTCATCCTGATGACTTAATTAAAGTCAACCTCTGTCACATTTACTCTGTAAGATGGCCCATCTCATCAATGTCATCACTTCCTATAATTATCATATATTTTCTTACATGTTTATTGTTTACCTCTCACTGAAATGAAAATCCCATGGGACATAATCCATGTTTGATTTAGTTAACTATGTTTGTTATGGTCAGAACAGTGTGATAGATAATCAAAAGCCACTGGGTGATTTTGATGGCTAGTTGTGGTTATCAACTTGCCAGGAGCTAGAATCATATGGGAGCCAGCTCTCTGGGCATTCCTGTAGGGGGATTATCTTGATTACGCTGATGTAAGAAAGGCCTGCCTACTGCAGGTGACACCCATTCCTTAGGGATAAGATCCTGTGCTTTATGAAACAGAGGAAATATACTAAACACTAGCAAGCATGCACCTTGATTAAGAATGAAATATGGCCAGTTCCAGCTGCTGTGACTTCCCCACCATGATAGATGTAACCTAGCACTGAAAGCCAAAATAAAGCCAGCAACAGGAAAAGGAACCATGGCAGCACTGAGTGGCAGGTGAATAAATATGAGGCAGGACATGAGAAAGATGACATTGAGAAAGCATGTTTTCCATGGTGTCTGAAGAGAACAAATCGTGGAGGAGAACCTTGCTCTTGTGGAATGAATCTGTGGTATCATTTTTGGATTCGGGTTTGCACAGACACTTGGACTCAGGACTTGGACAACCTTGTAGCAATAATAGGAGGACTTGGTTTTAGATTTCTTTTGTGTGTGTAAATGTAGTTCAGTGTCTGTCCCTGTCTAAAATGGAATATAGAACCAAACAGACTTTAAAAGAACTGTGTTTACTAGATTCAAGGAGATAATAAACAAGATGTTTTCCCCATAGTTGAAAAATTATTATAACCAAGGACAGTACACAAAAATTATGGAACTTAAAAAAAAGAACCAAAGAACTTGCCCCATGGGCTTAATATCATTATTATTCTATGTATCTGACAGAATCAGTGGGTTGGAGTGTATGTGAAAAGACAACAATTTGGCAAAAGAGAGGAACAACAACAACAAAAAAAAGGAAGTACCAGAGAGGCAGGAAACGATAGAGTTCTAAGGAGAGGGTCCAGACAGTGGAGAGAGATGGGGGGCGTCCTCTCTAGCAACCACGAGTCACACCAATCACAGATTTAAGATAGCCTGATGGCCTCCATCCTTAACCTGGAAGCTACCTCCAATTGATAGCCACTTGCAAAGGAAAACCCAGTTTTCTTCAGTGGAGTATTACCAGGTAGACAAACCACACATAAAGCCAGGCCCCCATCACAAAACAAAAACAAAATCAGTGGTATTTTTGAAGGTTTTGGCATTGCATCTTTTTTTTAAGTTTTTAAAAGCTTACAGGTACTTTGCTTGTATATAATGATTTCTTGTTTTGTAATGGGACTTCTGTGTGTCTCTACATCTGTATGTTTCTTATGCTTTTTCTTTGGCTCTTTTCCTCCCTGTTTGCTTTGCCCTGTTCTGGTTCATTTTTGTTATTATTGTTTTTTGTTTCTAGATATCTGTTTTCTAACAAGAAAGGGTGCATTTGTATTTATATTCAAGAGGAAGTGGGAAGGATCTGGGAGGAGTTTTGGAGAAGAATGGTAATCAGAATATATTATATGAAAAAATCTATTTCCAATTACAAAAAAATAAAACCCCAAATAAAAATACATAGACTATCATAGGAAAATGTGGCAGAATATTTTTAAAATAATGAAAATTGGATTTACAGCCAACAATTTAATAGAAATATGGTGACATTTTGTAATATGGGAGATAATAAATACTAACCTATAATTCTATATATAGTCAAAATATCTTTCAAAAGTGAAGGGAAAATAATGACATAGTTTGAAGAAAGCAAAAATCAAGACTACGGCCACACAACCATGATTTTTTGTGATCTAGTCAAAAGAAAAAATTATTATGGAAAACTCAGCTGTAAAATCAGAAAGAAAATTATCTTAGAGAGAAGCATGGAGATAAAGGAATAATAAAGTACACTGAAAATGATGTAGGTCAATAGAAATTAACACTGACTATAAAATAATTATAGCTTGTCATTAAATTTAAATATAGGGGCGATTAGAGTGCATGGAAGCAATGGTGTGTAATAAGTCAGTAGGAAGTATAAATGGGACTAAAGGATTCTAATGATCTTGTATTGCCTAAGTACATAGCACAATGCCTATTAATATTAGACACTTTGAACCTAAGGATGCATCAGGTGATTTCTAGTGTTTTCATTATCATAATAAAGCAGTGCATAATTTCCAACATCATAATGGAAAATGGAATCATAAAATAAAACAGAAGCTATTTTTTAATGGAAGAAAGGGGCAGAAAACTGAACAGGTATGATACATTTGACCTGAACATATCAGTAATTACATTAAAATCAATTAGTTAAATTTTTAATTAAAAGTTATTCAGACTGAATAAGAAGCAAGACTCATCTATATTCTGTTTATAAAAGATATGTATAGGACACAAGAATAAAAAAGTTGAAAGTAAAAGAAAAAACACAAGCCAAAAGAAAGCTGATGTGATTTTATTAGCATCAGAAAGAATGGATGGACCTTAAGACAAATCATTATTGGAGCTGAAGAAGAACCTTGTAGAATAGTAAAATGATTAACTTGAAATGAATATATAATCTAAATTTGTATGCATTCAATAATATAGACCCAAGTTATAGTATAAAAATTTATTGAACTACAATGAAACGTGAGTCTATAATCACAATAGGTGATTAAGACATATTTGAATAACACATCTTTAAAAATAGACAAAATTTGAATAAAGTTTCATGAAATGTGAACATGGTACTCTACTACATTCTTAGGGGTAGATATGCTTTTATTTAAATACACAATTGTTTATTTATTCTTTGTGAATTTCACATCATGCACCTCAATCTTGCTCACCTCCCAGTCCTTCCATATCCGTCCATCACCCCTCCAGCATGCCTCCCAAATTAATAAAAAACAGAACAAACAAACAAAAACCCCACCTTGGTTCCTTCATTTTTATAACACCTTTTCATTTGTCCTGGTGGCATTGGGAGCTGGGGTGTGTCATTCAGTATACCCTTTTGTACAATCAGTCCACCCATAAAAAGTTCATTGCAACGAGTCATTGGTCTGGTTCAAGGCCTATGGCACACCATCATCACTGAACCCTCACTGAAACTCCTTTTGGATATCCTGCTGTTACCCTGAGTCATGCAGTCCTATGGTTATGGTTCCACAGGACCAGTCCCTTTACACTCTCCAGCAGGCGATAGATGGGAAAGATGTTAGGGTGAATCAACCCTAGGCCCAGGATATGGGTCTGGGTGGTAGCTGAGCTGGTTAGTCTGGTCCACTAGGATTACCCCTCAGGCAGCAACAGAGACAGCTTTCCTAGGCACATGCCATCAGGGACAGCTCTCCCAAGTCCACAGTGAGGGTTGGTGTCATCTCTCCTGAGTGCAGAGGCCAGCTCTCCCATGGTGGGGGAAGAACTCTCCTTGGCTGTAGTGTCCATAGAGGGACAGGGCCAGCTATCCCAGGGTCAGTGTAGGGTAGAGCAGGTTCAGCACAGCCCTCAGATTTCAATGTGCATGGTTCCTACGACATCCTGTCGTAATGCCGCCCATGGACATTACATATGTTTTTAAAGCATCCAAATGAGTATTTGTAAAAAATGACTATATTTTGGTCCATAAATCAAAACTTAGTAAATTTCAAAGTACTGACTGAATCAGTTTTATGATTAAAAATTAAGTTCAAAATTAATTTTAAAATGGTGTTTAGAAAACCCACAATTGTCTCAAGGATAATTCATTTTTATTTTGTAGAGTTAAATAATACATTTCTAAATAATTCATAGATTAAATAAAAATATAGTGAAAAGTTTTCATGGTCATGTTTAAAAAAAAGAAAGCTCTCAGACCAATGGGTTAGCCTCACATTAAAAAACCAAGGAACAAGAGGCAGAGAAAACTCAGTGCCATCAGGGACAGCTCTCCCAAGTTCACAGTGAGGGTTGGGGTTATCTCTCCTGAGTGCAGAGGCCAGCTCTCCCTTGGTGCGGGGAGAACTTTCCTTGGTTGTAGTATCCAGAGAGCGATAGAAATTAATGAAACAGAATGGAAAATAAAGTCAATGAACCCAAACATTGGTGTGTCACGGCTAGCAATGTAGCTCAGTTGGTAGAAGACTAACAGCATCATGAAGGCCTGTGCTTGATCCCAGCACCACATAAACCAAGGGTGGTGGCTCATACTGTAATCCTAGCGCTGGAAAGGTGAAGGCAGGAGGACCAGAAACTCAAGGTCATTCTCAGTTACATAGGGAGTTTGAGGAAAGCCTGGGAAGGCTGATACTTCAACGAAATCCTCACAATTGGCAAACTTTAGGATAACCGAGAGTGGGGGAGACTTGAATCACTAAAATCAGGAATGAGAGTTATTACGGGCTATATGTTAATAAAAGCAACTATAAAGGGCAGCTGTGAACTTAAATGTACATAATGTTCATGAAACAGATAAATTTCTAGATGACATAGATGACTGAAACTGACATAAGAAGAAATAGAAAGTCTCAACAGACCAGCAAAAAATGAAATTACAGTTCCATTTAGATGGTAAAGAACAAAATAGGAATAATTTAACAAAAGAAGTGTATGACATACTCTGAAAACAATAAAAAACAGTGTTAAAACAAGTCAAATAAGACTATGTAAAAAACAGTCCACATTCATGGACTGTAAGATGCTAATTGCTAATACTCTCAAATATATATTTATATAATATGTAATACTATATGTATGTAATATATAATACACACACATAATGATTATTAAAATTCCAGCTGACTTCTTTGTAGAAAATATATGAACTTATTTTAAAATTCATATAAAAATTTAAGGGTCTTAGACTAACCAAAAATTATTGACAATGTATAAACTTAAGAAAAACCACACTGCCTTCTTTCAAAGCACACGAATAATACAGTAACCAAAAGAATGCCACATTGGAAACCTACCAATAAATAGAATAAAACTGAGAAGCCAAGGGAAAAATGTCAAGAAAATATGGTTAGTTGGTTTTTAATATGAGGGTTTAGATCATTGTTTGGGAGAAAGAATCAACAAACATTGATTGGACAATTGGATAGAAACATACCAGATACAAAATTAGGTAAAAACAGATCAAAGATTTACATATAAAAGCCAAACCCTTAAAGGAAATGATGGAGGTCATGATTTGTGACTTGGAATTCACAATACTTTCTTAGATATAAAAGCAGAATCACAAATAACCAAGAAAAAAAGAGATAAACTTGAGTTAATGAAAATGAAAAATGGTTGTGTATTAAATAAGGTTCTCTAGAGGAACACAACCTATAGAAAGTACACTTGCTATGACACAGTGTTTATTGGATTGGCTTATATGATAGTGACGTCTGACCATGGCTATCTGAATTAAGAGAACCTAGTAGCTGAATGAAACTGCTGAAGATCTAGAACATTCCTAGAGAGTTGCTCGTGTTCATTTCACATTGGAAGCTGAGGTCTGATGTCAGTAGAGGATAGATAGAGGTAGCAGCAACAGCAGCAATGATGAAGATGAGGGTGACAAGATCTGATCTACTACCTTAGGATGAAGATAAGGCAGGCTGAAAACCGCTTTTTCCACAGACTTTTATAGTTGGGTTGCCACTTAGTCTGAATGCAAGAGCTTCCCCCTCAGTTAATCCCCCCAACCACAGCAACCACCAGCATGGCATGATAGTTCTGAGGATGTAGTAGTGGCATGTATACCTTGGCTGCAGTAACCAATAGTTCTCTAATTGAACTTAAGACCCGCCCAACAATAGGGAAACAATACCTGGTTTTAGAAACATAGCTGACTACTCAGTGCTAGTGAAACTGCGGTTACCAGAGGAGCATCTATAACCACAACTTTATTAAACTAACATAATCCCTAAGAACAATGTATAAGTATTTGTCATTGTACCTATAGGTAGGTGTAATCCTCACCATCATCAGGGAAACCTCTCTTTGCAACAGATATAGTTCACTGCAGAAAATCACAACCAATCAAAATAAAGAGTTGTGAATCCCAGTCCAAATGACTACATCTACAAAACACCCCTGCATTTGAGGCTCAGGGAACTTTGTGGAAAAGGGTGAAAGGAAAATTATAAGAGGCAGAGGATCAGAGAGTTTACTGTGAGATTGTGTTTCCTAGTAATGCCAGAAAGTCACTTATAAAGTCTCACCAGCATCACTGTTCAAATGTGAGTTGAACAAGGTTGACACAAATGGATACGTCAAAGCGGACAGGGAAAAACCCATGAGGCCCCCAACCCTACACAAAGAACTCTAGGCAACTGAGGGTGCTGGGGAAAGGAGAGGTGCTTCTCTCTGGGGAAGAACACAACAATTGGTTGTCCAGTGCTAAGTGGTTGACCATGAAACATTATACAGACTTAACATGTTATGTTTAGGGATATATATGTATATGCATAAATGTACATGCTAACAGTTCATAAAAGAGGAGGCTATGAATTTGAAAGAGAGCAGGGAGGGGTAATGGGAGGGTTTGAAGAGAGGAAAGGGACGGGAGAAATGTTGAAATTATATTATAAACTCAGAAATAAAAAAAGAGGAAACAAGAAAGGGCAAATATTGTGTCATTAAACATTATTTGGGGGGCCTAGAAAATGCAATAAAACAAGAAAAGTGGACACGCTTACTGGAAAGGAAGAGATGAAGCAGTATTTTGAGATAGAATAACTGTTTATCTAAAATTCTAAGAGAAACAAACAAAATTCAATAGAACTACTAATACAGTTCAGTAAGGCACCTGAATATAAAACCAACATGCAAACTCAGCAGTTTTATTCTAAGTTAACAATAGTGACAGAGAGAAAGCGGCTCACAAGAAAGGCATTGCATACAGCACTGACATACATAGTAGTCGATCTAATGGAGAACACACAGGATTCACATAAATCACAAAAAGAGCTGGTCATGATTTGAGAATAAAGACTTGAAGTTTTAAGGATGACAGTTGTTCAGAAACTTATTTGATCAGTAAATATCAATCAAAAGCCCCTGAAAGGGTTATTATAAAGCTTATCTAAGAAGAAAATGCATGTGAAGAGAAATTTGAGAAGAACAATGAAGAAGCGTTAGCCTGCCATATGTTGACATATTTTATTATGTCCATAACAATTTAAGTACTTGTAGTGACACTAAAATATACCTTGAATAGAATAATCCAAGGACAAAAGGAGGGATGCTGTATTCTTTCCAGCTCTTTTATGAGCTTCAGACTCAACTTGACTCCTTTGTCAGCACAGTACTTCTAATGGAATAGCATTGTCACCATCCCTGACCAGTGCATGCAGCTGGTGTGTGTGTGTGTGTGTGTGTGTGTGGGGTGACCAGAAGTCCTGGTAGAGAGATTGAATGAGAAAAATGTGAAGTTCAAAGTCCTTACCAAAGCAAATCTTGACTGGAAAAACAGCAAGACTGAAAGTGTCTCAGACTGTCAAAGCTCAGCAAAGTACATCCAGTTATGAGTTCTCTGCTAACTGATTTATCACAGTATGTTTGCTTCTTAAGAAAAATGGTCAAAGTATATGTAAATTTGTCCTTTATTGGTTTAAATTCATTTTTGGTGACTTTATCATTATAATGGAAAGAACAAACATTTTCATGGATGTTGTCTGTGTCTGGGTTGATTGTATATATACTAGCATCATTTAGCTTTTCCCCTATTTATCTTATTTCTTTCAACCTGTTACATTTGAATACTGTCTTAGTTAGGGATTCTTTGCTGTGTAGAGACACCATGACCACAGCAACTCTTAGAAAAGCATTTAACTGGGGCTTGCTTACAGGTTCAGAGGTTTGGTCCAATATCATTATGGTGGGAAGCATGATCTGCAGGCAGCAAGAAGAAAGAGTGAGCCACTGGGACTGGTTTGAGCTTTGGAAACCTCAAAGTCCACCCCCCAGTGACATACTTCCTCCAACAAAGCCACACCTACTCCAACAAAACTACATGTCCTAGTATTTTCAAACAATGCCACACCCTATGAGTTTATGAGGGGCCATTTTCATTCCAGTCACCACAACTACCATGCAAAGTGATTAAAACCAGCTTTGTCAAAACAAAACAAATAAAAAACCAAAATAAAATCCCTCAAATCCATCTTTTATAAAATTAAATTTTAGTTATTTTTTGTATTATATCTAGATGTGTGTGTCCACTTGTCTTTATATACATTACTTGCATGCTGGTGTCTTCAGAGGACAGAAGAGGGTATCAGATCTCCTGAAACTGGAGTTACAGGTGGCTGTCTGCTGCCATGTGGGTGTTAAGAACTGAACCTGGGTCTTCTGCAAGTACAGTCAATGCTCTATAACCATTGAGGTATCCTTCAGCCCCTATTCTCCCTTTTTAAAAGACTTTCATTCAAATGTAACAATATATTCTTCATCACATATAAGCATAGTTATTTTAATATGCTAATGTTTCTCTGGCAGCTAGTCAGATCCTTCTCACAATAAGATAAATTAGTATATGGTCAAACATTTTTAAAATAGTAGTAAAAGAATAGACTGTTAAACACCAGGTGAACTGATTATTCATATTATAAAGTTATATTAGTTTTTCACACTATATTCAAAATTAAGCCTAGACAGATTAAAGAAATGTACGTAAAAACAAGAGTTTAAAAACTATGGAAGAGCATTTTTGTTTGAATTGTATTATATAGAGTTACACTGTAGAAAATAGAGACCACACTGGCTTTTTCAATTAAAACATTTGTTTGCTTGTTTTCGCTATTTTATGGTAAAACAGAGGATCTCATACTTACTAAGAGTTGTGACAGTGAGATACATTCTATGACCTTGAAAAGAATTTATCTCCAAGAATTACTTGCTCATAAGGTCTATGGAAGGAATGGCAGAGCAAGACTGAAGGTGATCCTCTTAGAACATTTAGAAGTGTTCCTCTCAGAAAACAGAACTGTCAGTATCTGACCATCTTTTCTGAGACCACAAGGTGGGAAGCTGCCTCTGCTACTCCTGTAGGCAGATGATATCGACAGTTGCCCATCGAAAACTGTGAATGTCAGGACTGACTACACATCCCACTTTCCAAGTCTTTCTGGAGAATCCGCAGAATCTAAATCACTACCTCATTCAAGTTGCAGGGAGTCTAAGAAATGAAGGCACACTAAATGAGATAGCTGATGCCTGGATGTGGAGGTGCTGCCCAGGTAAATGGAGAGTGACATCACATGTTGACCCTGTCCTCCCACAGGCCATTACACTGCTGTGGCAGACACTGATAACTGCTTATTCAATAACATCCTTTTCCCTTTCTTGTGGGTTCCAAATACTAGTTATACCAGCCATGACCCAGCTTAGCAACAACAGCAGCAACACAGCATCAGTAACAGCAACAATAACAACAGAAACATCAATAGCAGTGGCAGCAGCAACAACAGAAATAAAAATAGAAACATCAATAACAGCAGCAGCAGAAGCAGCAATAGAAATACCAGCAACAATAGCTGCAGTAACAGCAGAAGCAACAGAAATATCAATAACAATAATAGCAACAATAGAAACACCAAAAGCAACAATAACAGCCGCAACAACAGAAACACCAATAACAATAGCAACAATAGCAACAGTAACAACAACAGAAATATCAATAACAACAACAATAGCAACGGAAACATGAAAAGCAACAATAACAACAGCCACAACAACAGAAACACCAATAACAATAGCAACAGCAGCAACAACAGAAACACCAATAACAAAAACAATTGCAACAACAGAAACACCAGTAGCATCAGCAGCAGCCACACATTCTTAACCTTTCTTGTGTTTAGAAGTGGGCAATTCAGTAGCAATTGAGTGGAACTTTTTGAAAAATAAAACTTTAAAAGTCACAGACTCAGTGGGAGATGGCACCACTCTGTCCTCTTTCTCTTCCTCTCTTCCTGAGTCGGAACAGGTATGACAACTGGAGCTTATGAACTTTCTGAACAAACTAGGAAGAATACCAGGAAAAAAAATGGTGCCATGAAATTAAAATGAAGCCATATATGTTCTGCATGTGGTATCTATGTCTACTGTCCAGCAAATGTAGAGTTCATTTTTCTTTATGGAAGCATGAAATTCCATTGTGTATATGCACCACATTTCTTTATCCATTCATCTGCTGGGTCTGTTCTCTAGCTTTTGTGAGTATTTCAGTTACAAACACGGATGTGCAAGTATTTCTGGGTATGTTGACTTACAGCCCTTGAATATAAGCAGGAGTGATAGAGCTGTGATATATGGTAGTTCTGTTTTCAGGTTCTGAAGAACCTCCATATTGATTTATTTAGTGGCTATACATGTTTGCTTCCATAGGATTCTTCTTTCCCAACATCCTTGGCAGCATTTGTTTTCTTTATGATATCCATTCTAACAAGAGTAAAATGGAATTTCAAAGCACTTTTAGTTTGCATTTCTCTGTTAAGTAAAGATGTTATTTCTTCTTCTATTTCCTCTTTTTTTTTGAGACAGGGTTTCTCTGTGCAGCTTTGTAGACCAGGCTGGCTCTGAACTCACAGAGATCTGCTTGCCTCTGCCTTCTGAGTGCTGGGATTAAAGGCATGTGCCACCACCACCAAGCTGTATTTCTTCTTCTAAGGATCATATATTCATATAAATAGCCCATTTATTGAGTGTCTGATCTGGTTTTCTGGTGTTTAATTTTTGTAATTCTGTCTTCATATTGGTACCCTGCTATTTTTAATTGCTATATCTCTGTAGTGTAACTTGAAAACTGGGATGATGATACCTCCAGCAGTTTTTTTTGTTTTGTTTCTTCTTCTTCCTTTTTTTCTTAGCTGTTCAACATTGTTTTGCTATTCTGGATCTTTTCTTTTTGTTTCCACATGAAATTTAAGATTAGTGTTTTATTTCCTGTGAAGATTTAAGTTGAAAATTCAATGGCAATTACACTGAATATGTAGATTGCTTTTGTTAGCATGACCACTTTCACAATATTTAAGGAACCAGTCCATTAGCATGGGAGGTCTGTCCAGTTTTTTGCTATTTTCTTCAGTTTCTTTTGTCAGACTCTTAAAGTTTTCCATGTATAAGCCTCCACTTCATTTGTTAGATTTACTCAGAGATATGCTTGAGGTTACTGTAAATGGCACTGTTTCTTTTGTATTCTTGAAGCTTGTATATGTGGAGGCTACTGACCTTCCTGTGCTAATTTTGGGTTTATTTCTGGGTCCTGGTCCTTTTCCGTTGCTCTAGAACTTTTCTTTTCTTTTCTTTTCCTTTCCTTTCTCTTTCTCCATGTCTTTCTTTCTTTCTTTCTTTCTTTCTTTCCTTCTTTCTTTCCTTCTTTCTTTCTTTCCTTCTTTCCTTCCTTCTTTCTTTCTTTCTTTCTTTCTCCCTCTCTTTGTGTGCTAATACAAGCATGCTTTTGTTACATGGTATCTTAGCTTTTCTTGTTGCTTTGATAAAATGATTTGGTAAAATAACCTGGGAGAAAAAAGTTTTGCTTTGCTTTGCTTTGTTGTTATTTTTTAGCTTACAGTTATTCAGGCTGTCATGGTGGGGAAGGCGTGGCAGTGGGGACATGAGGCTGGCCCATCGCATTGATTGGCAGCCCTGAAGCAGATAAAGAAAATCAAGAATGGGGCCAGCGCCCTCTCCCCTCCCCACATGCTCCCAATCTGCTCAGAAAATCCTATCCCATTCTCCTTCTCTGGGGTACCATGCATATCTCTCTTAGGGTCCTCCCTGTTTCCCAGACTCTCTGGCAGTGGGATTATAGGATGGCACTCCCCTGATCCCATATACGAGTGAGTGCATGGCATGTTTGTCTTTTTGTGACTGGGTTACCTCCATTCATTTGCCTGCAAATTTCAAGATTCCATTGTTTTTTTTTTTTCTGCTGAGTAGTACTCCATTGTGTAAATGTACCACATTTTCTCTATCCACTCTTCAGTTGAGGGGCATCTAGGTTGCTTACAGGTTCTAGCTATTGCAAATAATGTTGCTGTGAACATAGTGGAGCACACATCCTTGTTGTATGAATGTGCATCTTTTGGGTATATGTCTAAGACTGGAATTGCTGGATCTTGTGGTAGACTGAATCTTATTGTCCTGAATGCAAAGAAAAGAAAATCCATACTGATTTCCAAAGTGGCTGTACAAGTTGGCACTCCCACCAGCAGTGGAAGAGTGTTCCCCTTTCTCCACATCCTCTCCAGCATAAGCTGTCATTGGTGTTTTTGATTTTAGACATTCTGACAGGAGTGAGATGGTATCTCAGAGTTTTGATTTGCATTTCCCTAATGGCTGGGGATATTGAGCACTTTCTTAAGTGTCTCTCAGACATTTTAGACTTCTCTATTGAGGGAGAGAAGAGGAGGGGAGAGGAGGACATGGGGAAGCAGGAAGGTTGAGTAGGGGGAAGAACAAAGGAGAGCAGGATGAGGGATACCATAATAGAGGGAGTCATTATAGGTTTGAGGAAAGATCTAGAACCAGTGAGATTTCCAGAGATCTACAAGGATGACACCAACTGGCAAACTAAGCAATGCTCGGGAGACTACCTTAAAATCCCCTTCCCAAATGAGATCGAGGACTAACTTATATGCCATCCTAGAGCCTTCATCCAGTGGTTGATGGAAGCAGAGGCAGACACCCACAGCTAACACTTGAGCTGAACTCCTGGAACCCAGTTGCAGAGAGTGAGGAATGATGAGCAAAGGGGTTAAGACTGGGCAGGTGTAACCCACAGAAACAGCTGACCTGAACAAGGGGGAGCTCTTGGACCCCAGACTGATCCAGACCCCCTAAATTTGGGTGTCAGTGAGGAGGCTTTGGCAATCTATGGGACCTGGGATAGTAGATCAGTATTTATGACTGGCATATGTCACGACCACCTGGACCAGCAAGGAAGACGCGACTCAGGAATCCTTCTCACAAGCAGTTTATTCAGGACCTTGATGAACAGCGTGGAGGCAGCCACGGGAGAAACCCCTCCTGCTCCCTAAATAGCCGAGGCCAGCCAACCCTGAGCAGCCACGTGTGCGCAAGCCATAGGCTCACCAGAATGCATAAGCAATCTGATGACGATGGTGTGACCCCGGCAGGATGGGAGCAGGCCAAATAAGGAGTTGTTTATTACCGAGCACACTCACCTTCGGGATGGTGGAATGCAGAAGCCAGCGCCATCTTTGAGGCACGGTGTGGCGCAGCTCTCCACAGGCATACAAATGAACTTTGGGAGCCCATTCCACATGGAGGGATACTCTCTCAGCCTGGACACATGGGGGTTCTCCCCTGGGTTATTTGACAGACTTAAGAGATCCCCCATGGAGGGCCTCACCCTCCCTGTGGAGCAGAGTAGGGGTTGGGTTGGGGGGGTGAGGGGGTGGGGGAGTTGGAGGGACATGGGAGGAGGGGAGGGAGAGAGAGCTGGGATTGACACGTGAAACAAGCTTGTTTCTAGTTTAAACTGGGGACCAAGTGCTGAAATATGTGAACTTATGAGGGACATTTCATATTTACACATCAATATGTGACTCTCTAATATAATTTGAAAATGGATGTTGTGAACAGCCAAGTTCTTCCTGTTTCTTTAGCTGTTTAGGGTCTTTTGTGGTTCTATACAAATTTTGGGATTAGTTTATTTTTTATTTTTATGAAGAATGCCATTGGGATTTGATAGGTATTGTATTGAATCTATAGATTGCTTTTGGCAATATAGGCATTTTTACCATGTTAATTCTGACCACTCATGAGCATGTAAGAGGTCTTCATTGTAGAGTGGTTTGTTTTTTGTTTTCCAATTTCCTTCTGCAGTATCTTCAAGCTTTCAATGGAGAGTACCTTTCACTTTAGATTAGGTTTATTTCTAGTCATTTTTAAAACTATTGTGAATAGGATATTTCTGACCAATTTCTGTATCAACCAGTTTAATATTGGCACATAGAAAAAATTACTGATTTTGTATCTTGTTACTTTGCTTAAAGTATTTATCAAGTAAACCAGCTTTCTGATGGAGTCTTTGGGGTCTCTTAAGTATATAGATCAGGTCGTCTGCAGATAGGGATGATTTAGCTTATTCCTTTCTTATTTGTATTCACTTTATGCCCTCCTTTTCTCTTGCTGGTCTTAGCTAAGACTTCAAGCACTCCTATTGAATAAGAGCAGAGAATTGAGCACTGTTTTCTTCTTCCAGACTGTAGAAGAAATGCTCTTAGTTTCTTCTAATTAAATAAAATGATGGCTGTTAGTTTGTTATAGACAACTTTTATTATATTAAGATGTGTTCCTTCCATTCCTTGTGTCTTAGGAATTTTATTATGAATGGGTGTTGAATTTTATTGGAGGCTTTTTACATCAGTTGAGACCATCTTTTATGTCTATTTATGTACTGAATTATATCTATTGACTTGTGTATGCCGAATCCACATTGCATCTTTGGAGTAAAATCAATTTGGTTATTGTGTAGAAGTTTCTTAAATTCATTTGCAAAAATGTTATTGAGAATTTTTGTATCGATGATCATCAGAAAAATTGGTGTATGTCTGTCTTTGCTTGTTGTCTCCTTATCCAGTTTTGGAATCTAGGTAATGATGGCTTTGTAAAATGAATTGATAGTTTTTCTCTTTCAGTATGAGAAACATTGATTGTTATTAGCTCTTCTATAAGGCAGTGACTTCCTCTGAACTGTTGTATGCTGCAAGGATTTTTGTTCTGGCTTTAATCTCATTGGTTTCTATGGTTCTGTTTTGTATTTGTTATATCTTCCTGGTTTAATTCTGGTAGCCCATATGTGTCTAGGAATTTATCCACTCTTCTAAATTTTCCAGGGTTTGTCAGGACATAAATTTTCTGATAATCCCCTGATTCTCTATTGTTCACTGAAATCTGTAGTAACTTCCTCTATTTCATCTCCAATATTATTAGTTTGGGTATTTTCTATACTTTGATTAGTTTGATTAGGAGCTTGTCAATTCTATTTTTTAAGAGCCAACTCTTTATTAATTCATGCATTATTATCTCTATTTTATCAGTTTCTACCCTGGTATTTATTTCTGCTTTCCAACCACTGCTTTTATGTTTGAAATTTTCTCATTTTTCTAGGACCTTGAGGTTTTCTGTTAGACTTTTTCTGAGATCGTTCTGATTTTTCAATGTAAGCACTCATAACTATGAACTTTCCTCTTGCTGTACTCACAGGTCTGGTAGGGTAGGTCTTCATTTTCATTTGATTCTAGGAACTTTGTAATCTATTCCTTGGTTTCTTCAACAGCACACTGATCACTCTATAAGGTATTTTTCAGTCTACATATACTTGTGGACTTTAGTTTTATTAAAGCTATTGGTACCTAGTTTTACTGATGAGATAGAGGATATTATTTTAATTCTTTTATAGTTGATAAGACTTGATTTGTTGCCCAGAATATGGCATGTTTTAGAGTAGGTTCTGTGGTCTCCTGAGATGAATGCATATTCTATTCCTGTTGAATGGAATATTTTCTAGATATCTGTTGCTTGCCCTGTGGCATAGTTTAACTTTGTGATTTCTTTTACTTTTAGTTTGGATGGCTCATTTAGATATGCAAGTGGGCAAGTAATATCTTATCAGGATAGTAGATATTACACATCTACTAGTGTGTGTTCTATGAAATTCAGAATCTTAGGGTTTGGTGGATATATTTATAATTGCTATGCCTTCTTGATGAATTTTCATCCCTATTAATAAATTTTCCTTTACCTCTTTACATTTTTAAAAGTATACATTATCAAATATTAACATAGCTCAACCAGTTTGGTTTTTCCATCTATTCTCTTGCTAGATTGACTTCCATCCTTTAGTACCCAATCTGTGGGTGCTTTTGCCAGTGAGCTGTGTTCCTTGGAGCCAACAGATAGCTGGAAGTTTAAAAAAACCTAGTCAGCCCATTTATTTCACTTTGTTGATGAGTTGAGACCATTCACATTCAAGATTGATATTGAGATATATGTACTATTTCCTGTAATTTCATTTGTCCAGCTAGCTTCACTTATTTATTTTTTAATCTTTTCTGTTGGTATCAGGAGTTTTCTGCCTAACAGGATTCCTTCCTGCCTTTTGTTCCTTCATTCCACTCATGAAATTTATTCCTTCTCATGTTCTCATTATTGATACTCTCTCCTTCTTCTGCAGTGCTGACTTGGTAGTTATATATTGCCTGTGTTTGTCTTAATATGTTACTATAGTTTTTATCAATTTTAAAAGAAAGCCTTGCTGAATGTAGTACTTTGGGTCGACATCTATTTTCTTTCAGGGATCCAAATATATTGCTCCATGCTTTTCTTGTTCTGGGAATTACTGATGAGGACTGCTGATGTCATTTCATTCTCATGTTTCTGCCACTGTAGGCAGGTTGACCTCTTTAAGCTGTTAGCATTGCTTCTTTGCTTTGTAATTAAAAATATGTGTGTGTGTGTGTGTGTGTGTGAGAGAGAGAGAGAGAGAGAGAGAGAGAGAGAGAGAGAGAGAGAGAGAGAGAATATCTAACCTTTACCTGAGTATTATGGAACTGCTTACATAGCAAACATGCATACCCAAAGAACCATCTCTCCATTCCTGCCTTATAGTTTTAGCCAGAGTGTCATCTCTCCATTATAGTTCGGCCATTTCTTTTTATTTTAGAAATCAGTTCATTCTGTGACAATCTCATACATATGAATAATAAATACATTCTGGTCATGCTCATCCTCCTCCCCTGTCTTACAATCCTCTTACCCTATCAACTGCCTCTCCTCTCAACAAATTCCCCTCCCACTATCATGTCTTTTTTATTTTACTTTGTAAGCCACCGAGTTTAAATAAAGCTATCTGTTTGGGCATGGGTGTGGAAATATATGCTGGTGTAACACGAATAATATAAAACCAAAGACAGATATTGGTGTTCAAGCTGATGAGCAGAAAAGCAAAGCAGCTAAACCAGTAGCTCTTACCTCTATCAAGGGGGGGAAGATCCTGTCCTCACTGTGGCTGGAGACTAATTGCCAGAATACAGCATGAGACACTGGGCTCTGTCTTTTATACACCTCTTTAGGGCTAAGATGAAAGGTGTGAGCTCTGTTTCTCTTTTAGGCTGATTCACTCTTGTGTAGCCCTGGGTGGAATTGAACTCACAGGGCTCCATCTGCCTCTGTCTCCTGAGTCCTGGGATTAAAGTTGTGTGTCACCACTGCCCAACTTCTGTGTCTATGGCTAACTATGTGTTCTGATCTTCAGTGGCTTTATTAGATCATAAACAATGTATCACCACATTCTGGGATATGGGCAAGTTATCCACAGTGCCCTTTCTCCTCACTTGCCATCAACTACTCTTAGCTCCTGAGAGATGGGCCAGGCCCTATGGACCATTTCCTCATCTGTTACTGAATTTGACAAGTCTAGTCTTTTTTTTTGTTTTTTTGTTTTTTTTGTTTTTCGAGACACAGTTTTGCTATAGGTTTTGGAGACTGTCCTGGAACTCTCTTTAAAGACCAGACTGGCCTCGAACTCATAGAGATTTGCCTGCCTCTGTCTCCTGAGTGATGGAATTAAAGGTGTATGTCACCACTGCCCAGCAACAAGTCTAGTCTTGTGTAGACTTTGTGCAGGAAACCATAACTGCTGTGAATTCATAAGAACAATGGCCATGTCATGCCCAGAAGACAACATTTTATTGCTGTCCTCCCAATCATTTGACTTTTACATTCTTTCTGCTCCCCTATTCTGTGATATTGCCTGTGCTACTCAGAGTTGACACTCAATAATAATTTATTCTTAGCACTACAATCTGCCATGAATTTCTGCATTAACTACTGTTCATTGCAAAAAGAAGATAGACATCAGAAAGCTAGAGGCCAAGAGTGGCAGTTGTATTGTTTCAGTTTGAAAAGATAGGGCACTATGTAGTTTCAGAAGATGTAGTTCTTTAAATAATCATTTAATGGTTCATTAAAAATCTGAAGATATGCACACATACACACCACCAACACCAACAACAAATAACAACAACAACATAAAACTATAACCAAAGTCACAGCTTGAAGTTAGTCAAGTAGAATAAACTCTCTTTTATTCAGATTTTCAATTGGTTGATTGAGACCCATCTATATTAGGAAAATAATCTCTTCTGCTCCAGATACTCATCCCATTCATAAATGTCCTCACACATGGGAAGTAATATTTAGCTTAAAATAAGCATGTCCCATGACCCAATCAAACTGACACAAAATTAACCATCACATATAGAGTGAAACTGTTTGTTACATTTGAAAAGAATGAAATAGTTTTGCATATTTAGTAGTTGAAATCTGCAAGCTATGTTGTTACATGAAAAAAATCACAGAATTGCACATATGCAATTATGTTTGTTTTATGTATTATATTTTTATAATTTCAAATTCAAGAAAAAGTTTTACAGTCTTATTAATTTGGACCCCAAGTTTTAACAATACATATTCATTTCTCTCTACCTTAGTGATCTTGAATTCTGGGAAACAAGATCCAGGGATTAACCATTATCAGTGAGATTCTCTACTACCTACCCCTCCAATCTTCTCTCTTATGTGTGCTCAATTCCTCCGTATCTAAGGAAGGCAACCAGTGGTAGTTGCAGTTTTACATGGGCTTGAGTTAGCATCCAAACAAGAATGGAGAGTTCTTATTCTCAAATCTGATACATCTACTTTAGAAATGGACTCTGAATTTCCTTGGTTAGTAAGCATACACACTCATCCAGTGTTAGTCTTTATGACTTGGGAAGTAGGCTATGATAGCATGACTGGTTACATTATATGACATCAGTAGTAAAGGCTCAAGACAGAATAATGGAGAGTCCTACCAAAGTACTGAAAAACCTTGGCATCAAAGTGCCGGGCACTGAACCGAACCCTCTGCCCAAGAACCGGGGCCAGACCACTGAATGCAAATGCAAGAGGTGATTTATTGAGTACACAGGCACCTGTGGATGCTACTGCAACACAGGTGCAGAGCATACCCGGCTTGCGAGGAGCACAATATTTATAGAGTTTTAATGGTTACATAAGTATCAGCATAGCAACAGGCATTTCATTGGCTCATCTTGGGGGCAGGGGTGGTTCCCACGGACTAGGTTTCCTGGTATTACCTCATGAAAGACCCCGCCATGCTTCAGCAATTATTATCTGGGTCCCATGACTGCTCTGGTGACCACAGACATCCTGTTTGACATCCTGTTTGAGGCGCCAGCTGGGCGAGGCACCTGGTCTGGGTTTTTCCATTAGACAACAGCTTTGCCTTGTTTTTCTTTTCCTAGGGGGCCCTGAGTAGGGGTCTTTCATTCCCCCCTTGTTCTTGTGCATAGGTAGAATCTTATACCTATTGTCCAGCCCTCTCTATTTAAGGTTTACTTATGGTTCTGTCTGTTGGAGGGCATGGCATTGTTGAGTTAGAACTAAGGCTTGAATTATTGTTAATCTATCTTTTATAAATTGAACTAGTTTGTTGAGAATGCAGGGCCCAAAGGTTAACATAAGTATGAAAATAATTAGGGGGTCCATAAGAGTAGAGACTAGTGTAGCGAACCAGGGGGATTTGTTAAACCAACCCTCATATCAGTATTGTTGGAATTTAAATTTCTTCTGACTGAACAGTCAGGCTCTCCTTGAGTTTATCCAGAGTTTCAGTTACTACCCCAGTCTTGTCTGCATAAAAACAATATTCCTCTTTGAGGGCGGCACATGAGCCTCCCTCTCTAAGAAATGGGAGGTCTAGTCCTCTTCTATTCTATAGGACCACTTTGGATAATGAAACCAAAGAGTCCTTAAGGGCTCTAACTGATTTTTCTAAGGCCTGTAGATCCTCATTCATGGCGGCCTGGAGCTGCGTATTCTGATTGCCCTGAAGTAAGGCAGTGGTCCCGGTCCCTATACCAGCCGCTATCCCCCAATTCCCAGGAGAAGAGCTAATGTTACTGAAACAGGTTCCCTTTTAAATCGATAACGATTCTCAAAGTATCCTAGCACAGTCTCTGAGGAGTGGTAGGTAATGTGAGGCCATAGCTGGACACGTACACAATAATCAGCTGTTATATCAAGAACGGACACTGAGACACAAGGAATCAGTCCCATATTGCAGGCCCAATAAGTCCCGTTAGGGCCGGTCAGGTATGAGTTGCTGGGAGTTACTGAGACTGTATGGTTACACAGTTTTTGAGATGATGTGGGAACATTTTCAAGACATAATCCTTGTCCAGTTACCTGGGGCAGAGTTAGTTAGCTGATAAGGTCAGAGTCCAATGCCAAGCCCTCATAATAACGGGGAGTCGCTGTTAAGCAGAGTCAACAATCCTCCGCCTTATCAGGATGGGTTTTGTTTAGGGCTTGGGTCTAGGGAGGCTCTGGGATAGCCTACCCTGTTGGTCGAGTAGCACAGAGTTTGGCCCAATAGACGCCACAGATGTGGGGGTAGTCAGAAGTACAGTATAGGGTCCCTTCCAGCGAGGTTCTAGGTTCTTGATCTGGTGTCTCCGGACCTAGACAGTGTCACTGATCTTAAAGGGATGAGATACAGAGAGTGATTCTATCCCTTTCTGGTAGGTCGCTGCTATTGGCTTCCAGACCTCCTGTTGCATCAACTGCAGGGCCTGCAGATGGGCCTGCATGGAAGGGGAAGTGGCAAAATCAGAAATATCAGTATCAAAGAAGGTGATGGCAGGAGGTGGGTCCCTATATAAAATTTCAAATGGGGTCAGACCATGTGGGCCAGGTGTGTTTCTGGCATGGTATAAGGCTAGAGGCAGGAGTTGTACCCAGTCTTTAGAGTCAGTTTCAAGTGATAAGTTAGTTAAGACCTCCTTAATTGTTCTATTTATCCTTTCTACCTGACCTGAACTTGGGGGTCTGTAAGTTCAATGTAATTTCCAATCAATCCCCAAGAGCTTGGCCACCAACTGACTCACCTGGGAGACAAAGGCAGGCCCGTTATCCGACCCTAATACCTGTGGCATCCCGTATCTGGGGAAGATTTTTTCCTGAAGCTTCTTGGTGACCATTTTTGCAGTTTCGTGTTTGGTGGGGAAGGCCTCCACCCATCCGGAGAAAGTATCTACAAAGACTAGTAGGTATCTGTAACCATACATCCCAGGCTTGATTTCCGCAAAATCGACCTCCCAATGATTCCCAGGGCAATGACCTCGGAGGCACTTTCCTTGACCAATTTTGGTATTCCCTGAATTGACCTGCGCACAGACCCTGCAATTTTCAGTTACTTGTTGCAGCAGCATGTCTTTCTGTGGCAGGTGCACGCTCATGGTTCCCCACTCTAATAGGGTTTTCATCTTTTGCTTGCTCAAGTGGGTTAACTTATGGAGGAGTTCAATTAACTCCTTAGCTGCCTTTATGGGTATTACAGTCTTTCCTTGGTGGGTCCAGCAATTGCGGACTGAGTCATAGTCAGCTCCTAATCCCTGGACGAAGTCCAGGTCCTCATCCGTATAATCCCAGTCAGGGACTGATTTGCCGGTTGGCATGGTGACAGTTAACAGTTGAGGCCCCAGCGCCGCCTGCTTGACTGCCTTGTCGGCTTGGCGATTTCCCGTGGCCTCAGGGCTGTCCCCTTTTTGATGACCTAGACAGTATATCATGCTTAATTTCTTTGGGAGAAACAACGCTTTTAAAAGGGCTAAAATTTCATTTTTATTCTTGATCTCTTTGCCTTCTGAAGTTAAAAGTCCTCTGCTTTTGTGTATTTCCCCATGTATGTGGGCTGTAGCAAAGGCATACCGGCTATCAATGTAAACATTGAGCTTCTTACCTGCTGCCATCTGGAGTGCTTGGGTTAAGGCGATCAATTCCCCACGTTGAGTGGAGGTGCCAGCTGGAAGTACGCTGGCCCAGATTACCTGGGCAGCGTTCGCTACTGCTGCTCCGGCCCACCGCTCGCTGTTCAATAGATAGCTGCTGCCATCCGTATACCAGGTGAAGTGGCAGTTGTGGGATGTGGGCCCTACTGGCAAGGGCAGCAGGGTCGCCAGGTTGAGGGTGACGACTGGCCCAAACTGGATCCTGTCAGCATCCAGGAGCAGGGACTGGTAGTGGGTCAGTCGAGCATTGGACAGCCAGTGGTCGGGAGGCTGGCTGACCAGAGACTCAATGGCGTGTGGTGCCAAGATAGTTAATGGCTGTCCCAAGGTTAATTTAGAGGCATCTTTGGTGAGAACAGCAATAGCAGCTACCATCCTCAGGCATGGAGGCCACCCTGATGCAACTGGGTCCAGCTTTTTTGATAAGTATGCAATAGGGCGCCTCCAGGGTCCGAGACTTTGCAATAGGTACACTGGTCTCGATCCACCCGGGTCCTCCTTATATCATATCTCCCTTCCTTTCCTGTCTCCCTGTGCCTGTGTTATTCTGTACTATGGTGGACAAGAGTCTACTAAGCTCCCTATGGCGTTTTTGATCTCTTTTTTTTTTCTATCCTCTAATTCCTTTTTTTAGTCTGTCCTCTCTTTCCTCCTGCAATTTTCTAAGTCTTTCTTTCTTCTCTTTAGGAGTCTCCCTTTTATTGAAAACCTTCTCTGCCTCTTTCAATAAATCAGGCAAGGTATATACGCTCCAGAAAGGCAGTGGGAGTCTCCTCCATTCCCTGACTAAGTTGTCTTACCTGAGCCAAATTGGTAAGTTGGCGTCCAGCGCCATGGAGGCCCACTATCAGTAACTGGCGGTAAAGGCGTAGGTGTCCCCTACCTTCAGCTGTGTTGAAGTCCCACTCGGGGTGGGTTAAGGATGTCGATTTTGTTGGGGAGTTGAATGGGTCGCCTGTCATTGCCCGGGACGTTTTTCCTGGCTTCCAGGAACACCCTTTGTTTTTCTTAAGAGTGCCTGTAAAAGCTTCTGACAATCATCCCATGTGGGCTGGTGGGTTATAATCAGGTTTGTGGGAACCACTGGATCCTTGGAAAAAGGGGGATTGTGAGATTTCCAATTATATAAGTCAGAGGTGGAAAAAGGCCAATACTAGTATTGGTTCCCTGGGGCCCCCATTTGGCACAAGTGGAAAGCTCTAGAGGTTCCCCCTGACTGGGTGGGTTCCCTTTTCCCTCTCAGCCTCCTGGCTACTGGAGAGTCTGATTCCTCCTTGCCCAGTGTGGGGGTGGTGTTATCCGGGCTTTCTCCGTCCCCCTTCCCCCGAGCAGCTTGGGCGGGAAGTGGTGGAGCTGGCTGATATGGTGGTGGTTCCTCGGTAAGCAAGTCTATGAGAACCACATCATCTGGGGGTAGTACAGGTTTAGACTTAACTCAAAATACAAAGATAAGCAGATGAACAAAACACAATTTATGACCAGACACGCTACGTGCTTTCGGTGGAGAACCGAAAGTAAATACTCAGACGGGCCAACAGGAGTAGTGGCCCCATATACATAATGAGCTCCAAACAATTGAGCACCCCAGATCCCTGGCACATCTGCCAGGGTGGCGGGGGGAGAAGTCTGGGCTCGTCATCCCCTTCTCAAGCTGCCCTAATTACTGAATAACTACATAGCCAACCTTTCAAACGCTGCTGCACAGAGACCGATCAACATACATATATATAACAAAGAAACAAAGAACAAAGCAGACGGGGTGCTGGCTAGCTTACCTCCCAGTGGCACTGGCGGTTCTGGGGCAGAAATCTCGGTGGGACCTCCAAATGAAAGACCTCAGCATCAAAGCGCTGGGTACCAAACCGAACCCTCTGCCCAAGAACCGGGGCCAGACCACTGGATGCAAATGCAAGAGGTGATTTATTGAGTACACAGGCGCCTGTGGATGCTATTGCAACACGGGTGCAGAGCATACCGGGCTTGCGGGGAGCACAATATTTATAGAGTTTTAATGGTTACATAAGTATCAGCATAGCAACAGGCATTTCATTGGCTCATCTTGGGGGCAGGGGGTAGTTCCCACAGACTAGGTGTCCTCGTATTACCTCATGAAAGACCCCGGCATGCTTCACCAATTATTATCCAGGTCACATGACTACTCTGGTGACCACAGACATCCTGTTTGACGAGCCAGCTGGGCAAGGCACCTGGTCTGGGTTTTTCCATTAGGCAACAGCTTAGCCTTGTTTTTCTTTTCCTAGGGGGGCCCTGGATAGGGGTCTTTCAGTACCAGCATCATGTTTTCCTTTTAGGAGCTGAGTGATGAGAGTCAGGAGTGTAGATGATAGCAAAAAACTTTAAACACATTGCTATGCTATTTTATGTTTTAATCAGTAACTTGCATTTGTATGAGAGTTTCATCTTCTTTTTTTTTAAAGGAAATAATTTCTCAAACTATGTGAACAAATTCTTACTGGTCTTAGTGATGATGAATTTGATTGTCAACTTAGTGCATTAGTAAGGCCCAACTGTGGGCAGCACCATCACAGGGGTTGGAGTCTGGAACTGAATAAAAGTCAAAAAAGTAAGACAGCCATATGAGTGTCCCCCTTGTCCCTCTCTGCTTCCTATCCCCCCAGATGCAAAGGGAGATTACAGCTATATATTCTGCAGCAATGGAGCCCCCTTGTCGTCCTAGGCTAGACTTTCAAGCAGGGAACCAAAATAATCCTTTCCTTCAGTTGTTTCTTGCCAGATATTTGGTCATAACTATGAATAACTAAGAATGCAGTTCAATGCATTCCCCATATCCAAGTCAGGATAAATACAATGCCCTTAAGCGGCACTCTGATAAGTTATTTTCCATGTAAGTTAACATAAAGCCAACCAGAAAAGGCTAGGCATCATTAGCAGGGAAACACCACAGTGCAGAAGAGTCAGGCAACATTGCACATAGAATGAATGCAGAGACTAGACTGAGCTAATTAGCTCTATCGGGCAGGCAGCTCAGATTAACATTGTTCACATGTATATGTTTTTGGGGTCTGTCTTTGGGCTCCAGTTGCATCCCAGACAGCAATGTGTGGGCCTTTCATTCTCAGCTTTCTTTGCTTCTCACATAAGTGATTTCTCCCTCAATAAAATATCATAGGACATCCCTATTTTGTGTACTTAATATTTCCAAATTATCTGGTGTCAGGAGTCAGGAAGTAAGTTTACCCAGCCTACTTGCGTGGCCTACAGCCGATGTGTCTTGGTGGCCCCAGAGGCCCTTCTAAGTCACCGGGGTTTCCCAACTCAGTCCTGTTCTCCCGCTTTGTGCGGTTCTCTTCAATCTTGTTTGTTCTCTGACCACTACCAGGCTCTAGCCCCGCATGCAGAGCCGCAGCAGAACTGCATGAAAGGAGTTGGCTGAGCCCACCTGGGAGTAGCTGCCCACACTTGCAGCCCAAAAGCCACACTTTGTGCAGAAAAGGCTTGGTGTGGCATCCCGTTTGTTCTCCAGCCGTGCCAAAGACCATCAGCATTCCCGGATGCCAACATTCCTGGAAACTGTTCATCTCTGCAGCCCTCCCAACTGCCCATAAGTCAACACTCCTGTCGTACTAGTCCAACAAACCCAGGTCCCCAGGGAGCTGGCAGAACAGGCAACCCTGAACAGCCACCAAACACTGTGACTTCCCCTGGCTCAAGCTGCCCCTCTCTTTGTGGCTGCAGAAACGAGTATCCCAAAAGACATGCCATGCAATGTTTGTTTTCCTTCCTGCCAGTAAGGATCCATAGCACTCCATACCAGCAGGTTCCTACAATCTGCGCGGGCCTCTTTTCACTTCCTTTTAACAAAATCCTGCTTGCTAAATTTCTGTAAAACCTACTTAGGATTTTTCAGATTCCACTGGGAAACTACGGAGCACCCTGAGCAGAACTGTGTTTGGTGGTACACCCGCACCACCTTCTGGTCAAGCATAGTTACTGCTGGTAAAAATCCTTTCCTCAACCAGAGACAGTAAATTTTGTATTCCAGTAGTTTAAGCTGGAGATAAAATTATCTACTCTATATGATGGAGGATAATCTTATGATGCAGAACGATAAGGATCTCATTGCTTATTAGATGAATGACATCCTGGGAGAGGATTAAAACATGCTCCAAATAAATTTATGTCTAATACTTACAATTAGCTTCATAATCCATATAACTTCCTGGAAGAGAGGCCTTAATATTAGAGCTGAAGGCAGAGAAATTAAGCAAAATATTGAGATATTAGAAACAAAAATTCAAAATCTTGAGGTCAACGGGGTAATGTCTAACAAAGTAGATAACTTAGAACATAAAACTACTGCCCTAATAGCCAAAAGAGAATCCACTCAGGAGTACTAGCAACAGGTCAGGACAGAGGTTTATCTACACCTCTCAGATGCTGGGAACATCTTCCTAAGATTGCTATGCCATCTCCCACGGTCTTCCCAGTATCCATGACTGAAAAATAAGCAACAAAGAAGTATCTAAATGGTTTTGTTGCTTACCAATGGGAACCAATACAGATGAAGGACCTAAATGGAATCAGACATGCCATATTTTCTTATGGTATTCACTCTCTTTATGTCAGGGAGTTACTGAATTCTTGGGCAAGAATGAATAGGGTGACACCAAAGGATTGGAGTCAATTGATCTCAGTGGTGCTAGAAAATTCATCTCAAATACAATGGGGGGCTTTATGTGGGAAGAAGAACAAGTACTCAAGCTTCAACGCCTAAAGAAAGGTTATGAAGCTCCCCAAGATAAGATTTTTGGTGAGGGTGCTTATGCTGATCCACAAGCTCAGGCTGTTTATGACAAACACATCTTGTCTTTATGCTGCACAGCAGCTCTGAATGTTTTGAATAAAGTTCATGTACCAGGAGAGAAAATAGAACCTTATACCAAGGTGGTTCAGGGTTCAAGAGAAAAATTCACTGAATTTTTGGAAAGAATATTCAGAGCAGTAGAATTACAGATAACTGACTAAGATTCTAGGTGAATACTTATAGGATATCTAGCCTATGAGAATGCAAATCCACAATGAAAACAGGTACTTTGGCCATTAAAAATCAGATTAGCACTATTGGACCAATGGGTCTTGTATACAGCTAACCTTGAGTATAAAGATCAAGATACAGAAGCTTGGGCAGGAGAGGTAATTTCTAAAGGTTTGAAGAGGCACTAAGTTGCCAAATGCCTTAACTGTGAGGATATAGAAACTTGGGTAGGAGAAGCAATCTCCAGAGGTTTAAAAAGACATCAAAATACCAGATGCTTTAACTGTGGTAGAATAGGACATCTAAGAAGGAATTGTAGGCAAAGCATTTCTAGAAATAATGCTCCTCCTAGTAATGATGCAAACAGAAGGCCTTAATCTTCTGGATTATATAGGAGATGTGACAAAGGCCGACACTGGACCAATGAATGTACGTCGACCACAGACAAACAAGGTAATCTTTTACAATTGGGAAACTCCTCTAGGGGCCTCTTAAAGGCCCCCATGTCAAAATTGGTTCAGTAATTCCCAATCACTGTGGAGAACAGAATCTCCCAGGACAATTAGAAGATCCACTCCATATTGTAAAGAATAATACAGCTTTGGACGATAGGTTAGCTACTCACGATGAACAAATCATATCTGGAGGAAACAAAAAGTGTATATTTTGGCAAACTTCTATACAGAATCACAGACCCAAATTACCAATTAAAGTGAATAATAAGGTATTTATTGAAATTGTAGATACTGGTTCTGATGTCACCATCATAATTCAAAGATCTTGGCCCTACAGGTGGCTCCTACGAGTAGTAAACATTCATTTCTTAGGGTTTGGAACCCTATCTCTAGTTAAACAACGAATGAGATGGGTTGACTGTATAGGGTCAGAAGGACAAAGAGGAAGACTGAAGTCATATGTTGAAGACATTGCTATAAATCTCTGGGATCATGATCTGTTACAGCAATAGAATACCCAGATTAGTATTCCTCCTATATTTTATATGAATCATAATCAAGCTCTTAGTGGTAGAAAAAATATTGTAAGGCACTACATAAAACAGACGCCAAGCATACAGGCTGAACAAAAACAGAATGCTAATGCCAAAACTACAGAGGAACTAAAAAGCACTACCCTTAAAATGGCTAACAGATGAACTTGTCTGGTTAGGGCAATGGCCTATGAATTCTGAGATGCTAGAGGCTTTAGAAAAGCTGACTCAGGAACAGCTAAATCTGGACATACTGAAGTATCTACCAGTTATGGAATTCTCCTGTATGTGTTATCAAAAAGAAGTCTGGTAAATGGAGGATGCTTACTGTTCTGAGAGCCATCAATATAATAATTCAGCCCATGGGCTCTCTACAGCCTGGGATGCCATTACCTTCTCTGATACCTAAAGGATGGCCAATTATAGTAATTGCTCTAAAAGATTCCTTCTTCATTATATCTTTACAAGAAAAAGAGGGAAAATTTGCTTTCACAGTGCCTACCTATAACAATTCTCAACCAATTAGGAGATTTCAATGGAAGGTTTTGCACGGGAAATGTTTAATAGCCCTACTTTATGCTAGTATTTTGTGCAAAAACCTTTGGAAATAATTTGCAAACAATTTTCACAATCCATAATTTACCATGATATGAATGACATACTGCTGACTGATTCGAAAGGAACATTGGAAAAGAAATTTGAGGCAGTAAAGGAAATTTTACCTCACTGGAGATTACAGATTGCCCCCAAAAATGCAAAGAGGAGATTCTATTAATTATTTAGGTTATAAAACAGATCTACAAAAAAATTAGACCACAAAAAGTACAGATCAGGAGAGATTATTACCAGACTTTTAATGATCTTCAAAATCCAATAGGAGAAATTTCTCAACTACAGACAATTATTAGAGTAGAAGGGCATTATTTAAACCACCTAAAATGGCCCTAAAAGGAGACAATGACTTAAATAGTCCACTAATATTGTCAGCTGAGGCTGAAAAAGAATTAGAATGGGTAGAATAGAGAATAATAGAAGCATATGTGGACTGTGTGGATCCAAAATAGACTGTATTCTGGTTATTTTACCATCTAGAGAATACCCCTTAGGGATTTTGATGCAGAGGGAAGATATCATATTAGAATGGATATTTCTGCCACATAAACAGAATAAAAAACTGAAGACATATATAGAAAAAAAATCTCTTATTAGATTTAAAAAGGAAAATTAAGGCTTCATCAACTAACTGAAAGGGACCCAACAGAGATTATTTTACCTTTAACTAATGAAGAAATTTCCTCTTTATGGAGGGATAATGAATAATGACAAAGGGCTTGTAGTAACTTTTTGGGAACAAGTAGTAACAATTATCCCAAAGCAGAGAGAATCAAATTCATAAAGAAAACAATTTGGATCCTTCCATATATTGTAAGAAAAACGCCAATCTCTGGAGTCCCTATATTCTACAGTGATATAAACATGTTGGGAAAGGCAGGGTTTTTGTTTGCTTATTTATTTGTTTGTTTTGGTTTGGTTTTTTGAGACAGGGTTTCTCTGTGGCTTTTGAGGCTGTCATGGAACTTGCTCTTGTAGACAGGATGGTCTCAAACTCACAGAGATCCACCTGCTTCTGCCTCCTTAGTGCTGGGATTAAAGGTGTGCGCCATTACTGCCCGGAGAAAAGCAGGTTATACATCAGGAAATATAAGTAATGTAGTTGAAAGCCCTTATAACTCTGTACAAAAGTCAGAGTTGTATGCCATTCTCATGGTATTTATTGATTTTACAGAGCCTCTCAATATAGTTACTAACTCTCAATATGCAGAGAGAGTTGTCTTGCACATTGAGACCACTGAATTTATTCCTGATGATACAGAATTAACTTCATTGTTTATACAATTGCAGGAAACTATCGGGAATAGAACTCATCATATATATCACACACATCAGATATCTGCCAGGTCTGCCAGGTCCTCTAGCACAAGGTAATGGTGAGATTGATTGTTTATTAGTAGCAAAAGTGTTAGACGCTTCAGAATTTCATGGAAAACAAAGGCTTAAAAAGTGATTTTTCTATCATTTGGCAACAAGCCAAGGAAATAATATGAAACTGCCCCACCTGTTCATTCTACAATCACAAAGGTATTGATAGAAATGAAATTTGGCAAATGAATGTGTTTCACTTTCCAGAATTTAGAAGTTTAAACTATATGCACCATACCATAGATATGTTTTCAGGGTTCCAATGGGCTACTGCTCTTAGCTTTGAAAAGGCTGATTCTCTTATCACACACCTCTTAGATGTGATGGACCTTATGGGTATACCTGCACAAATAAAAAACTGACAATGCTCCAGCATATGCTTCCAGCTAGTTATAACAGTTTTTCAAATATTATAAAATAAATCACATAATTGTTATACCACAAGCAGTGGTTGAGAGATCTAACTGCACTTTAAAAGAAATGCTCCATAAACAGCCAGGGGGAAACAAAGACCCCCAGACACAGATTACATAATGTTTTCTTAACCTTAAACTTTCTTATTGCTAATGAGAAAGGAAAAACAGCTGCAGAAAGACACTGGACTACAGAAAAAAACTTCTGAACTAAATCAGCCAGTATATTTCAAGGATGTTATGACCTCAATTTGGAAACTAGGATATGTGTTACATTGGGGAAGGGTTTTTGCCTTTGTTTCCACAGGAGAAGAAGATCTTTGAATTCTATCAAAATTGATCAAGATTCGATCCGAACAGCAGAAAACTTAGGAGGAAGAAAGATGACAGCTCATCTACAAAGTCATGTTCTACCAGGTGTAAAGAGACCTCACAAAAGGAAAGGGAAGTTTTTTTTCTTGTCTTAAGAGTAAAACCCATCTCCAAAAGCCAAGAAGACACTGAACATGTAGATACCTAAAGAAAAGAGGATGGCTACCCAAAGAGCCATCAAACAAAGAAGAATCTAATGTTTGGTGTCAATGTCTAATTCTCTTAACTTTGTCCTTATAGTATCCATTTGTCTTTACTTCCTAATACTCCTTTGGTCCCAATTCACTTAAAACAAAGCTGGCTTTGGAGTTGGATTTGGCTGTCTTCCTCTAAATCCAAGCATGTTTTTAAAATTTAGAGTTTCTGTATTATATCAAGTTGCCAATTGATGTAAGACAGAGAAAAACAAAATGTAGGGACTGTCATCTGTTTATACTGGGTTCTTCTCTGAAAGTCTAATTTCCCTCACATTTACCATCTTCCTTATTGTTGCCTTTCCCTGTATGCATACATATAAAAGCTGAAATTTCTTTGTTGACATTAATGTTTAAGTTTTCCACAGAGAACAGGGAATTTCCTAACAGCAATCTTCAAACACTTCGGAAAGAGCCCCACTTTATCAACTCCACCTGATCCGACTTGATGCGTCTGAACTGACAATAACTACCCTGAAACTGTTTTTCGACTACATCGCTCTACACATCTCCATACAAATTAACTGATATGGTGCACCTTCTACACTCTGGCCAGAGCCTCAGACAAGAACTTCAATTAAGATCAGAACTTCAGTCAAGAATTCAATCAAGCATCTCTAGTCAAACAGAGATTGAGTACAAATGTTGTAGCTAGTCTACTTGAAACTTTCACTACACTAACATTTTTTCCTACAGGATCCCATGAGGGTATCTTCATCTCATTTCAGCAGGAAGTAATTCTGAGAATACTACTCCCCCTTTCCTTACTGTTGATATTACAGGATAATTTATACCTGTTAGAGCTAGTTTGTTTGTTTGTTTTTTTTTTTGTTTTATGAGACAGGGTTTCTCTGTATTGTTTTGGAGGCTGTCAGTCCAGCCCGGCCTCGAACTCACAGAGATCCGCCTGCCTCTGCCTCCCGAGTGCTGGGATTAAAGGCATGCGCCACCACTGCCTAACCTAGAGCTAGTTTTTAACTAACTCTAGGGTTGGGATTGGAAGGAGGTGTTCAGACTTGGACATCTCTTTCAGATAAGTTTAGGGTTTAGATGGGATAGATAAGATAGAGGTAGATTATAATTTGTTTATCATCTTCTATGCATTTATATTTTGTATATTGATACAATTTATTTTAAGTCTAAATCTTTTCTTTAGACTAAAAGGGGAATTGTAGGGTGAGATCTTACATACCCATAGTGCTGACCCGTTTGGTGTGGTCATAAGTACATAGAACGTACAGGATATAAAAGAGCTGGGAGGAAGGAGAGGCTCTCTCTTTGGGTTCTGGTTGCGTCCCAGAGAGCAGTGTGCAGACCTTTGGTTCTTGACTTTCTTGGGTTCTCACGTAAGTGATTTCTCCCTTAATAAAATATCATGGACATCCCTATTTTGTGTAACTTAATATTTCTGCATCAATTAATTGCTGATATCTCTTTGTCTGTGGGTAGAACTTTGTGAGATATCAACTAGTACCATCATTGTTTAGGTCTTGTATAGGCTACCATATTGTTGAGATTTAATGGATGCAACTTCCTTGTCCTGTGAAGAACACACAATCTAGCAGCAGACATCCTCTCCTCTGACTTCACACACACACTATGTATATATGTACATATATGCATTTCACATATTTAATGAAGTTACACTACATCAGGTTGATAATGTTCCCCCTCAAGAGTCATAGGTCACCGAACAAAAACCCTAGTACTGGGCATGAGAAAGCTACTTTGGATTTTTGGTCAGGAGAGTCCAGAATCCCCAAATAACAGAGGCCATGGCCCTTGGCTACTTCTTAGTATTCGAATCTAAGCCCTTGTCGCTGAAGACACCACACACCTCAGACAAAGGACTCGGGTGAATCGAACTGGAACTGAGTCGATTTGTGTTTATTTCTAGATCTTTCCCTCCTACATCCCTTTTCCTCTTTCTTTCTACTTCCCCTTTCTTTCCTTCCTTCTTGTATTGAGCAGACAGTCCCAGTGGGCTGTAAATAAAAGCATCTTTCATCATTTTCTCACTGTCTGCTCAGAACATTTCACCAACTCATTTTATCATGAATTTCAGAAGATGCCTCTGGCAGGTTCCGTAACTTTTATAAATAGTCCATCATTTACCGTTCCAGGAGCAGCTTCACACTGCAAATTACTGTAAGTAGTCCACTGTCATATAACTCTATACTCCTTTTTACTCTAACGCTTTATTTCCCTTGACCTGGGCTCACTGCAGGAGGGCAGCTTAGAGGCAAAGGTCTGGCTACTTTCATGCCTTGTACAGACATATAAACTAGTTCAAAGAAAATACATTTACAATGAAAGGGTATTTTAAAGTTGTATGGGCTAGTGAGAAGCAGTTTCTTCTAACTCAGTTTCCCTAGAGCCCCAAGGGAGCCTACTCTATCCTGGTGCTGTTTTTTTTTTTCTGGACATCCAACCCTGCATGGCTACCATGAGCCACAGAGCATCTTCAATGCTGGCCCCTTCAGCTAGGCACCGCCTCTCTGCGTACAGTGCTGCTTTCTGTAGGTGTTGTCCAGCCCCTGAGAAGAAGCTGGCTTGTATGAAGTCATTTGCACAATTCCTCTTGCTTCCACCTCTGAATCTATTGACTCGCACTGCCGGGAGGGGTGTGCTTCTCATTCAACTCCTCTTCTATGAGTTTCTACCTTTAGATTCTTCACACAACATGAAATCTAGTTCCGATGCCATTGCAGACTGGGGAACCTAGGCCATGCTGTCTGAGCCATTTCCTTACAGGCCTTTCTGAACACCTGGAGGTAAGGAGAAAGGGGAGATGGAAATGTGGTATATTGAGAACTTCTTCAGGCTTCTCTGTCACAGACTAGAGGTGGTAATCTTCTAGCCTAGAAGAATGAATTTCACAAACACTCGGCATGCCTGGTATGCTTTGGAATCTGAAGATCCTAGACACTTGTTTTTAAAAATTGACTTAAAGTTGTTAGCACGTTGATGGGGTTCAGTGTGATGTTTCCATATGCACAGTATTCATCAAGGCCAGCTTCCCTGCCCCACCTTCCTCCCGCTCCACCCCCATCTCCAGTAGTTACTATTCTACTTGCCAGTGGACTGATCTTCTTGCAGATGAGATAGCCTGTGTTTCTCTGACAGCTGTTTTGCTTTTTCCTCATTCTGTTTTAATATCCGATCATTTTGGCCACTTGAACTTTCTTTTTTCTGATTTCCTATCTTTTGAAAAATCTTTAGTCTTTTTTCTTCCTCTCTTTGGAGGACTTCTACTTACAGAGAAGACATTATCCAAATGTTTCAAATAAGTGACAGACTGGGATACATGTTACAAACAAGACCTGTGCTACCAGGTTCACTATTTCTAATTACAGGCTTTGTACCCTCAAATCAAAAGTAACTCATTTATATCAAGATTTAAGAAATTCAAGTAACAGATTTTTTTTCTGCTATCAATAGATGTATCTTGATTTATTCATTCAATCCTAGAATTTCTTGCCTCACTTTAAAGTGTGTCTTTCTTTTTAAATTGGGTGTTGCAAATATGTCCAAAGGCATCTAAGTTTGATGACTTTCTCATTGTCATCATTAATATCCATGTGGTGGTCTGTGTCTGGTGCTGTAAAGGAGCCTTCTCTTCGGCACTGTGCCCAGTCTGCGGGATTTCCTCTTCCTGTGCCGTCTTTGCCTGTGATCTAACTACTCTCTTTTTCTCTCTCTCCACCAGAAGCCTCCCTATGTGCTTTTCAATCAGGAAAAAGCAATTTATCTCCATGGGACATTTATATATGTGTGTAAAGGAACAAAAGTGACTTTTTTTATTCTTAATCAGGAAATGATTTTTACTTTCCATATGCAGCCCTTTTCAAGCTAGAAGCTATCTCTTTAATTACTTTACTTTCCATACAGTAAAACTCTATATCAGATGTTCATCAGTTGTTTTTAAGCCCACTTCTTGAAGGACTTCTATGTATACAATTTATGTACCTATTTCCTTCTTAAGATACATTTGAGGGAGTGGCAACATAAATTTTGCTGTGTGGTGTTTTTATTTGTAAGTTAATTATACTAAAGTGATTTTATAATAAAAACATTTGAGTATAATATATTAAAATTACCATATTTCTCCCACTTGTGGAATCTACATGTGCCAACCGTGGATGCTTCTTTGCATCTTTATCAAGATCTCTAGTAACTTTCCTATTTGCCTAGGCTCTTAAGAAATGTCTTACTGTGTATGGAGAGGTCCATTTATCACAGTGCTGGAGGCTTGCTCAGACAGTTGACCATTAATTAAAACAAGGGATTATAACAGCAATGCTCATAAGTGTTAAGTATTTTTTATAATTCAAAACACACATAGTCATGTTCTCTTGCCAGAGTTTTGATGTGGGACCCACCTAAACCTTTCTCTGAGTATGTCACTGAGTAGGGAGGTCTGATGGGTCTTCTTTGTATATGTCACTCCCATAATGCAGCAGTCACAATTTTCAGTTTCATTTTCATTAAATGAAATCAGAATTGAAGACAATTAGGAAGCAAGATGAGAACATAATTCTTCTAAGTCAGTGATTCTCAACTTGTGGGTCACCATGCCTTTTGGAGTCCCCTGTCAGATATCCTGCATGTCAGATATTTACATTACAATTCATAACAGTAGCAAAATTGCCATTATGAAGTAGCAGCGAAATAATTTCATGGTTGGGGTTCACCACAGCCTGAGAAGCGGTATTAAAGGGTTGAAGCATTAGGAAGGTTGAGGACCACTACTCTAAGTTGAAATATAATTTCCCAGCTTCTGTTGCTCACTCCTAATTTGATGTGTTTTAAAATGTTTTTCAGAACAGTCTTATTTCACTTTCAAATTTCTTTCATCCTGACTGCATCTGTCTTGCTTTGGCTTATAGACTTGCTCTGTTTCATTAAACATTTCCCTAGCAGTGGCATGTAGCATGATCCTTGGAACCTAGGATGTTCTTGTATATATTTAACAAAGGAAGTACTAAAGGTGGGGGGGCGCCCACACTCAATAGCATAGCATTTTCTCTTGTGTGCCAGACCTGAGGAGAGGAGCATTAGTCAGAAGTACACGATGAACCATTTGAGTTAAGAGGTCTGACCTGAATTGAAGATTGAGTGACCCAATTGAAACCTGACTTTAGAACCTGGAGAAAATTTCACTGAAATTCAAAAGATGTGGAAAGAATTTCCCCAGAACTCACTTTGCAGACTGCAGACCTCTTACTATTCTTTGTGTGTTCCTGGGACAGACGAAGAAGACAGAGACGTGTGGATAAAGTGTGACTTCAATCTTAGAAGCCAGCCTTGTTCCCATTCTTCAAATTAGCTTCATAACCATCATCTTGGGACAGTGGGATTTAAATACTATGTAGCATGAACATTTTTTTCTCCCTGTTTATCTTTTCTCCCTCCACCACTGACCACAAGGCTAAGTATAAGGCAGGTCCTATTGACTGACCAGGAGGCAAAGACTGACCTTTGTCTGACCTTAGATTTGTACATAACTTGGATTGAAAAAAAAAGAAACATGGATATGTTACCATGGAAAGTGATGAAGCCTGAAAAAGGTTGGGACAAAGACCCAAAAGGACGCAGATGGGGAAAAAAAATGAAACCACATCACCAGAGAAAGCTCACACTTTTCTTCTCAAGTTGTATGCACCTAGCAAAAAACTATAAAATTCTGCAAGTTTTATCTAATGTTTTTGTAAATCAGCTCAGTGGAAGTGGTATGAAATAATAAGAGTCAGAACATTGAAATGTGACAGATAGCATCCCAGCTCTCACTGAAAACTCCTGGTATTGTTACCTTGGTGAATAAAATCTAAGTTGGGGTTCCTCTGTTTATAAATTGACTATAGCAGTGCCTACCTCATGTCTTGTCTAGTTTTTAGTAACACACACACACAGACACACACACATACACACACACACACACACGAGAGCGAGAGATTCATTTTCATATCCTTTATAACTAGATATGCTCAGTTAAATGCATATGGCCAGGAAATTCCCCATGAGAGGAAATTGCCAATAGCCTTCTAAACGATGACACATAGACCTGAACAAATCTGGGGTTTAATTTTAAATAGTTTCTTACTCCAGTGATAACTGCCTGAGAACATCTGTTAACTGGCCTTTTCACACTCTCTAAGCAACTGACAGTTGATCTCCACAGTGACCTACCTCCCAAATTGTCAACAAGTTAATCCTGTCCATTTAGCCTTAGTGGGAAGTAAGTGACATTGTATTCTCAGATCTCTTTTCTAAGTTGACAAGCTAAATAAAGTATTTTGGGTAATCTTCCATAAAACTCAATACCTTAATTAAATAGGACAACCCATTCAATGACCAAATCAACGGTTCTGTATAGAGACCTATTGCCTGAGGATCTTGATATGATGGCCTTTAGGGAAAAGTAATTGTTGTTTGCAACACTCATGACATACATTTGACTTATTGGAAATCAGGTCCAGTTGACTGTATTTGAAAGTCATTTCTAAACCGCTCACCATGAGGTGTCTCAGCTTTCAGAAACCTTACATTATCATGGGGAAGACAGACAGACAGACATATCAGAAACTTCCCCAAAGCATTACCAGTGCTGTGGTCAAAACTACCCAGGTGTTAGGAATGTCTTCTATAATAAGAACTGACCAAGCCCTCAGTCTTTAAAGTGATTGTGGACAGAATACCCATACTTAGGTTTGATCCTGTCTTGCCTTTCAAGTTGTAATGATCTGAGGGACACTGGATCAGGTGAGTGCTAGGTAGACAGGCCACAGCAGAAATGGGTCATGAGTACCTTAGATAAACTCCTGTAGAATACCCTGCATAAAGTCCCTGGAAGGACCGTCAGGTGAGAGACTGGCATCTGTCTCCCCAAACTGGGACAATGGTGGTAACCTGATGTGGCCAGCAATGTGTGGAGGAGGGCCCCATGGTACCACCCCAGGATGATCCTTGTGGGCCATTGCCTATCACTTGTCTGTCTCGTCTTCAGTTTGGGATGTGCCTGAGGATAGTGACCCTATCCTATTTCTCTGCACATCCATGGTGACTAGTAAGCACTCAAGAAATACTTGTTGAAAGAAGACAGACTGAATAAGTGTTGTAGGTAACTTCCATAATCTAAGGGTTACAATCGTCTCCAACCAAAATCTTAGTCAATTCCTAGCCAAGGTTATTGGTCCCTTTAGACCTTGCAGTGTGATGATGTATATAACCTGGTTTAACACAATGACAATAAAATGCTTGATAAAGTAACACGGTGTTTTAGGCATGGTTAAGTGTCCAAGTAGGAATTTAACTTTAAGTTTCTGTTTCTATTATTAATGAGACAAGGGGAAGTGTTGGAGGAGTCCAATTTCATGGTATAGAATTCAGACACATGCTAAGTTCAAGAGCTTTATTTGTCAAAGGCCTGTAATTGAGGGACAATCTCTCCTTCATTTAAATAGTTAGCTGCAGTAATATGGTTCATGAATTTACTCTATTTTTAATTGCTGTAGACATTTGTTCAACATCTGCTTTTATAGCCATTTAACTAGACACGTTGCTGTAATAAAATGTGTAAATTTGTATTGAGTGCCATCATCAGTTTTTACTGGAGTATATCTTGTACAATGCAATTAATGTCTTCTAGAGCAACTACTTTTCAAAATATGCAGCACATTACAGTTCGCAAAGACATTTTCTGTAGAAATATATGCACAGGTGAACAGGTGGCTGAATGAAAAGAGAACTATTCTCTAGAGCCCTGTGGCATTTTTATTATATCATGTGCAAAATTGTCAAATGCTTTAAGAAACAGATAAGTAAATAATGATTTAAGGCAAAGAATACCAAAGCCGGATTCTGTTTTCTTCACCTCACCTCTTACAGTAACCTGTTTTTCTCATCCCCGACTAACACAAGGTTGGTTCAGTCACAGACATATTTGAGGATTAGCCATTATGTAGATGAGATGGCAAATATTGCATTCCATGTGGGGAATGTAGGCAAAGCTGGATTAGACTTAAACATAATTGTGAGACATAATTGTGAGTGGTGTATTTTTGGATCCTTAGGGACATCAAAAACCATACATGTATGCATATATGTGTAAGCATAATTGTCCACTTTCATGGGCATGTTGACAATCCTTTCCAGAACTCTCCTTTCCAAGTACCCCTCAGTTTTAGCATCTCTTCCTGGAATTTATTATTTTCACAGCCTCTTGTCACTTTAAGAGAACTATATCCATATCCATATCTATGTCTATCAGCTGCTTTTTCATTCGAGGGAAGCTGATGGGTTAGAAACAAGAGTGGTGAGTCTCAGGTGGGAAAATGTAACTTTTTGTTTTTTCTTTTTTAAGACAGGGTTTCTCTGTGTAGCAGTCCTGGCTGTCCTGGATTCTCTCTGTAGACCAGAATTCACAGGAATTCCTCCTGAGTGCTGGCCAAAAACAGCTTCCAAATGGAAGAATTCTCTAAGGTGGCTGTCAGTTCACAATGCTTCCAATCATGCCATCACACATGCCTTGACAAGGTGCAGGTTTTCCTGGCCAATCCCACCTCTATAAACCTGGGTAGGGAGTAAGAATGCTTCTGGGAGCCTGGCCCCATTGACATTTGCAGTGTACTCTCCCTCCTACAAGGCCCAAGAAGGGGTAAGGATTATTTTTAAATTGATTTTAAAAGTATGCTCAGGCTTTTGATGTTCAATCCCAAGCATTGCCCTCTTAGGACAGAGGAAGAAAATTTTGTTCCTCAAAATGGTGACGACAATATCAACTAGAAAAGAGGAAAGCAAGTGTGACTACGTTAGACTATTTTCCTTATTTTTCAAGTGTTTTCTGGGTCCCCAAATACTTATGTTGTTTCTGTTGGCTTGTGCTGCCTTCATCTCTGTTACCAGTATTTGTACTCTTGTCAGAATGTGTAGATCAAATGTCTAGTGCGATGGCTAGACATAGCTAAAGCTCCTCCCTAGGTGTTCCACACTCCTACCAAGAGTTCATCACTTGTATTTTCAGTGTGTGCCTTATGTGGCTGTGTGTAAGTGACACACATGTGCACACACATGGGCACGCGTGTGGCAGGAAGGGACTTCTATGCCATTCAGCATCACTACCCCATTAGGATTATCAGAGCCCTAGAATTGTGGGTAGAAGAAGATTTCTTTCTTTTACAAAGGGTGAGAAAAATGGGAGGGTGTTCGGAAGAGGGAATGAGGAAAATTGTGTGTGTGTGTGTGTGTGTGTGTGTGAGTGTGTGTATGTGTGTGTGTGTGTGTTGATCAGAGGGAGGGAGGGAGGAAGAAGAGAGAGGGGGGGACTATGAGTGAATGTGGAGGGAGGCGGGGAAATGAAAGGATATTATATATTTTTTGTATCTGTCATTTCCCTGCTATCTCCCATATGACTTCTTAATCCATCAGAATGCTGGGAAGATAATGTTTTGGGCGAAATAACATGAGAGAGAGGATAGACTCCCAAGGACCAATATCTTTATTGCTCGGAGGATAAACGGATTATGTCAGCCATTTTCTGTTGCTGACAGCTTTTCTTATTAACCGATTTTATTTTTTAATCTTCCAGGGAAGAAATATGGTTTTATGTCACAATAAAACGCCGGTCACATCTAATTCTGCCCTCAAACAAACAGATTTCTGAAAGCCTTGCAGAGAAATTTGAAATAACTTTAAAGAGGGGGGTTTTTGGATAAAGTCTTTATCCAGGGGCTTGTTCAACTGCAGTGTAAAAGGTTTACAGAGAGAGGAGAGGAGAGAAGCAGTGGGAGGGAGGGAGAGAGAGAGAGAGAAAGAGAGAGATAAGGGCAGAGGGAGAGAGGGAGAAAGGGAGACACACACAGCTGCTTTTACTTGGTGATCCCTCTTCAAATGCAGGCGTGTCAGGAAAATGCAGGCTGTATGAAAGACGGTTGGGATATGAGCACAGGGACCTGGCTTCCTCTGGGGTTCAGGATGTGGGAGCTGCCTGCTCATGCCTCCAAAGCCTACACCTTTTCTTAGATTTTCTGTAGGCATTACCAGCTAATGACATTTCTTCCAAGAATGATAAACAAACGTGAGAGGCTTTCAGAACTCAGAGACACTTCTAGATCCCCCCAGCCCCCATGATTCCTTTCTGAGAAACTCCAACCTGTTCAAGGATTTAAGTCTTCACTTACCCCACACCCCAAGAAAATCTTCTGTCAAACACCCCGCAGGACCCTGCTCCTCACTCACTGCCACAGCCTGTAGCAAATTTGGGGCTATCACTAACGTTAAAAAAAAACCTACTGGCTTCTTCCCTTCTCTTCTGTGTGGCACAAGGCAATTTAGCTAGACAGGGCCCCTTGCCCACTAGGGACTTAGCCCAGAAAAGGCCCTTATTTTGTGCTTCTAGTTTTGTGTGTGCCCTGCTTGCTGCGGACCCAGTACCTTGATTGATAATGATGACCACGTCTTACACTGTACCCTGCTGGAGAGTATTGGTGATTTAGAGCACTTTAAAAATCTGTGAAAAAATAAATCTCTTGGATCTTCTAAGTTTTTTTTAATAAAAGAAATGGGCTTAAAAACTCTTAAACCTTGGACAGTTTGGGACAGTTTTCTCTTTTCCCATGGCAAGTTTGAAAAGCTGTGCCAAGAGGGAAGATAAGAGAGACTCATGTGGGAGCAAGAGCTGGACTTCATCTCTCTATCTGGAGACACAGAGAACTGGAGGTGGGGAACGGTGGGAGAAAGATTGCTTGAGGTCTTTCCTCTCTGCAGTGAACTGACATTGTTCCAAGACTGAGCCAGAGGGTCACCAGGACCCACAGCCCGAGCAGCAGAACCAAGTCTGTGAATGTCCAGGCTTTTGACTCCAAGCTGTGATTCAGAAAAAAAAATGTGGCTACCAAGTGAACCAAGTTTTCCTGCAGGTGTGAATGGGCTGCTTACAACTCTGCAGTCAACACTGACAGTGTCTCTGTCCCTTCCATCTGGAGGAGGTAGATGCCATGCTGCCCTGTCTGCGCTGACATTTGTGATGGCCCCACAGATAGCCCTGGGTAAGAGCCACGTTGATACAAGAAACTGAGTCATCATGAATAATAATGATGATGATGGCTATAATCTTGTTTTTGGTTTACCAAGCACTTTATATGCATCAGCTTAACTCCCCACCCCATATCATACCAGCTTTGAGATAATGAGCATAATGACTGTGATAATATTGATAATATCATTATCCATAATATTCAGAAACTATTTCTTTATCTATGTTAGACATTTTAATACAGGGCCTTGCTATGTAGCTAGGCTGGTCTAGCACTCACTGAACACAACAGCCTTGAACTCACAGCAGTCCTCCTGCCTCAGTCTTAGTAGTGCTGGGATTATAAGTATGCATTTCCATGCCTGGCTCTATTTATTGTGTCAAGTGTGTACATCATTTTTAACCCTTACAATCCACCTCTGGTCTACTTCCTAGATAGAGAAACTGAAACAAAGGCAAGATTAACAGTTTTCTCAAGGTCTCACAACAAATACTGGCCAAGCCCAAGATGGTTCCAGAAACATGGCTTTTAATTCAACATACAAGGTCCAGAAGGGGAGAGGATGCTTAGAAAATATCACCCAAGTGAATCAGTGGTGGATCTGGACCTTATGCTGGGTTTTTAAAACCTGCATGAGGTTTTAACACCTCAGCTTATATTTCTACCCCTCCATTTCTCAGTTCCACACACCTAATTGTGTCCACTTATAGGTCTTTGAACCTGTGTTCTTTCCTCATCTTTGGAAAGCAGCTCACTCAACTGTCAAGTCTCAGGTTCTTACGTCCTTGGTGAACACCTCTTAAGCTTGTTTATGACCTTTCTCCTCCTCTGTATTCATCTCTCACTCCATTCTTCCCATGAGTCATGTCTTTATCTTCCCCCTAGACTAGGAGTCTGTCATGGGCAGTGATTGAGGTTTTGTGCTTGACAAAGTGCATGGGTGAGCATCTTTCACTAAGGTACATCCTTACTATTAAAGGGAAGAAGTGTTTGTGTCTAAGTCTAAAGTATCTTTATCACTCAGATAACATGGTGTGAGACATCTGCACCCCCTGCAAGGTGGCTAATCAAGGAGTTCCTTTTATGAGAACACATTTCCAGAACTGTTGTCGTTCAGGAACACAAAACCAAAACCAAATCTATCACAATGTAATTTTTTTACATAATCCTGTAACAAAATACTGTAATCACTCATGTATGGCACCACGAAAGACTCACCCTCATACTATACACTTCACCACATGGGCTCAGAACTTTCCTGCGATGCCGCACAGTTATTTCACTCTTTATTTCCATGTGAGTATCTCTAGGGCACTTTCATAATGCAGTGTAACTGAGGACTTCATAACTGTTGTCCTACAGACACAGTCTTAAAGGACATTAACAGATAATTGAGAGGGAGGGAAGGAAGGAGGGCGAAAGGGAGAAAAGAAGTGCAGGGAGAATGCGTGGGAGAGAGCCAGAGAAATACATCCACGGGCAAGGAAGCATGGAAAATGCAGAGTTAAGTTACCTTAAATTGGTTTCCTGAGAGCAGCACTTTAAAGTGCCTGATCACTCAGTGTTTCTCAAATTTATTAAAACAGGAAATCAGTTGTGGGGTTTCTGGGGAACATTTCTTATAAGAATATGCCTGTAACAATTTGGTGAGCATTTCTCAACTCTTATGTATATGTGTGCTTGGCACATTTTTCATTTCTAAGTATATTTTTAATTATTGTATGTGGGTGAGCCTGGGCAAACACACACACACACACACACACACACACACACACACAGCACTACTGGACTTTATAATTACCGAGTGCTATATACTAATACTACTATTAATGCAAATAGAAATTTGGGACTCTCATGAATACCACTTGACCTACAAGAGGTAGGGATGCTGTCCTGTCCTTAAATTGTTACAAAAGGAATTTCCAGTGTACTTTCCAATCAGTGTGATCATCAGTACAGACTGTGAGCTCATGGTGTGGGTCATGAAGAAACCAAAAGTAAGTCTTTGGCCATGCACGTTACTACAAGGGAAGGTTTTGTTGTTTTCATGCCTTTACAAGGATCAAATGTGTCAGTTATATGAACCAGGATGCATGAAGACCAGAGTGGTTGTCATGAGACATGTTTTTCTAACTAAAATAGTCATAGACTAGATTTTCTGGAAGCATTTGTTAAATGGTAACTGTTTGGTGGTTTGAATATGTATGGTCCCACAGACTTGTGTGCTCAAGTGCTTGGCCCATAGAGAGTGGCACTATTAGGATGTGTGGCCTTGTTGGAGTGTGTGTGGTCTTGTTGGAGGCACTGTGTAACTGTGGAGGTGGGGTTTGAGGTCTCATATATGCTCAAGCCATGCCCGGTGAGACACAACACTTCCTGTTGCCTATGAGTCAAGATATAAGAACTCTCAGTTTCTTCTCTAGTATAATGTCTGACTACATGCCACCATGCTCCATGCCATGATGATAATGGACTAAACCTCTGAAATTTTAAGCCACCACCTCAATTAAATGTTTTCCTTTATAAGAGTTGCCATGGTCATAGTGTCTCTTAACAGCAATAGAGACCCTAGATAAGATAAATGGTAATGGTTATAACAATTTTTGCATATTTTATTATTTGACTCACACTTATGTTTCTGGATTTGTAGTTAGTGAAATATGACAAATATTTGAGAATATTCTTAATGAGTTAGTATTATCTTATATGTCTTCTGCCTTCCATTTTTTTCCTTGCACTTACAATGACAGGTCTTCTTTATTGATTCATGTTGACTTCTTGTGATTTAATATGTTGTATTGGTTTACTGCAACAAGATGCCAGTAAAGACTGAAACAAAAGGCATTTATTCAGTTGTATTTCTAGAAGCCAGAAGTCTGAAATAAAAGTGTCAGATGGACCATGGTCCATTTGAAAGGGAGACTCTATGGAAGAGAGTACTCCCTGACTTCTTTCAGGCTTCAGGCAACTTGATCTGTGTTTCTTGGCTCATGGTTGCAGCTACTACACTCTGTAACCTGTCTTTCTTCTTGTCTCTGTCATCACATGGCATTTTCCTATTTTTATAAGAACAGTTGAATCAGTTTAGAGTCTATTCTAATGATATCTGCAGAGATAATATTTCCGTAAGGTCACATTTGGAGGTATTGGGGGGTAAGTCTTAAGCATATCTTTTTGTTTGTTTTTGTTTAAGTTCAGATAGGGTCTCACCATGATGTGGTGATACCTTGCTTTTACAAAAAAAGCATGCCTGAAGATCAGAGGGTTAAGCTTGTCACTAGCTAACCATAGAGGTCTGGAGGTCTGTATAGACAGACAGAAAGTGAGATGGCTGGGCAGAGAAAAGAATATAGGCAGGAGGAAACAGGAACCCACTTTCTTTTCCTCTGGGAGAGAGGTAATTATCTTTGATCTCTATCATTAAGACCAATTAGAACTCCTGTTACACCATGTAACCTTGGCTGACTTGGAATTCACCCAGTATGTAGACCAGGCTGGCCTCAAACTCACAGAAATCAACCAACCTTTGTTTCTTTAGTACTTGGGGTTAAAAGATGTGTGCTATTATGCCTGGATTAATCATATCTCTTTGAAAGTCACAAACCTGTGAAAACCACTCACTCCTGTTGCGGGATTCCTACCTGGGTCCCATTGCCATGTTAGCCCCCAAATAACACACAAGACACTATATTAATTATGAAGCTTTTGACCATTTGCTATGGTTTCTAATCGGCTAGCTCTGACTTAATCATTAACCAATAATCACCAATATACATATTTTATAAGGACTTATCTTTCTGAGAATGCCAGACTTGCGTTCTCTCCTCCAGGGATCACATCTTGATGATTCTCTTCACTACATTTCCCAGAATCCTCCTAGAACCCTAGTCCCACCTATCTTGTTTCCCTATTGGACAACAATGTTTTCATTTATACTAATCAAATATACACAGAAGGACTTCCCCCATCACACTCCATCTAGTCTCTTCATATTAATCAAGTAAGTGAGGAATGTCCCTAAGATAAAGCCACTGTTTGTTAGTTTTTTTCTGCTACTAACACAAATACCCTGCATATGATATAATGACGGAAGAACTGGAATAACAGAAGTGAGCACTCTTAGAACTAGGTCAGGATTATCAGGCCCGAGATACATGCCCACCGACCTCTGGGTATGGAGGTTGAGGGCTAAGAGCAGTGCTACAAGAGCCCTAGGTTATGAAAGAGAAGAACACGTTCCAAGATGGAGGAGTTGTAACAGTGCAATTACTTGAAGAGTAGGAGGAGGCGGTGGAGGAAGAGGAGGAAGATGAGCAGCAGCAGTAACAATAATACACCAACATCAACTTTACACACTGAATGTCCAGTCGTGGGGCAGGTGCGCCACACCTTTACGGTAATCCCCCAACCACAAAACTGTGTCATGTACATCTCTGCAACACACGTAGACATATTTATAAATAATGCCCACAGAAAAGCTTACACAAAATTGTTTCCTGGATTTTGTTTAACAAGGCCAAAACCTTGGAAAAGTTCTAAAACATTAGATTTACACAGATGAGGTGACCTTGTAATGGCTCTTACCAGAAGCAAATTCAGGATTTATATTGTTATAACAGTGAATGCTTTGCTTAGTTAGAACAAAGGAGTCGCATGAACACTCTTGCAAACCTAAGCTTGAGAGTGAGACATTTGGCATGCGGAAACTTCAGGATGGAGAAAGATGTTAAGAGTAAGAGTTTTGGCTGGTACAAGAGGTTTAAAGATAACAAGGGACTTCTTAGAAAATGACGGATTGTTAAGAGGCCAAAATTCTTCTTCCTGACTATTGTAATAGAGAAACAATAGTGTTGTCTGATACAAAAAAAAAAAAAAAAAAAAGGAAAAAATAACTCCCAGTGTAGGCGCGGGAAATAATAAAAACAGTTGTAGGTAAATACAGTGACCCCTATTTAGTGAAGCCACTCTGTATTGCTAGTGGAAGGAGCTAACGGGGGGGGCAGGGCAGCTCCTGGAGGAGGCTTGACTAAGCTACAAGTAGCAAATAAATAAACAGTGATTGCTAATAACAAAGTTGTTACAGAACCGGAAGACAGCAAACTACATGGAAATCATGTAAAAGAACAAACTGAAGAACAGAAGCCCAGAAGTGCAAGGATGTCTAAACATTTAATTAAAATCATGGTAACAGACAAAATGTAAGTAAATGCATGCCTAGAGGAAAGTGCAATCCTGTGGTTGTCAGAACCACAGAGGTGAGGGAACAAAAGCTGAACTGTACAAAATAAACTTCATTTTATAAGTGATTGGAGCTCAGAAGGTTCTGTTTAAGAGTGGTCTTGAAGCAGGGTCGTCTTTGTCCTGGTGGATGACCCCACATCCATATATGGGTGCTACACTGATTGGACACAGCAGATTTGAATAAATAAATAATTTATTAAGGGAGACTAGAAACTGGAGGGAGATGGGATGTGATGTGAGTTTGGGCTCAGGTTTCTGGAGGAAATTAATAAGATAGTGAACAGCAGATATGATCAAGGCATATTATATACATACATAGCATTTTTAAAGGTCTCTGTTTTTCAGTGAGTGACATTTAAGAATGACCCTCAAGGGAAACAAACAAACAAACAAACAAACTATATTTTGTTGAAACATTTGAAAATGTTAGGGCAAGGTAACTCACATGCCCACTGGGACTTAGAAGCCTGACTTATTGCTTCAGTCCTCAAACGTTGAAGTAGTCTTGAGTGCTCCATACGCTCTTTATGGACGTGCATCTCTTAAGAAATTAATACATAGATAAATGTGAACTTATTAGAATGTAATTATTATTCTAACTTCCTACTCCCACATTACTTATGTTTGAGGGTTGAAGAATAGCACTTCATGTAACAGCCATAAATAAAAATGACCTTAAAATCCTTTTATTGCATTTGTAAGAAAAAGTTGTTCATATGAGTATGTTAGAGCCTATGAGAGAAATTTTTAAAGCAGTGTGGCAGTTGTCTCTTTGCCATGGCAGATGATGAGCGTGTACAACAGATGCCACACAAGATCATTGAGAGAACATACGTACCCTCGTTAAACTTGGAACGAGAAAGGAAAGGGTTCAAAGTGCAGTGTGTCTGCCAATCGTACTGGCCACACAGGCACACCCTCCCCTAAGGGTAAGTGTTAGTGAGGGAGAAAGGGAGACCTTAGGAGTCAGCATGAAGGAAACAACATTGGTGAAACTGAAAAAAGCAAGATAAAAAATTGCAAATGGAGGGACTGGGGAAATGACTCTGGATAAAGTGCTTGCCATACAAGCTAGAGGACTCGACTTGGGCTACTCATCACTCACATAAAACCAGGCAGGCATGATAGAGGCAGAGATGGCATCTCTGGGAAAAGCCAGAATTGGTGAGTTTCAGGACTCGTAAGAGACTCTTAACAAATTAATAAAGTTGGAGCGATGGAGGAAGATCCCTGATGTCAATCGTATTTATGCACACACATATTTGTATGGATTTACACTCATCCGTGCTCATACATATGTACACACAGAAACACACACATGCATGTATGCACACTTACATGCACAGCAACATGTTATATGCAAGACAAGAAATTACCAATGGCAAAATATAACATAGAGGAGATATTAAATGTTGAAATCCTACACATTTTTTAAACAATTTAGTGGCTCCTCCTGCCTGGCGTCTATTTTCTCTGGTCAGGGGCCACATTACTGACTCCAAACTTCTCATCAAACACAGCTTTACCCAGCTGGTCTGTACGGTCTGTACATGGTAGCCATTCAATCAACTCTACCACAGCACCGTTGCCTGGATTTTCTTAATTAGCTGCCTCAGTCCTGATATGTCATCTTCTAGTCAATCCTTTTAGAACACACGTTTTCTGAAGGAAGAGACATTGCCTGTCTGTCACTCTTCATTCTGCACCTGACTTTTTTTCTGGCAGAAATATCTTTAAATAAACCTACCACAAGACCCAGCAACTCCACTCTTAGGCATATATCCAAAAGATGCCCATTCATACAACAAAGATGTCTGTTCCACTATGTTCATAGCAGCTTTATTTGTAATTGCCAGAACTTGGAAGCAACCTAGATGTCCCTCACCTGAAGAGTGGATAGAGAAAATGTGGTACATCTACACAATGGAGTACTATTCAGCAGAAAAAAATAATGGAATCATGAGATTCGCAGGCAAATGGATGACACTAGAAGAAACCATCCTGAGTGAGGTAACCCAGTCACAAAAAGAGAAACATGGCATGTACTCTCTCATATATGGATTTTAGACATAGATCTGGGGAGTGCCAGCCTTCAATCCTATGGCCAGAGAGTCTGGGAAACAGAAACTTTATTTAGTGGCTGATCGAAGAAGAGGCAGACTCCCTTGGTTAAGTACTGAGCTGAACTCAAGAAAGCCAGTAACAGAGAGGGAGGACTGATGATCAAAGGGATTAAGACTGGGCTGGTTTAACCCCCAGAAACAGCTGACCAGACAAAGGTTAACTCTTGAATCCCAGGCATCAGCCTGGGAAGCCAGCATGGGACTGATCAAGACCCCCTGAATCTGGGTGTCAGTGAGGAGGCCTAGGGAATCTATTGAGCCTTGGGCAGCAGATCAGTACCCATCTCAAGTATACACACGGACTTTGGACTCCCATAGAACAATGTGAGGTGCACTCTCACCCTGAACTCTTGGGGAAGGGTCTAGGCCCTGCCCTATATGAAATGACAGACTATGGACACCCCCATGGAGGGCCTCACCCTCCCTGGGGAAATGAGGGGATAACGGGGGGGGGCTCGGGAGGAAGGGAGGGAATGGGAGAGGGACCTGGAACTGACTTGTGAAGCAACCTTGTTTCTTATCTAAATTTAAACTGGAAAATAAAATTAAAAAAAAAGTAGTGAAATTATTATTTTTGGTGCCTAAAATCTCAACGAGTTTGTAAACAACAGACTTTCTTTCTTTTTTCTTTTTTGAAATTTAAATTAGAAACAAGCTTGTTTTACATGTCAATCCCAGTTCCCTCTCCCTCCTCTCTTCCCTTGCCCCCCCCCACCAACCCCCTATCCCATTCCCTTTCTGTTCCCCAGGGAGGGTGAGGCCTTCCATGGGAGATCTTTAAAGTCTGTCATATCATTTGGAGCAGGGCCTAGGCCCTCCCTCACATGTCTAGGCTGAAAGTATCACTCTATGGGGAATGGGTTCCTAAAGTCCAATCAATACTAGGGATAAATACTGATCCACTGCCAGGGGCCGCATAGATGGTCCAGGCCTCCTAGCTGACACCCACATTCAGGGGTTCTGGAACAGTCCTATGCTGGTTTGTAAGCTATCATTCTGGGGTTCATGAGCTCCCTTTGTTCAGGTCAGCTGTTTCCGTGGGTTTCTCAAGCCTGGCCTTGACCCCTTTGCTCATCACTCTTCCCTCTCTGCAACTGGATTCCAGGAGTTCAGCTCATTGTTTAGATGTGGGTGTCTGCTTCTGCTTCCATCAGCTACCGGATAAGGGCTCTAGGATGGCATATAATGTAGTCATCAATATCATTATAGAGGAAGGGCATTTAAGGTAGCCTCTCCACTATTGCTTAGATTGTTAGTTGGAGCCATCCTTGTAGATCTCTGGAAATTTCCCTAGTGCCAGATTTCTCTTTAAACCTATAATGGCTCCCTCTATTATAGTATCTCTTTTCTTGTTCTCTTCTATTCTTCCCCTGACTCAATCTTTCTGCTCTCTTATGTCCTCCTCTCCCCTCCTCTTCTCCCTTTCTCTTTCTCCTAACTCCCTCCTCCCTCCCCTCATGCTCCTAATTGTCTCAGGAGATCATGTTCCTTTCCCCTTCTCCAGGAGACCATGTATGTCTCTCTTAGGGTCCTCCTTGTTTCCTAGCTTCTATAAGTGTTGTAGTTTGACAATCCTTTGTTCTATGTCTAAAATCCTTATATGAGTGAGTACATACCGTGTTTGTCTTTCTGTGACTGGGTTACGTCACTCAGGATGGTTTCTTCTAGTTCCATCCATTTGCCTTCGAATTTCAAGATTCCATTGGTTCTTTTTTTCCACTGAGTGGTACTCCATTGTGTAAATGTACCACATTTTCTTTATCTATTCTTCAGTTGAGGGGCATATAGGTTGCTTCCATGTTCTGGCTATTACAAATAATGCTGCAACAAACATACTTTCTTTATGAGAATCATTGAAGTCTTTCAATTGAAGAGAAAATTACATCAGATAAAAGTCTGGGTCTACACAAAGGAATTAAGAAAGGGTGTCTGTGTGTAATTATAGTGCATCTTATTACTGAATGCTTTCAAAAGGGCAATCAATCAACTGTTTAAAATATGAACTTTGGGCCAGGCATTGGTGGTGCAGCCCTTTAATCCCAGCACTCAGGAGGCAGAGGCAGGCGGATCTTTGTGAGTTCGAAGCCACCCTGGCCTAAAAGAGCTAGTTCAGGACAGCCTCTAAAGCCACAGAGAAACCCTGTCTCGAAAAACAAAAAAATATGAACATTGGGTTATATAATACACATAAAGGTAAAATATGTGGAAACGGAGGAAGAGAATTTGAAGAGAAAACGTCTCTCATACTGAATATGTACTATATCACTGTGTGGAAGCAGTCTATTTTAATACATGTTTAAATCCCTGTTTTTCCTAAGTAGGGTTATTTTTTAAAAACTTCTTCTTCCCTGGGGAATCTTTGGCAAAGTCTGGTGACATCTTGACTGTGATGATTGAGAGAGTGACACCAGAGTCTAGTTGGTAAGACTGGGGATACTATAAATCTCTAACACTTGGGAGCATCACAACAAGGGATTTTCATGTAGGTCAACAATGCTTAGGTGCAGAAACTTTGTCTTAAAACAACTCAAAATGCAAAAGCCAGTAATGTGGTTTTGTGATTGTTTCTTTAGATCACCTTAGTATAGCAAAAGGAATAAACCAAAATGTTAATTGAGTGTTTAAAAAGCGAGACCATAAGAAATCTTTAATTAATAAAAAGAAAGAGAAATCAAAGATGAAAGATGATACATAGGAAAAATAAGGAATAATTACCAAGATTACACTGTTGAAACCACTTGAAATCAATAAATCAAGTGTTACCTGAAAGAAATGTACTTGAAATATAGACACAAAGAAGGTAAATTTAAAAGGATACTGACATGTCTTGAAGGGAAGTTGAGTGGATATGCTAATGTTAGACAGAGTGGCTCTCAGACAATGTATTACCACCAGGAATAAAGAAATTCCATAGGGAAAAGTGTCAGCTCACCAAGAAGTCTTAACTACTCACACACCAGATAAGAGAATTTCCAAACCCATGAATAAGAAACTGATATGACTACAAAAGAAACAAGCAGTCAATAATCACAGCTGGAAATTTTAATAAAGATTATTTGAACATTATCAGTCAACTAGAACTAATAGAATATTCCGCCCACTAGCTGTAGAATGCATGGTTCTGAAGTATATACTTACAACTGGTCCATATGCCAAATGTTAGATTAAAAGGGAGATCCCATAATATTTTGAACCAAGTTAAAGCAATGATATATTATACTTTTGAATGCTGCTAAAGCCATACTTGGAGGAATATTAATAGCACCAATAGTAGAAAGGTGTCAAACCAATAACTTTCCTTTTAATAAGTTAGTAAATTAAACCAAGGTAAATAGAAGAAATAAAATTACGAAGATCAGAAAAGGACATACAAAAAATATAAAAGAAAATGCAAAGAAAAATCAATGCAGTGAAGAGTTTTTTGAGAACATCAATAAAGTTGCTAAATATTTACACAGACTCATTCGGAAAGAAAGGAGAAAAGTAATAAATTAAAAACATCCACTGGAATGATTATATATCTACAGATTCTACAGATGTTTAAATAGTAAGACAGTAAGGAAATACTCTGAATTACTTCATTAATTCAAGTTGTTTAAAGGTAATAATTTAGGTGAGGTGATCAAATTCCGTGAAAGATACAGAATCCCTGAGAAAACATGGCTAATGTAAGAAAGAATTCTGATGCTGCCATCCACAGTAGGATGCCCACAGTTTAGTATATGATATGCTTCGGCAAACTTACTAGAAAGGATTTGAATGCTTTCAACACAAAGAAGTAAGAAATTCTCAAGGAGCTAGATCTGCTTGTTCTTATTGAACATTTATATAGTACATACATCTATCAGAACATCATATTGTACCCCACACATGTATATAGTTTTATATATACTATTAACATAATTAATAGTAGCAGAAAGCATAAATTCCCCCTCTGTATATTTTTTATTTATTTAAATTAGAAACAAGCTTACTTCACATGTCAATCCCAGATCCCTCTCCCTCCCCTCCTTCCCCGCCACCCACCAACCCCCCAACCCCCTACCCAATCCCCATTCTGCTCCCCAGGAAGGGTGAGGCCCTCCATGGGAAATCTCCAAGTCTGTCATATCATCCAGGTCAGGGTCTAGGCCCACCCCCCTCTGTGTATGTTAATTAAATTCTATTTAAACTTAAAAATATTAGCACACATATAAGAAGCTTAAAACCTCCTTATAGAATCCTAAACATATAATACCAATTCTATATAAAATATTTCAGAAAGTGAAAAAGTGTAAATACTATAAAATTCAACCTCCCAAGCCACAAATTATTTTGTTCTCCCGATATGAAAAATATACAAGAAAATTTGAGTTGCTATAGATAAAGACATATGAGTTTTATTGAGAGGTAATCAAGGTCTAAGCCTGATAACTGGATATCATGATTATATGTTGTGACAACAAGGCTAAAAGCCTCTAAGATTAACAAAATTACCTTGCCTATGAAAGTCTTATCTCTACGAGTAACAATCTTCTTGTAAGGCAATGGGTCAATCTTCACATTCAGAAGGACAATAATATTGAATTAGAATTTTATACCTAGAAAAACAGTCATTCTATGTAATTTAAATATAATAGCTGCATGAATTTATTCCTAGGTCCTTTATTACTCTGTTCAATTGGTGTACATGTCCATTTTTTTTTGTGCTAGCACCATGCTATGTTTGTTATTGTGACTCTGTAGTATAGTTTGAGATAAAAAAATGTGAGTTTTGAATATGGTCTTGAATTTGATTTGCAAGAATTTTCTTGAGAATTTTTTTAACTGTGTATTCATGGAAATTAGTGTACGATTTTCCCTTTGCTGTATTCTTATTTGGTTTGGACATGAAGAAAATGCTAGCTTTGTAGAATAAGTTTGGTAGTGTTCCTTCCCACTTTATTCTGTGGAACAGTTTGCTTTTAGCTCCTTTTTAAATGTTTTGCAATTCAGGAGTGGAGGCTGTACAGTGATGGCTCAGCAGTTACTGCTCTTGCAGAGGACTCGGGTTCAATTCCCAGCACTTATGAACATCTGTCACTCTGGTTCCAGGATCTCTGATGCCGTCTTCTGACCTCTGTGGGCTCCTGCACACACGTGGCACACATGCACACACACTCAGGAAACACCATACACATAAAATTAAATAAACAGATTTTTTTAAACTCAGGAATGAAGTCATCTAGCCCTGTGCTTTTTGGTGGGAGACTTTTCACTGCTGCTTCAATTGCACTGTTCTTTATTACTCTGCTTAGATCTTCATGACTTAATTTTCACCCTTTCATTAAAAATGGATTCCTTCTTATATAATACATAACAATCACAGTTTCCCTTCCCTCTAGTCCTCCCAGTTCCTCCCCACCTCCAGTCCCATCTGAACTCCCTACCCAGCCTCTCACCAGAAAAGAACAGGCTTCCAAGAGGTAACGACAAAACACAACAAAACAAAATATAATAAGTTAGACAAAAACCATCGCATCAAAGTTGTACAAGGAAAACCAACAGAATGAAAAAGGTTCCAAGAGAAGGCACAAGAATAAGAGACTCACTTGTTCACACACTCAGGATTCCCACAAAAATACCAAACTGAAAGCCACTATACATATGCAGAGGACCTGGTGCGGACCCATGCAGGTCTGGTGGTTCTCTGACTGGCTGCTTCATCCCCTCTGACTCTTTCAGCACCCCTTTCCTCGGCAGGGTTCCCTTTGCTCCAAGGTGAGGTATTTGTTGGAGACATTCCATCTAGAAATCTCTCTGTGTCTCTGTCTCTCTCTGTCTCTCTGTTTGTCTGTCTGTCTGTCTGTCTGTCTCTCTCTCTCTCTCTCTGTGTGTGTGTGTGTGTGTGTGTGTGTGAAGAACTCTATGGTTGTGGGTCTCTCCATGTTCTCCCTTAAATTATCAAAGTTGCGAGCTGTCCCTCTGGCATCATCAGGTAAACAGGCCAGCTTCCCGGCCTGTGTTCCAGAGCCTGCAGATCGCCTGGGAACTGCACAGAGCTCCCAATCCCGGCGGGAGCCAAGCACCACAGACTCCAGATCTTCTCTCCCACCAAAGAGACCAGGAAACTACAGGAGCCAGGGAGACCAGGGGAGTAGCTGTTCCGGATCAGGTACAACAGGACCCAGCATAGGGTCCAGGGGACCAGGTAGGAGGCTAAGCGCCCCAGATTCCTGTTCTTCTTCTCTACCCATGGACCAGCATTTGGACAAGGCATAGAAGAACCACCAGATTACTGGACTTACTAGCACCCACCAAAAGGGAACTCTGGTCCCCAGACCAGGAAGGGGCTCTTTCTGCACCCACTAAAAGAAGAGATGGGAAAGAGACAATACAAAAACACAGTCAGCAACAGAAAAACAAATATGACACCGCCAGATTCTAGAGACTCCACACCAGCAAGACCCCAATATTCCAACGCGAAGGAAGCAGAAGAGAACGACCTTAAAAGCACTTTCATGAAAATGATAGAGGCCCTAAAAGAGGATATTGGAAAATCCCTCAAAGAAATGGAAGAAAAAACAAACCAAAAAATGCAAGAAATGGAAGAAAAAACAAACCAAAAAATGCAAGAATTGGAAGAAAAAACAAACCAAAAAAGGCACGAAATGGAAGAAGAAATGAAGCAAAAAATGCAAGAAATGGAAGAAAAAGCAAAGCAAAAAATGCAAGAATTAGAAGAAGAAACATACCAAATAAGGCAGGAAATGGAAGAAGAAACAAAGCAAAAAATGCAAGAAATGGTAGAAAAAACAAAGCAAAAAATGAAAAAAGAAATGGAGGAAGAAACAAACCAAAAAAGGCAGGAAATGGAAAAAGAAACAAAGCACAAAATCCAAGAAATGGAACAAAAAGCAAACCAAAAACTGCAAGAAATGGAAGAAAGAACAAACCAAAAAATTCATAAAAGGCAACAAACGGACGAACAGATAAACAGAAAATTGCAAGAAGCAATGCAAACGCTGCAAGGGTTGAAAACTGAAATAGAGACACTAAAAAAAAAACACAATCTGAAGAAAGGCAGAAAATAGAAAAGCTGGACAAACAGTCAGGCACTACCAATACAAGCATTACCAACAGAATAGAAGAGATGGAAGAGAGAATCTCAAGTGTTGAAGATACATTAGGAGAAATGGATTTATCAACCAAAGAAAACCTTAAATCCAACAAATCCTTAACACAAAACATCCAGGAATTATGGGACACCATGAAAAGACCAAACCTAAGAATAATAGGTATAGAAGAAGGAGAAGAAATCCACCTCAAAGGGGCAGAAGGCATATTCAACAAAATCATAGAAGAAAACTTCCCCAACCTTAAGAAAGACATGACAATGAAGGTACAAGAAGCCTACAGAACACCAAATAGAGTGGACCACAAAAAAAAAATTCCCTCGCCACATAATAATCAAGACCCCAAACATACAGAATAAAGAAAGAATATTAAGAGCAGCTAAGGAAAAAGGTCAAGTAACATATAAAGGCAGACCTATCAGAATTACACCTGATTTCTCCATGGAAACTCTGAAAGCCAGAAGGTCCTGGATAGATATTCTACCTACACTAAGAGACCATGGATGCCAGCCCAGACTACTATACCCGGCAAAGCTCTCAATCACTATAGACGGGGAAAACAAGATATTCCATGACAAAACTAGATTCAACCAATATGTGTCCACTAACCCAGCCGTACAGAAAATTTTGGAAGGAAAACTCCAACCCAAGGAAGCTAACTACAACCAGAAAAACATAAGCATTAGAGAATCCCTCTCTACCAACAGCCAAAAGAACAAAGGGGCGAAATTCCACCCATAATTCCACCAACAACCATCGCAAATCGAAGAAGGATGAGCAATCAATGGTCATTAATATCCCTCAATATTAACGGCCTTAACTCACCCATAAAAAGACACAGACTAGCAGAATGGATTCGAAGACAGAACCCTTCCTTCTGCTGCATACAAGAAACACACCTCACCCTCAAAGACAGACATTACTTGAGAGTTAAAGGTTGGGAAAAAATTTTTCAATCAAATGGACCCAAGAAACAAGCAGGGGTAGCAATCCTAATATCTAACAAACTAGACTTTAAAATAAAATCAATCAAAAGAGATGAAGGAGGTCATTACATACTCATCACAGGTGAAACCCACCAAGATGAAGTGTCTATCCTGAACATCTATGCCCCCAATACAAAGGCATCCACATTCGTTAAAGAAACATTATTAGAACTTAAATCTCATCTAAAGCCCCACACAGTTATAGTGGGAGATTTCAACACACCACTCTCACCACTAGACAAGAATACCAGACAGAAACTCAACAAAGAAGCAAAGGGTCTAATAGAAGTAATGACCCAACTGGGATTAACAGATATCTATAGAACATTTCATCCACATAAAAAAGAATATACCTTCTTCTCACCACCACATGGAACCTTCTCAAAAATCGACCACATACTTGGCAACATATCAAACCTCAGCAGCTACAAAAAAATTGGAATAACTCCATGCATCTTATCAGACCACCATGCTTTAAAATTAGAATTCAACAACAACACAAATTGCAGAAAACCTACAAACTCATGGAAATTGAATAATGCTCAACTGCACCATCCCTGGGTCAAAGAGGAAATAAAAAAAGAAATTAAAGACTTCCTCGAATTCAATGAGAATGAAGACACAACATACCCAAACCTATGGGACACTTTGAAAGCAGTGCTACGGGGAAGTTCATAGCACTAAGTGCTCACATGAAGAAACAGGAAAACAGTTATACCAGAGAATTAACATCACAGCTAAAAGCTCTAGAACACAAAGAAGCAAACTCCCCCAGGAGGAGTAGACGCCAGGAAATAATCAAATTGAGGGCTGAAATCAACAAAGTAGAAACCAGGAAAACAATACAAAGAATCAATGCAACGAAGAGTTGGTTCTTTGAGAAAATCAACAAGATAGACAAACCTTTGTCCAAACTTACCAAACATCAGAGAGTGAACACGCAAATTAACAAAATCAGAAATGAAAAGGGGAACATAACAACAGACTCTGAGGAAATCCAGAGAATCATTAGGTCATACTTTGAAAACCTGTACTCCACAAAATTCGAAAATTTAAAGGAAATGGATGACTTCCTGGACAGCTATCATTTGCCAAAACTAAATCAAGAACAGATAAGCAATTTAAATAGACCTATAACCCCTATGGAAATAGAAGCTGTCATCAAAAGTCTCCCAACCAAAAAAAGTCCAGGTCCAGATGGCCCCAGTGCAGAATTCTACCAGAATTTCAAAGAACATCTTATACCAATTCTTCTCAAAGTGTTCCACACAATAGAAGCAGAAGGGTCTGTGCCAAACTCTTTCTATGAGGCTTCAATAACCTTGATCCCCAAGCCACACAAAGATACAACTAAGAAAGAGAACTTCAGACCAATATCCCTCATGAACATTGATGCAAAAATACTCAATAAAATACTGGCAAATCGGATCCAAGAACACATCAAAACAATCATTCACCACGATCAAGTAGGTTTCATCCCAGGGATGCAGGGATGGTTCAACATACGAAAATCCATCAACGTAATCCACCATATAAACAAGCTGAAAAACAAAAATCACATGATCATCTCACTAGATGCTGAAAAAGCCTTTGACAAAATCAAACACCCCTTCATGATAAAGGTCTTGGAGAGATCTGGGATAACAGGGACATACTTAAACATAATAAAAGCTATATACAGTAAACCAACAGTTAACACCAAACTAAATGGACAGAAACTCAACGCAATTCCTCTAAAATCAGGAACAAAACAAGGCTGTCCACTCTCTCCATACCTTTTCAACATGGTACTTGAAGTTCTAGCTATTGCCATACGACCACAAAGGGTGATCAAGGGGATACAAATTGGGAAGGAAGAGGTCAAACTTTCACTGTTTGCATACGATATGATAGTTTACATCAATGACCCAAAGAACTCTACCAGGGAACTCTTACAGCTGATTAACACCTTCAGCAAAGTGGCAGGCTACAAGATCAACTCAAGAAAATCAGTAGCCCTACTATATACAGATGATAAAAGGGCTGAAAGAGAAATCAGAGAAACATCACCCTTTACAATTGCCACAAACAACATAAAATACCTTGGGGTAACGCTAACCAAACAAGTGAAAGACCTGTATCGTAAGAACTTTGAATCTTTAAAGAAAGAAATTAAAGAAGCCCTCAGAAAATGGAAAGATCTCCCATGCTCTTGGATAGGTAGGATCAATGTAGTAAAAATGGCAATCCTGCCAAAAGCAATCTACAGATTCAATGCAATCCCCATTAAAATCCCAGCACAATTCTTCACAGAACTTGAAAGAACAATAATCAATTTTGTATGGAAAAACATAAGACAACAGGGCAACGTCCGGAGGCATCAACATCCCTGACCTCAAGCTCTATTACAGAGCTATAGTCCTGAAAACAGCTTGGTATTGGCACAAAAATAGACAGGTAGACCAATGGAATCGAATTGAAAACCCGGGTATTAACCCACACACGTACGAACATCTGATCTTTGACAAAGTAGCTAAAAATATACAATGGAATAAAGAAAGCATCTTCAACAAATGGTGCTGGCATAATTGGTGACTGGCATGTAGAAGAATGCGGATCGATCCATGTTTATCGCCATGCACAAAACTTAAGTCCAAATGGATCAAAGACCTCAACATAAATCCAGCCACACTAAACCTCTTAGAAGAGAAAGTGGGTGGTACCCTTGAAAGAATTGGTACAGGAGACAGCTTCCTGAACATAACACCAGTAGCACAGACAGTGAGATCAACAATTAATAAATGGGACCTACTGAAACTGAGAAGCTTCTGTAAGGCAAAGGACACAGTCAGCAAGACAAAAAGGCAGCCCACAGAATGGGAAAAAATATTCACTAATCCCACATCTGACAGAGGGTTGATCTCCAAAATTTACAAAGAACTCAAGAAGCAAGTCTCCAAAACAGCAAAGGACCCAATTAAGAAGTGGGCTGCAGAACTAAATAGAGAGTTTTCAATAGAGGAGTCTAAAATGGCTGAGAGGCACTTGAGAAAGTGCTCAACATCCTTAGCCATCCGGGAAATGCAAATCAAAGCAACTCTGAGATACCATCTCACTCCTGTCAGAATGGCTAAAATCAAAAACACCAATGACAATTTATGCTGGAGAGGATGTGGTGAAAGGGGACACTCCTCCATTGCTGGTGGGAGTGCCAACTGGTTCAGCCACTTTGGAAAGCAGTATGGAGATTCCTCAGAAAAATGGGAATAAACCTACCACAAGACCCAGCAACTGCACTCTTAGGCATATATCCAAACGATGCCCATTCATATAACAAAGATGTCTGTTCCACTATGTTCATAGCAGCTTTATTTGTAATAGCCAGAACTTGGAAGCAACCTAGATGTCCCTCACCCGAAGAATGGATAGAGAAAATGTGGTACATCTACACAATGGAGTACTATTCAGCAGAAAAAAATAATGGAATCATGAGATTCGCAGGCAAATGGATGACACTAGAAGAAACCATCCTGAGTGAGGTAACCCAGTCACAAAAAGAGAAACATGGCATGTACTCTCTCATATATGGATTTTAGACATAGATCTGGGGAGTGCCAGCCTACAATCCTATTGCCAGAGAGTCTGGGAAACAGAAACTTCATTTACTGGCTGGTTAAGTACTGAGCTGAACTCAAGAAAGCCAGTATCAGAGAGGGAGGACTGATGATCAAAGGGATTAAGACTGGGCTGGTTGAACCCCAGAAACAGCTGACCAGACAAAGGTTAACTCTTGAATCCCAGGCATCAGCCTGGGAAGCCAGCATGGGACTGATCAAGACCCCCTGAATCTGGGTGTCAGTGAGGAGGCCTAGGTAATCTATTGAGCCTTGGATAGCAGATCAGTACCCATCCCAAGTATACACACGGTCTCTGGACTCCCATAGAACAATGTGAGGTGCACTCTCACCCTGAACTCTTGGGGAAGGGTCTAGGCCCTGCCCTATATGAAATGACAGACTATGGACACCCCCATGGAGGGCCTCACCCTCCCTGGGGGAATGAGGAGATAACGGGGGGGGGGGATGGGGGTAGGGCACGGGAGGAGGGGAGGGAAAGGGAGAGGGACCTCGTACTGACTTGTGAAGCAACCTTGTTTCTTATCTAAAGTTAAAATGGAAAATAAAAAAAATATTAATAAAAAAAATTATCAAAGTTGCTATGGACATAGTTGAGAAAGTGTCCTTGGGGTAGGAAGAAGCATCCTTTGGGCATATGCTCAAGAGTGGTATAGCTGTATCTTGAGGTAGATAGACTCCTATCTTTCTTAGGAACTACCATACTGATTTCCATAGTGATTGTGCAAGTTTGCACTCCTGCTAGCAATGGATGAGTGTTTCATTGTCTTATGAAACAGAAAACTTCAAATTTTGGTGCACATATATTTATAAGTGTTATACCTTCTTGATTGACTATTCCCTTTATTAATATGTAGTAGGCATCTTCGTTTTTTAAATTGATTTTGGTTTGAATTTCTTTTATATGATATAAAAACAACTATGACAGCTTGTTTTCAGCTTCCATTTGCTTAATATGTGTTCTTTGAATCTTTGTGGGTCTTTTGCCTTGGGATATGTCTCTTGAAGACAACTGAAACTTATGTTTTGCTATCTAATATAGACAGGTGCTCTGGATGTATCTCTAGTGGTGGTTTAGAACCATTTGCATTTAAGATGATTATTGAAAGATATTTACTGTTTCCTGTACTTACATTTGCTGTGTTTTTTTTTGATTGGTTGAATTATTGTTTGGTTTATTCTTTGTCCTTATTCAGATGAGTCATTTGCTACTTTGTGTTGTAAATGATGGATTCCTTTTTAGTTCTCCTTTGCTCTTTGTCATTTATTCTTTGCTGTGATTGCTTCTCAGCCTTTTGGCTAAGATTGAGTGCATTCTTTGCTGTGTTTTGGGGATTTAGATTATCTTCTTCTGTGTCTGGCATTCCTTTAAGTCTTTTCCTAGGTGCTGACTTGGTGGGTGAATCACCTTATCTTTTGTTCATCTATTTATGTCCTTATTTCTCCATTGATTTTCAAAAGAAAGCACTCTTGATCTGTGGTTACTTACTTTCAAGGCTTTAGTATATCATTCCATGCTTTTCTGACTTTTAGGGTTGCTTGTGAGAGACCTAATGTTATTGCTATGTGTATTCGTTTGTAGGTTGACTGGTGTTTTCCCCTTAAAGCTTTGTGTAGGATTTTTGACATGTTGACTATAATCTGTGGTGGATAGGTTCCTCATTGTTCACATTAGTTTGGAGTTCTAAATGCCTCCTGTGTTTGGATACTCACTTACTGTTTCCAGATTTGAGGAATTTTCTCCTCTAAGTGCACTGAAATGATTCTCTGTGCCTTTCACTTTCATCTTAGCTACTTCTTAGATGTAAATTCTTTGATTTGGTTCCTTGGCTATATTTCAGGGGTTTTAGAAGTTTTTGTCATATTCCTTTACTATACTTATTATTTATTTATGTTTAAATGTAATATTCCCTTGACACTGTCTTCTTCACTTGCTGAATCTAGACATATCTGAAGACAGAAACTTTCAATCTCCACATTTGGCAAGTTCCTCGAATAAGTCTTAGGCAATCAGCCTACTATATAGACACAGGCAGGACCTTATATAATCTGTCTATACTTGTGTCCTTAACTCTGTTTCATTCACCTGTGATTGTTTTTCTCCCATAGTCATCCATAGCCATGTTCCTCCATTTGGTACTACCAAGACTGCAGACACTCCTGATGTCCCCAGACATCAAAGCATACTTCCCGGTCTTATTAACTATATTGTGCTTTGATGCTACCTTTTTGGCCTTGAGAGATGCCACTCGGTAGCAGTAGCAGTGATTGTCCATTGTTGATGTGACTTCAAGGTAAAATTATGCAGAGTATCCACTCATATTTTCTTCCCTAGATAAGTATACATGTTTTCCAAGAACTCAGACTTTGTCCATGAGATATTAAGGTCACATTTCAAAGGGAACTCTTCTTGGAATAAGCTTTAATGAAATAGAATGAATGTTTACTGAGAAATAATATGAAAATCTCAGTCCTGATGATTAAATATATTGTCCAGGTGATCTAAAGTTTGCTATTCCATGGCAACAGATGTGGCAGTTGAGCTTAGAGTGGTATCAGAAGGGGAGCAGCCCCTCTGCCTCCACTTCCAGGTCTACTTGGTCATCTGGCCTAGAACACTGGCAGTCTTGTCTTGTACTTACATCTCATATGCATTTCCTTCACTGACCTCTCTTTCTTACCACCTATTAGACCAGCAGGGCAACAGACAGCATCTCAGGCACCCACCTGGTCAAACAACTCATTGACTTCTTCCCCTAGGGACCTTTACACACTGAAAAATTCCTCATTTATTGAGCAAATACAGATGCCTTCTCTGATATATAGATTCTACAAGAGAGTCCATGGATGCCATATCACTGTCAAAATCAGAGTATATGAGCCTCATGTCTGTCCAGCTGGGACATTTGAAGGTCAGATATTTCAGTAAACAGGATTCTGATTGAGAGAGAACACATCCTGAAGTCTAGTGCTGTGCAATATTACTCCTCCCCTCTAAGAGATAAAAAAACACATTGAGGGGAGAAATGATAGAAGCCTTCTTTTCAAATTTTGCAATACCTTGACATCAACTTGATGGGGGATGTCCTTCTGTATATATGTTTCTCTTATTGGTTGAAGAATAAAACACTGTTGGCCAATAAGGCAGAAAGATAGGCAGGACTAGGAGGATGAGGAGAATTCTGGGAACGGTAGGCAGAGGGAGCCTGCCAAAACAGTCACCACATAAGCAGCCAAAGGATTAACAGGTCTGGACCCTTCTCTGGTAAGCCAAGACCACGTGAAAATACATATATTTATAGAAATGGGTTAATAATTAAGACAGAGCTAGCCAATAAGAAGCCCTAGCCATCTAGACAACAGTTTAATAATTAATATAGTATCTGTGTGTTCATGTGGTGTGAAGCAGTGGGACAAGAAAATCTCCATCAACCTCACCTAGTTGTTTTATGCTTTCTGATTATGAGAGGCAAACAGCTTGGTTTGGAAGTCTCCGGTTGAGCTGCTTCTGCTATGCCGCCAAACTCAAGGCTTTGTTTCTTTTTGCTAAACAGCAGTCTCTAAGAGCCTTTGTAGCTCTGTTATATGAGCTGCTCACTTACCTGTTTATAGGTTGTTTTTACTTAATGTACAAGACTGCCACTGGCCAGAGAGTACATTACCAAGTTTGGTTGATACTTGGAATTCTCTTACAAGATTATAAATACTGGTTGTCTTACACGATCTCTATTTTCTTTTCAACCCAGATTACATAAAGTAAATCAGCATGCATTTACATTTCTAGGTACTTATTTCTCAGGGTAGGGTGTAACATGGGCCAGATTCTAGACTAGTAAAGAAGCAACAAAACTTAGTGGTTTCTCATAAAAGGCATTTTATGCCGAAGTTGTATGCCCAGTGCAAGTGTCTGGGGATTCATGGTCATGACTTCTTATCCAGGGATCAGGCAGATGGAATATCTACCCCCAAGTACCACTGATAGTCACAGAAGAGAGGGGGGGCATTGGACAATGTGCCCTGGTTCTTAAAAATGCCTCCAAAACTGACATGTCACTTCCACCCATTTTATATTACCCAGGGGAAGGGACATGGCCACACCTAACTCCCAAGGGTCAGGAAAGAATATTTTGATCAATTTTACCAGCAAGTAGGAAGATTCAGGAATATTTGCTGAGAAATACCTATAATACACTAAGGGCTCAGGAGATAGCTAGACTATTTGTGGTACCAGGGATCCAATGTTAATTTAAGAATGAAGATGATGTTTTAAAGTTAGAAATAAAAAGGAAACCCTTGTTTGATATGCATGTGATTGTTCTCCATTGCCTCTCAGTGCAAGCTCCCTGAGTGTAAGTATTTTATCAAATGCTTGCATCAGTTTGATGTGCCTAGGAGCTTTAAATCAGACAGACTCAACTCCTTGATTTATTTGTTGTATGGATTTATTTCCAGCTCCTAGCAATCCCCCAAAGCCTACAGTAGTCAGAGAATTGTAGCTAATTTTTACTGATTTCTTCTGGAATACAAAACCAAAATTTATGACTTTAGAAATGGCCAGTTCATTACCTCTCAACATAATTATTTTCTCTTTTCCTCTATGCACACCTAGACTCCACACAGTTAACTCTGCCATGTTAGTAGAAAACTGAAAAATAAGACATATATGCCACCAAGCTAAGCATCATCCAGTGCAGGCAAACATGGTGACCTCAGAAGATGCATTAAGGTTCATATAGCCATAAGACAGAAAGAGCCTGCATCTATTTTTTATTGCTTGAAGGAAATCCACCTGTCCACCAGAAACAACTGCTTGGAATCTTACTTGAACAAGGATATTTTCTGATACGTTTGATCCATTTCTTCTTTTTCAGTTTGATTGTCACAGCAGCCAGTGTTTTAGATGTCTTTAGTTTTTGACAAGGACTTGCTTCACTGACAAGGAAGCTCTTTGGAGAGATCATTTGTTTGTAGATATGGTAGAATGTTCTCCAAGAACAGAACAGTAGGAGATAGAGAGCAGAACAGTAAGAGGTCTCACCTGGAGAAGATTGCCTGTTCCCCAGCCAGCTCCATTTCTTAGAGAGAGGTGATGGTTTGTGTAAGAAGTGAGATTCTCTTCAGTTTGTAGTAACGGAGAGCTTTATAGAGCTATAAAGTTGGTCACCGTGAGCTAAGTACTATGTGCAGGTAGACAATGACTACACTTTGTGCGAGGAACTCACCACATGCTGGAAACACCCACTATGACAGTAGCTCACCCAAGCTTTGCCATTGGCCCCAGAAGATTCAGTTAAATCTTGTGAAAATTGTCAGGCAGTGGAACATTAACTCCTTAAAGTGTGTTTTGACTAACAGGTAACGTCTGTATTATGAGAAAGCTTGGTGGTGAGAGCCCTAAAGAGGCCAGGAATAACAGACACACCTGGAAACCTCACTTTCAGTTCTAATTTAATGTGGTACTATGAAGAAGCCCCTGGTTTCCAACTTCCCCTCTTTGTTCCCTGCTTCCTTCAGATGACACTCCCTCCTGGGAGTCTCTCCTATCCCCACAGGTGGGTATTTTGGTAATGGAGCCCCTGTCTCAATGCTCCCAGAGAGAAGCCCAGAGCTTTAATACCACAATTGTGTTTCCTCACCTGATGTGGATATTCTCAGGATATGTTCTGATGTCATCTTTGTTGTTGACCCTCTAGCACTTAGTTCAGGGTCTGGTATACCAAAAGTATGTGGAATACATTGGCAATCAATTTGATGAGATGTGTGTGTCCTACGTTAGGAGGAAGAAACCAGGGCACTGTCTTGCAGGATAAGATCTGAGCTGAGACTTCGGGTAAGGGAGAAGGAAGTGCCCCAAGTAGAGGACACCCCATGTGTAGGGTCTTGTACTGGTTCTAGTAAGCTTTTGTAGCCTAGTCTAGCGGGCTATATATCTGTTGAATTTTGGGTGGTAGAGGCTACAGGTCTCTCCACAAAGACACTCAGAGAAGTAGAATTCTACACGGTTTCCCCCAAGGAATCCTGTTGCCTCAGGAACTGTGTAGCTGCTGTCCTCCTGTTGTGACTGTCATCGGTGATGTCAGTGTCCAGAGGACAAAATAAATAAATAAAGCTGTATTACTATCAGCTCTATTAGAAACACAGGAGATAAATTAATGTTGGCCAAATGGGAAAAGAAAAAATCAATAGGGAAAGAAATATTATTTTTAATCTTCTGAGAAGGCTTTTATAAACAACAGAAAGGGGAAAAAATAAAAACCGTGAAAAAAGATCTGACATTCTTCTTTTAACCCTTATTTATTATCACTCACTCTACATCATCTGAGCTGCATGATAATTTAAAATTTCATTTTAATTTCAATGAATCATATAATTCAACCTCGCCTTTCACAGCATTTTTTTCCTGAAAAAATTTAAAATGTCTCTGAAGGAAACACAACCAAGGGTGGGAGAGGAGGGCAAGTAGTCCTGTAACCTTCTAGAGTAGTCATTTAATTTCTGAGATTAAAAGGTCTGTGCAAAAATAAGATAACACTAAAAGTAACAAACATGAGCAAAGTGACGGCTTCTCAGTGGTCTGGACCCAGCTCTCTCTGGGTGTCCATCTGCGCTCTCCTATGAATCCATATTATTTTAGTCATTTGTGTTGTTTCAGAAGCACAGGCCTTCATTTGCTTCTACCATGTTTACTACACTCCAAGGCTAATTTCCCTGGGATTTGGCCTTCAATATTTTCTGCGATAGTTCTAGAATTTAAGAGAACTGCTCATATCAGTTGCTAACATTTATTGCAGGTGCACTTAGCACCAGACATTGAAATATGGTTATAAATTGCCTTTTGTTATTTATCTGTCACTGCCCTGTGAGAAAGGGAATATTAGTGCCCACATTTTATATAGAAAAAAAAAACATAAGCTTGAGAGGTTAAGAAACTTTTGTACCCAGCACCAGGTAGCTAAAAAAATAGAGATGGAGCCCAAGACCAGAAGATACAGGTATGATTTAATTTATGGTTTTAAAAAAGATCTCTTAGCTGTTCTGAGAAAATATAGGGGGTAACATTGTTAACATGGTGACTCTTTAGAACTGTTGTGTTAATCTAGTGCTCTCTCTCTGTCCCCAGAGAGCAGAGACAAGTGTAAAGACTGCCACCTTTCTGTCCCCTGGCGCCACTCCTCCACCAGCCACCATGCAGGTGAGTCCTGGCACAGCGGGATCTTCATAAGGTGTGGTCCTTCCTGTCTACACAGTCGTGGATGGTGAGGGAAGGTGGGTATCCCCCTGGAGTGCTCCTCCTAACTCAAGAATACAGCATATGGCGGCAAGGGTGAGTTGCACCCAGTTGAAGCAGTCTGTGATAGCAGAGAACCATCTGTATTTGATCTTCATGTTTCTCTCTAACCATGACTGAAAAAAATAAATTCTTTGCTTTTGAAAAAGGAAAACCCATTAAAAAATGCTCCCAGACATTAATTTGCTTAATGCTGACCTGTCTCAGATGGCAGGTTTCTCCTGACACGCTGGCACCGGAAATAGCAGAAGGCACCTCATACATTTGTGTCAGGCTTCATCGGCAGTGGCGTTTGTCAGGAGTTGCTCGAGTGACAGTCACAAAACCCCAGGTTGTCTACCAGGAACCACCTGTTGTAGCTGAGCCTCTCGCGTGTCCATCTGTCATCTGTGACTGGTATGTTCCAGCTGAAATGAGCTCAGAGCAAATCTGCACAGATGTAGATATCCAAATTACTTCTCAGACGAAACCTCCGCGGTGAAAGCCGCCTCTGCTCTTGGGTGTCGTCTGATGGGTTTTCTCGGGGTGTGCATTTGCCTTCTCCAGTCTTGCCCATTCTCAGCCCAGGCAGGCCCAGGAGAGGGCCCTAATTCAGGTACTGAAAATGATCTTATGCGGGATCCTTTGCTATTATTTCCGACCTCCCCTTCCCATGTGCATGCGCACAAAAAATAGATAGATCTCTTTAACATCTCTCCAAAGCTCAGTTTGATATTTTCTTGGATTAAATCAGAATTATTAGGGAAACAAAACCAGTGAGTGTGAAACAAATGGAGAATAAGAAAGGCAGCCCATTTGTCAGCCTGCCTCTCAGAGAAGCACCACCCAATGAATGCAAGGCCTCTTTAATTTTCATTTTATCTTTTGAGTAAGTGATGTTTTCATGCTTTAAAATAAAAATAATGTGCCTGTGTGACTCAGATGATAATACTTTGCTTTGTTTACATTTTGGAATAATTTTAGATCGGTGCAAACATTACAAAGATAGCGCAGAGTTTCAAGTATAGTAAACCTATTACTTTTTATAGTCTGTACACATTATAGAACCACAGTGAATCTGTCAAAATTAAGTAACGATCTAGTCAGGTCCTACTGACTGAGGCCTTTGTTCACCATGATTTCCCACTCACACCCTCTAGTCGGATTCAAGGTCCAGTCTAGTGTTTGTACACATGTAGTTTACATATCCTCTTTATTTAGTTAGTTTTCTCTGCTCCAAGGCAGTGCTTCTGTTTCCTTGTTTATCAGATTCTCCCATTTGTCTCCTTTTAGGACTAGGATGGAGTTAAGGTTTGACGGGGAATCTCTCTTAGGGCTATCAGTACATCAACACTCATCTCTGGATTTGTTGCAGCTGTTGTCTTCCAGGGGTGGTTGCCATGAACTGACTGTTTTTTCCTCTCTCTATTATATGGATGTATGCAGCCCAAGTCCTGAAGAGGGACACAGAGGAAGAAAGTCTTCTGTGTGGAAAGCCTGTCCCTTATTTTATTTACCCATTCAATACTTTATATTAACATGGACTTTAGGAGATTAATTTATTTGTGGGGTCATAATCTAATACCAGCATTGTAAATTTTGTTACTCAGAACGTTGTAGCTTTTGCCATAGACATTCCTTCTGATTGGCTCCATGGTTCTTTGACATGACCCCATCCTTTGGTTTTTCTCCTTTTGACTTTTTTTCTTAGTTTCTGAGTTAATAAGATGCTCTTCACGCATTTTTGTCGTTTTTTTACTTTTTCCCTCAGTCAAATGTCATTTATTTCTCTAAGGAGTCTGGCTTTATTTTCTCAGAGAATGGTGTTTGGAAGACAAATTCTGGGCAGTGGGTGAGATTGCCGCTGGCCAGATGTCATGGCCTCTAGGGTTATTCAGAGAACAGAGCTGGGCCCTGCCCCCTTGCTCTTTCTCCCAAATCAGGAGTTCAGTTTACAACCCTGACTTAGACCCAACACCACAGGGTTCATTAATAGCCATCACCTTTGCTTATGTGTGATTCCTTTCTCTGGTAGTGAAAGAAATGACTCCCATTGCTTTATTTTCTTGTGTTGTTCAGTTCTCAAACACACAGCTTCAGGATTGCTCACCCATACAATTATAAAAAAAAACACACCATCCAGAGCAAGTGTTTGTGCAGAATTCTTTTTCTGCTTGGTCTTAAGGTCAAGTTAAGATCCTTCTTCCCAGGATGTCTCAGGTAAGCCCCTCTTTATCTCTCCGGTTCAGCACAGCTCTGCCATACCATGGCACAGTTAGGCTTTTTGTTCATCTGCATTCTGTCTTAGGATTTTGCAGCATTCTGGTTTAGTGTCTTGAAAATTAGCACACAGTGGGTTTCGTTCATGCTTGATAGTCAACAGTCTTGACAAATGCATCTCCACCCTAGGACCATACAGAGATGAGATGTCTTCTTTTTCCCTCTGAAGTTAGCCCAAACTATTGCTAATTTCTTCCCTGTACCTGTAATTTTATAAATAACTTATGATATTTTTTTTATCCTGATGACTTTATAATGCAGGTGGCTACTTGTTACATGGACTTGGAGACAGAATCAAAAGAGACAAAGCAGTCAGGCAGTGGTGGTGTACACCTTTAATCCAAGCATTTGGGAGGCAGAGGCAGGACAATCTCTGAGTTCAAGACCATCCTGGTCTACAGAGCGAGTTTCAGGACAGAGAGGGAGGGGTAGACTGAGAATGAACACAGGAGGATATGTCTAAGCAGGTTCCAGTTGATGTTGAGGCAGGAGAATAAGAATGGCTGTCTCTGGGCTGCAGCGTTACCAGCTTAGTTTGCCTTTAGTCACTTCGAATGGGCATGCCATTTCTCCTCAATGATTTTCAACAGTAAGTAGAGTTCTTTGACTGTGGATATGGTGCTGCTTCCTGCTGCCCACAGAGAGGTCTTCTTGAATCCACCATCTCTGGGAGGATGGCGACTTTCCTGCAGCAGCAGTTGGTTCAGTCCACAAGTGCATCCAGAGACCTTGGTGCTGAAGGAAACCATTGAAGAGTTCCCATCAGTGCTGGGGCTGTGACCTTCTCCTTGATAGTGTTTTTTAATCAACAGCTGAGGATGCTTCATGGGCAGCACCTGTGTTCCTGGAATGGCATGGCCCTTGACGTAATGCTGGGATCAATGTTCAGTTCAATACAGAGGTAAGGGAGTGTGGTCTTCACCCTGAGAGGAACAGGAAGGCCTAGACATCTTTCCTGCTTGTTACTGAACATGTGCACTCCAGGAAGGGTGGAAGCTGTCTGTATTCAGTGCTGCCCTGAGTATAATAGGATGGTTTTATGTCAAGCAGGGAGGCACATTTATTACATATGTCTCTTGCTCCAAGCTGCAGATGAGAGAAATCCTCTAATCTCACTCAGTTTTAATCCTGGATTAAGGCAGATCTGTTAATAAAACACTGGTAAAATCAAGAGCAGTTTGCAATTATCTTCAACTTCTATTACTTACATTATATGGCTTCAAATACAGTTGCACGTGGATGGAGTCAAGTGTGTTTTAAATTCTCTGTACCCTCAAAGAGTATGTTCAGTAAAATTAAGAGCTCTGACAATAAAGTGCTAGAAAATTCAAGGAGAGAAGGAAGAAAACAGAAGGGAATGTCTGCATTCAATATTAGCATTTCCAATTTCTAAGCAAGCCATTTAAATTAGAGCTATGTCACCGGAGAGTGCTGGCAGGAGGGGAAGGCTGAGAGTCTTAAGATGAACATACTGTGTGAGTCAGATACAGGTGTGTAGGCTTAGACCCTCCCTTCCTCCTGCAAAGAAGGACGAATTAACTGGACAGACAATTATGTCTTGGGAAACACAGGGAGAATTAGCTATCCTTGCTCATGGACTCTGCATGTAGAACCCACCCTGAAAGAGTGTCACAGACCTGGTCAACTTGAGAATTGGAAAATCAGTCAGACATGGGCATACTGCTGAACCTGGTACTATTAACAGTCTGGCTCCAGGAAATGCCTTGCATGCTACCTTCTTTTCATTTCTAGAATCTGACTTGGTATTGGTGTCAAGACAAGCTGCTTGACAGGCCAGACAGTTTCACTGCTCAGAGTGTGCTCCATGCTCCCTGGAGGGTACTGGAGTAGGGTAGAAATCTATTCTGGTTAATTTTAATACCAACTTGCCACAAATTAGAACATTCAAGCAGGAAGCCTCACCTGAAAAATCATCCTGGTTGCTTTGATTGATGTGTGGATGGCTCTTTCAGATGGCACCCCAGATTTTTAAAAGAGGTATTGCAGAAGGAAGTTTCTTCCAGCCTTTGGATCATTTGGCTTTCCCTGTAGCTAGCCAGTTGACTTGTCCCGCTGCTGCAGAGCCATTTGCTGATATCAGAGCCAATATTTCTAAATGGAATTAGGAACCAGTGTCTCCTTAGGAATTCTCTGGGTTTCTAGAAACAGGTTTGGACTACTGAGACTCCCATCCTTGTGGAATGCATAACTACAGGTCATTGGCCCCACTGAGTGACAGCTATTATGAAACTACTCCAGCTGTGGATGCTCCCAGCCTCAAGAACTAAGAATGAGATTCTCTACAACCTAAATGTGATATGGATCTCATTATTATTTTAAAGCACACTTAGTACATTTTAATCTACATCCACCCACTTAGTTCTTCCCCCCTAGTGAACCTAAGTAAAACACAACTATCAACTTGGAGGAAAGACCGGGTGTGGACAACAATGGTGCTCACTCATGGGGTTAGAGACTGGTTATCAACCTTATACAGAGTAGTATAACTTATTAAATAATTACTATATCAGATTTAGCTCAATGCCATAAAACTTTGGGGATACTAATTTATTGAAATAGTGAGCGTAAAACCCACGAATCTCCTTTGGTGTAATTCCAGAGAATACTTTTCTAAAATTCAGATCTCAGCTGTAAGAAGTTCACAACAGTTTAAAATTGCAAACAATTTAAAGAGGAGACCAGGAGAGTAATATTAGGTGGCAAAAAGGATGGCATGCAGGTAAGGCACATATGAGTCATGAAAGAGAATTTAAAGCTTTTATTTTCTGGCCTCAGGTAGCTTCAGAAACCATCTCGCTGTCTTTGTGAGAAGTGAAGACCACCAAAGGGGCTGTAGCTCTGAGCTTGGAATGGAAGGAAGCAGGGTGGTGTCTACACTGTGGAGAAAGCCAGGGTTACAGAGGTGGAACCCAGGGGCTTGTAGCCCCTTGAATGTGAAGATGACACAAGTAGGAAGTCTCGTTTGCTGCCGAGCTTCTTTGAGCCCTCAGTAGGCAGGCACAGCCATCTGAGATAGAGTCCACAGGAGCAAGAAGCATTGTTTATTTTTTAGAAATACTGATTTGGGGAATTCCAAGTTGGGATGTCATAACTCTTCAAGATTCCATCTCTTCTGAAGTATGGGGCTGTTATTTGAAAAGAGATTTGCTGAATGTTATTAGGAACAAAGATTCTGCCTCATGAAGATACTCAAATGATTACATTAAACCCAATTATATGTGAAAGGACTTTCTAAGCAGAATTCAGAAAACTGTTTTTATAGATACCTTTTTCTTTTGTTTGTTTTCTTTTTGTGCAAAGAGGAAAAGCCAAATAAACAAGATTGAATGCAGTGAAATCAGAGAGATCAGGAAGAGTTTTTGATATTGTTCCAGCTGAGTTCCTCTTTACTGTATTCTGTCTCCATTTAGGGGAGACTTTCTCTCATAGAGTCAACTTGGTGGCAACAGTTCAAGCTTCCTAGACTGCAGCCCAAGATAAAAGCATATCTTTTTCTTCTATGTGAAAAATGTGTGACTCTGATTAGATAAATATGCCATGTCCCTAATCTTACACCAGCCATGGTAGCTGGGAGAAATAACTATCAATTTGCTATGTTCAATGACAAGGATGGGTTCCATTCAGATCACCAGCCTGTGAAATGAAGAGGGAGGTCCCTGGCTAGTGCCAAGAGCAGGTAGACTAGATCTCAGAGAGGCAAATGTTGGAAGTGTGGACATTTTAACAAGAGAGGACTATGTCTTGGTGTAGGACTACATCTAAAGAAGGTATTGTGCACCCATCTGTTGAATGGATATTTATTTAGGTTGGTGAGTGTCAGCGCAAACACACAGCTGTGAAGGATCCGAGTGCTTTTAGGAGACTGGCTGGGGTGAAAACTCAGAGACATTTGTGACTGGAGGTCCTCAGAGGCCTTGTTTGTGCACGGAAGTCAGCATTTAAACAGTAACAGTGCCTAGAAGAATTTTTAATCTTGCAGAGTATTAAATTGAAGGGTGTCCTGGCTTCATGCACAGATGAGAATCTGAGACTTAACATCTTCCAAAGCCTCTATACAGGGACCAGGGGGCAATGCCTCTGCTTCCTACAGGGCCTGTTACCTCCCACTGCAGCCTTTACCCTAAGCTCCATCTTGCTGTTTCTTTGGGTCAAGGCTGTGAGGACAGGCAGGGTGGGCTTCGAGAGGTCCGTTTGTGGTTAGGGCTTTATCTCTGGCCCAGCTGAACATAAATAGATTTTTTTACACGTGCACACAAAGTACTCCGATGGCCCACACGCACCCACAAGTGGATTTGCACGTGCGTGCGGATACACACGAGCACACATCCCTCGAAAAGCAATTTCCCCCGGGGCATTAAGAAAGTTCCCTTCTCCACTTAAATGCGTTTCCAAATAGTCTTATTTTATTTTATTTTTTTATTTATTTCTCTGCCATATCCTTTTCAATCTGGAAAGTGACTTGGCCTCTTTTCCCCCATCTATTTTCTGCCTTTCTGCTATTCAGTTTAGGCATGAAACACAGAACTAGATTGAAAGCATTCAATGGCTATTCAATCGGAGAAGAAAAGAGCCCCTTGGAGCTTTATTAGATATGAAGATCCACAATAAAAATCAATTTCTGCCTCTTTATGCAGTTTAAATGACAAAGCACCCACCCATTCTGCAGCCATTGTGCCCGGGAAATGTAATTCAGTCCCCGAGCTGGGCCCAGAGCACCGCGGACTCCCTGACCTGCACTGACAGATTCCAATATGATACAGACCTTCGGAGATAATGACAGCCACTTCATCTCACTGCAAGAAAAAAGTTATCTGATATCTTTGAGGGTTAAAAGGCTATGTGGGCAGCATTTTCAATAACTCACTAAATCAGCATCCTAAAAAATACTTCAGCTTTGTTCCTTTAAAAAAATTTTTTTTGCCCCTTACTCCTAACTCCATTTCTGAGCCCCAGCTGATATTGTCCTAAGTGTCTCATGCCAAACCTGTCGAGTCTTCTTTGGCACAGAAGGGAACCCTTCTTGATAATTAGTTCAAAAGGAAACAAGGTAGGGGAAATAGCCCTGCTTCTCAGAGCAATGTGAATTAGGTCTCCAGGCCTTCAGGAAGTGATGCTGGAAGAAAGAAAGCATCAGAAAAGCCAGAACTGACCCCAACTCATCCTAAACTGTTCTAGAATGTGATTATAAAAAGTTTCATGTAGTAGAGATGGACTTACAACTCTGTAATAGGAAGTTCATGCCTGAAGAAATTTTGTGATGCAGTTGTTGCCAAGGGAACTGTTGAAAACACCACAGCTGGTCCTTAATGGTTATCAGTGAGACTCTCAGATGCACGGGGGAAAGCTAAGAAAGGATATGTGTCCTGACCACGTCCATGCATGGTGGGCAGTGTGCCTAAGGTATGAGCAGGGAAGCGTGCCTAACGGTTCTGGCTCTGAGCCCTGGGGAGAGATATTTATATTAACTTTGTTTTCTTATTATGACCCAGGAGGTGGAAGAGTAGAGAGGAAGTGGAGAGAAAAATCTCTGTGGGTTCTGGTCCCTCAGAAGGAGTAGGGGAAAAGAGCTGCAGGATGAAGGAGCAATAGGAACAGGGAAAGTGCAGTAATTACAGAACCACCACTAGGAAGATTCTGACAGGGTCAAGATAACTGTGCACGACTGGGTGGCAACGGGAGTGAGGGGAGCAGAGTCTGGACCCACAGAGCCATGTGTGACTTCATCCATGCCCCTTGGCCATCTAGGCCTTTACCATCTGATGAAGAAAGAAGTCTATAGCAAATGCCTCCCTTCCCCCTTCATGGTCCTTTTCATTGGCCATCTATGAAGTTAGTCTCCTTCCCTGTACACTACTTTTTGATTACATTTTAAAAATGAAATGTTTTGGAACAAAACATTCTAATAAAGTCATTTTTTAAAGAAAATTAAGGTAGAAGATCTTGATTTAGCTCCATGGCTGAGAAACATGACAGGGCTGTTCCACTTGTCATGGTGAACAATGGCAGTTCCATGTTTGTGTTGACACTTCCCTCACTGGCAGTGGCTGTCCTAACCAGTGCCATCCCACACAATTACAAGGTACCTTAAAGGGATTTTCTGCATGTCGCATTGAAAATAGGTATATAAAAAACTGTGCCAAAATTAATTTTAAAATAGTTTATGTGACTCAGATATATATGTACTACTATCATTCTAATATGCAGTCAGTATTTTAAATTATTAATGAAACATTTTACGTTATTGTTTATATTAATCTTCAAAATCCAGTGTGTTTTACAGTTCAAGTAAAACTGTCCATATTTTTAATGTCCAGTCACCATAGGTGCCCATTAAATTAGCATGGGGAGCCATGGGAAGCTGGTAAAATGGGAGCCCCATGAACATAAGGACAGAGGTTCAGATTCCTAGCACCTAAGTAAGTGTTTGATTGACATGGCAGATAGACTGAAATCTCAGTACTTGGAAGATGGAAGATAGGGAAAGGACATCTCTGGACAAGCTGAGATAAGCCTAATTGATGACCTCTGGGTTCAGGTGAAGATAGATAATGTGGAGAGTGACTGAGGAAAACACCCAACGCATGCATGCACACACACACACATGTGCACATGCGTGCACACACACACACGTGTATGCATGCATGCACACACACACTCTTCCATGCATGTAAACACAAACACATCCACTCATGTATTTGCTTATAAATATAAATATATATATATTTTACTAAATAAATAAAGAGGACAGGGCCTGTCTAAGGCTCTCGTTGAGAGGAATGAGATGGTGTTCTGTGGGCTGCAGGAAAGAGTTCCCTGACTGAGTCATGTCTGCAGTGGAAGAGTTTGGAAGCAATCTGGAATCACAGTATGTTCTACTTGTCAGCCTGGTTTAGGCCAGAAACAGAACTTTCTCTGCCATTTTACCCTGACTTCACATTTGAGTGCTTTTGCTGTAGTTGCATCAGAAATGTCACAATATTTACTGGCAAAGGAAAAAAAACTCAAGGATTTGTATTACTCAAGTCTTTCCTCATCAGATGTATCTTGCTACCCTGAGGAAGGTTTCTGTGCATCAAAATAGTCCTTCGTAGGTACTGAAATCTCCACTTCTCCTCTGGGGTCTGTCTTATCTTGGCTACTTTACTATAAAGAAAACCAGCAAACGCCAACTCAGTCATCAGCTGTGCACTTGAAGCTCAAATGAAAAACATCGACTGTTTTAGGATGCAATCTTACTCCTTACAGGGGGCAAGCCTCTTTTTGAGGTAGTGTCTCTCACTGACCTGGAGTTCACCAAGTGAGCAAGGCTGTCTGGCAGTGATAGTGAGGCCACCTCCCCAGCTCTGGGTTAACCAGTCAACCTTCCTTATGTGGGTCCTGGGGATTGACTTGGGTCCCTGTACTTGCCTGAGAAGCACTTCTACCAGCAGAGCTATTGCTCCAGGAGCCTCCCCAGCCCCCCCCTGTTCTGGTCTTTTGTTGTTGTTGTTGTTGTTGTTAGAGTGTCACTATGCATCCCAGGCTGGCCTTGAATTCACTATGTAACCAAGTTAACCTTGTTAGCAACAATCCTGCATCAGCTTCCAAGTGCTGAGATTACAGATTCACACACACACACACACACACACACACACACACACACACACACACACACACTCATTCTGGCATCATGTTCTAAGATAAAATGAATTTTGAAGGAGTTAACCTCATTCTTTTAAAATTATTTCTTTTATTTTTTTATTTTATTTTTTTGGTTTTACGAGACAGGGTTTCTCTGTATTGTTTTCGAGGCTGTCGATCCAGCCCAGCCTCGAACTCACAGAGATCCGCCTGCCTCCCGAGTGCTGGGATTAAAGGCGTGCGCCACCACCGCCCGGCTTATTTTTAAGATTAATATAATTAAATCATTGCAGCCTCCCCTTCTTCCCTCCAAACCATCCCATGTACCCTTCCTTGCTCTCTTTCAAATTCATGGCCCATTTTAAGATTCTTTTTTAAAAAAAGATACAGATCTTGAGTAATCCAAGCATGATTCCAGTCACCAAAACCCTAATCTAACTCTGGGACCACTGAATCTATCTTTTCCAGAGGTACCAACTGTGGTTAATTTGTTCTGGTTTTATTATAGTTTAAGATAGCCAGAACGGTTTTTCAAAACATAGCAAGGCATTTTTTCTTTCTTTCTTGCTGCCTGTTTTCCTGTGTTTAAGAAGGGAATCATAATGTAGCGTTTTACATTTTAAAACTCCTATTCCCAAATCTAGTTTACTAGAAATGAAGGCTAATGTTTGTCTTCAAGTTCCACAAAGCCAAGAGCACAAGGCTGGAAGGGCAACCAGGATAATTTAGCAGGATCACTCTTTCCAGGATTCTATACCATTTCTGGGAAGTTGCGTCCATATTGAGTCTTAATTTATGGGGTGGCTATTTCTTAGGGAAGTGGTCCTCAGATTTTTCGAGTAATGACACACACACACAGTTTATTCACTATAGAATATTTCTTAGGTAGACATTGTAAAACCTCTTGACTCTCGCTTCATTGTATGGCCTTGAGGGAATTATCTGACCCAGTATAATTCAACTGAGACAGGATATGAAAGTATTAATAAAAATGTTAGTGGAAGACCCAGAGTATTTTGAAGAAGTAACAGAATGAGATATTTTTATTATTTCTAAGTTCTCTCTTATTTTAGGACTTGACATTGATGGATCAAGCTTATTACAGCTTAACACTTACAGAAATCAAATAATTAGCTTTGTCTATGTGATCACAAAAATTTTTCTAGATAATAAGAAGATCTTGTGTTTAAATCAGATACCAGCCAAAGCATTAAAGAAAGGCTGATAAAACTGTTCATGAGTGCAGATTTTATCTCCCCCTTAACCCTAAGTACTAGAGCAAGACTGACTGCTGACTTCATGGGACAATGAGGTAAGGGAGTGGGTGTTAGTTGACACTGAAGACTCCTGCTTTTATTTCCTTCACAGTCTGTGAGGCTGAAGAGAGAAAACATCCCATCCTGGTAGCAGACAGCTCACTCACAATTGTTGCAATGCATTGGTGGAGAAATTAAATGTCTGACAGTGACTTTGTTGGGAGAGGACCCCTGGGAGCTTCACTCCATTCTCTGCAGACTTCTCTCCATGTGTTTTTTCTTTGGCTGATTTTGTCTTATTTCCTTTTGTTGTAAAGAATATTTCCTGGAAACAGCTACGTTTTGACTGAGTCTTCCAGGAGATTCTAACACACACATAAGCTAAGTAGATATTGGCAAGGATAGGATGCTTGGAGCCCTGACCTGTGACCCAGTGACCATGGCCCCAACCATGACTGACTGATTTACAAACTGAATACTGTGCTTCTGAATTAACCAATCATTGCTTCTTGAATGATAAAAGATAGAGATTAATGCCATAGTATGTGAAATACAAATATAAATGACTAATGTAGTTGGGAAAAACCATAGTTGATGACATGCAAGTTTTTCTATGAAATTCACATGTTAGCATCCACAAATAAGGAACACATTTTTGTGAGTTTCAGATGGATGCTTTTGTGCTGCAAGAGCAGAGTTGAATTGTGGCAGAAACTACATGGAGTTGCAAGTTTAGCATGCTGAGAACCTGATTGACCCACTTCATTTTCCTAGTGCAGAGTAAAGGGCTCATCTCTTCAAGTTTCCCAGTTGTTTACAAGTGTACCATTTTGCACCTAGGAACAGGAAGTTCACTGCCCCCTTCCCAAGCCTTTATTCCCTCCCTAGAACTGTCCTGTATCAGGAGGGAGTGCTACCAAGCACATGGGAGCCAAGACCACCACAGCTCCCTCAGTCCCTCACTCTTAGCTTAGTTGACCTGGGGATGGGTGGCCAGGGTGTCTACAGCTCCCTCTGAGTGGCTAGCTCCTTTACCCAGCAGCCAGCACAGAGATGGGCACTTCTCCCAAGTGAATGGAATTTCCTGTTTCTCTGTCTGCTGCTGGCCTTGTTCTTGCCCCCTTTGCACCCTATGTGAGAGAAAGTGGGAAAAAAAGAAGCCAAGCAGCTACTGTTCGTCCCCAGCACTCCTGCTCTCAACAGAAAGTCTGAACTCTGTGAAAGTAGATTTGGGAATGAAATAGGCATGGGACTAAAACTGGGGAGGGGAAGAGAAGGAAGGTAACAGAGAGGGAGAGGGAGGAAGGAGAGCTAAGTAACAGTGAGGATGCTTGAAAAAGCCTTAGGGAAATACCACTTCATAAGCTTACTTTAAAATACATGCTTATTATATACCGTATGCATGCATCACACATATGCACATCTATTATAAAGTTTGTGTGGAGTTATGCCATGTGGGATGATAATTCTCCACTCAAAAGCCATCGACGATTTAACACAAATGCCAGGGTCAGTCATGAGAAACCACCCTTTGAGTCATTGGTCAGGGAAGTCCAAGAAACTCCAAAAACAATATAGGCTGTTGCCATTGCTCTTGATTGCCTCTTAGAACTTGAAGACAGCACACACTTCAGACATAAGCGTTGGAGGAATCAAGCTAGACCTGATCTGGAACCCTTGTCTCTGAGGACTAGCTTTCCTAGTGTCAGAATGTGCTAAGAGCTGCTAAGGGAGAAGATGCAGTCAATATTTTTACAGTTGCAAAGCTTATGGACCACAACAATGACTGACCTGGCACCATATTCCCAGTGGTGTAATAGTAGCACTTTTATCTTTCTAATTGGGTTAAGGTCCACTTAAAAGGAGGGAATTGATGGATGTCTGGTACAATAAACCTAGCCAATTATTAGTGGCTGGAGGGGACATATGACCTGAGAGCAGAACCCATTGCTTCTGTTTTCCTAAACCAATAGCATTTAAAACTGTATTCTTAATGCCTATCCTTATACACACAAAGCTTCTTTTTGAAGCAGATGGAAACGATTGCAGAGATCCACAACTGGCCAAAATGCAGGAAATAAGTGGGGCTGCGGTGTCCAGCCCTAATTGATACATCTATAATATAATCCCTGTATGCAGGGCTCTGGGAAAATTACAGAACAGGGAGTAAGGATTGTTGGAGTTAGAGGACCACGATGCTTGCTGCTAGATAGTGTCTTTAAAACATGACAGGCACACTGCACCCATGAAATCTCAACAATATGGTGGCCTAAATAAGACCTACATAATGACAATACCAGTTGACATTCCAATGTGGACAGGGGAAATTTCACAGGGTCCCACCCCTAGATGAAGAGCTACAGAAAATCAATGTCTGCTGAGAAAGGGAGAATCGGTTTTCTTCAGGGATAGGATCCCTTATAGTTTATACAACCCCAAATAGTCAGCCCTGAACACGTGTGCATACACACAATGCTAAGTGGACTCCTGCAACAATAACTTTAAAAGAAGATGCCATGAATTATGAATTTGAGAATGGATGGGGAGAATATGGGAGGAGTTGGAGGAGGAAGAGGGAGGGGTGTAAATAACACAAATACGGTACTTACTGTAAATGTTTTATGAAAAAAGTATTAAATAAAAAAGAATATTGAACTATGTGGAATAGAAGGAATTTGCATAGATTCCCTAGACCTCTATTAATTTTGACCTGTAGAACATTTGGGAAAATTTTAATTGCAATCAAAGAAGGGCCATGTACTACAGTTAAGTAAGATAAAATGACAATACTTAAAATTACAATTGAGCCCCCAGTGTTGGACAGTTTATTCTCTGCCTTAAAATAAAATAGCTTTCATCTTTTCCCCCTCACAACAGCCTCCTCTGCCTAGATAATGCATTCCCTTAGATTTATTTGCTCAGCCCCGAAAACTTGACACTAAGGGGATTATTTAGTTTTAGATTTGCTGTAGTCCATAGTAATAGCCAACAGGGAAAGGAATGAAGCAGCAATATTAGCAGGGCGATGGGAGGGGAAGGGAGCTGGGAGGGGGCTGTGCAGTCTGCAGCTAAGCGAAACTGCTTGCATAAACACCATTAAGAAGATTTAGACATCGCTTTCCTTATCATCAGCACTCCTGGAAGAAATAAAAAAAATAAAAAAGAAAAGAAAAAAAGAAAAAAGGGAAAAGGGACAGGCCTTGACTTGCTGTGTATGCGTTTCCATTAAAGGTTCAATAGGAAATAAAACCAGCTGAGAGTCCAAATGCAATGATGCTCCAGACACATCCTTGCTGCCTCATCACCGTCCAAAGGAGACATTTGTTCCACATGTTACTGGAAGCAGCAGCTGGACAGAGAACAAAACAGCCCGCGTCACCCATCTGTGACTGAGATATGAAACGACGAGCTACTGCCTAGGCTGGCAGTGAACTTCCATTTCTCACACCTGCCCCCCCATACAGACGCAAACACACACACACACACACACACGGAGACACACACACAGAGACACACAGACACACACATGGAGATACACACACAGAGACACACAGACACACACACACCGAGACACACACACACACACACACACACACACGGAGACACACACACACAGAGACACACAGACATACACACACACATGGAGACACACACACAGAGACACACAGACACACACACACATGGAGACACACACACACACACACACACACACACTCCATAGGATAAAATGTTTCTGATATTCATGCTTTTCCTAAACCACCCATATTTAAGATAGTCAGGCAAGACGTGGTGAGGAGCTGGAGGAACCTGCAATGACTGGAAGGAAGGGCTTTTCCTGTGTTGATTACAGGACTGAAAAACGCTGTGGGAGAGGAAAAAAGGTGAGAACCGGTCAGGTGGAACTGAACGGGTGAGGGACAGACTGTGGCTAACTTCTCAGAGGAGTGGGAAACAACGTTGGCTACTGAAACTCATTTAAAGAAAGTGATGGGTCTTGTAAACCATTCTCAGACTACTGTTTACCTGTCAGTGTGATAAATTCCATGTCTACAGCAATGGAAAAGTTGCCACTAGGTATTGCGTGGCTTATAGAGCACCAAAATCAGAAGTTACTTCTGCTGTGCAAATCCAGGAAACGACATTGGGATTTTGGCTGCTCTTCTGTTTTCTAGAAGCATCCTTGGTAAGCATTCGTAAGAGTCAATGTGCATGGGGGATATTGGCATGAAGTATTTCCAATCATTATGAACAGGACAGTGAAAATGAACTGGCACTAAATACTGTTAGCAAAACATGACAACACAAGGAAACAGCCTGTATCACCAAACCAGCACATAAACTGTCGGCGTCCCTGGAGCCCCACATGCTTTTCCCCCTTCTACTTTCTTACCCTTCCTTTCTTGGAGTTCATTTTTCTGGAGGTGAGGTATTTCAGGGCTGCTGAGGGTTGCACCCTAAACACCTCCTGATTTTCAGAGGTTTTGAAAAAAATGAACCCTGTGTCTTATGGAGGATAAAGGTAGCTTGTCACACTTTCTTCATAAAAAGACTGAACTGGCAGGTGTGACACTGCATAGGGTGAGAGGAAGGATTCTATGGGCCTCACATGGGAGGCTACAGAACAAGAGTAATAAAACCTAACGGCAGTGTATTGACTTACTATTTGTTGTACTCTGTAATTAGTACTGTTAGCTAGCCAGGCGTTGGTGGCGCACGCCTTTAATCCCAGCACTCGGGAGGCAGAGGCAGGCGGATCTCTGTGAGTTCGAGGCCAGCCTGGTCTACAAAGTGAGTTCCAGGACAGCCTCCAAAGCTACAGAGAAACCCTGTCTCGAAAAACCAAAAAAAAAATTAGTACTGTTAGATGCTATCTCATTTCCTTACACAGGCCAGATAAGAGGTTTTCATGGGTGATGGCACTTGCTAATAAGCCTGGCCACCTGCTTCAATTCTGCAGATGTGTATGAGGGACCTGACTCCCACAAGTTGTCTCCTGACCATCACATGAGTACACATGTGCATGGCTGCACAAACACACACAGGAATAGACAAATGTTGTAAAAACCAGATAAGAAGCAGAAGCTGATGTATGGAGGAGGGAAATAGATGGGGATGTCCTGCATCTTTCTGTTTGTTAATTGTATGCCCCATCAGTGGGGTGGGATTCTTCAGGGCTGTTCATTCTTGGAGTGGAGTAAATTGTTCCTAGCAGACTTTCTTTAATTATCTTTTCTTGATTTACTAATTTCTCACACGTTCTGGAAGCCAATACTTGTGATGAAGTCCTTAGGCCAGTCACTAGGACAGGTGAGTGGTAGGGTCATCTCAGCCATGTCTTCTACTATTTCCAGTAGAAACTAGGAAGACTTGGCTCATTCTCTTGAAGATGCTGAAGGAGTCAACTCCTGCCTAGATTCTCAGCCTTGTGCATGTCTCAACTTTCCAATATCTGGCAGGAGAAATCCTGGCCAGTTACCTGTATTCCCAGGTCTTGACCATCCCTGCACCTCAGTGCCCAGGGTATTTGGCTCCATCCACTGAGCTCCCTGACAGCTGCAGCTGCAGCATCCAGGACTTCCAGGGCAGAGCAGGACTCGCCTGTTGGGTACCACTCTCCACAATGCATCGTCCCATTAGCCAGCTTCATTTTTACTTGTGGAACACTGAGTCTACTTCACCGTCCCCTGTGGAAATGCAGAATAATTAATAATGTGCTATCCACTATGTACTAATTCTTCATCTCCGTGAAGGTTATTTACTGATCTTATAAAAACTGTCCTTCTATGGCCCTAGTCCCAAGATGCTAGTATAATGCAGTGAAAGAGAAGTAAGGACTGATACAGCCCTAAACCCCCGTTCAATTCTGCTGTGATTTTAATCGAATGTCAAACAAAAAGATGGGCAACTCATGAGGGCCCAGTCAATACTGCTTAGAGACATCCCTCCTGTGCAGAACTGATTCTGGGCAGTTGTAGCTCATGCTGACATGTGCCCCAGAGCACATCACTATGGACAGACCCTCACATCTATAGGGTCAGCATCTGGGGTATTGCAAATTCTTAAAACAACTGTGGCCTAAAGTTCAAGTGTAGTGTGAAAATGCAGCAGGCACTGTTCCAAGTGCTTCGCAGATATTATTTCTTTTGGTTCTTGACATGACTTGTAAAGCAGGTTTGGTTAATACCCCTATTTTATAGAAAAAGAAACACAGGACAAGATGGGTTAAATAATGTGTTCCAAGTCCTGGGGCTCTAACTGAGAACTGAGCCCTGAGAGTCTCCCCTTAGCTACTGTGCTCTTAGCACCACAGCATCATGTTGGTGAGGTCTGGCAGCCAGGACACCTGCTGTGCATCTGAAGACAGGTGATGCATTTTCTAGGACTTGTTTATCCAAGGGAATCTTTAACACATAGCCTCCACTTTTCTTTTTAAGTGGTGTTCTGCCTGTCAGATAGGCAAGAGTAAGAGTTCCAGAATTCAGAGTGTAAGAAACATTAAACCCATAACGTCAAAGGACCTCTTACTGGGATTGGGAGGAGGATGAGCATGATTTAAGAAAGAGCAAGAAGTGAGAAGCATGTCCTGAGCTCGCCCACCACTGCCATGGCTGCCACCGCTGCTGCCACATGTGTGCAAAGGTGCACACCTGCATGCACACACACACACCACATATAATGTTCACTTGTGCATGAAAAAGTATAGGATGGCTTTCAAGGACAGCAAATTGTGTGCTCATGGGGTGAATCACATGACAAGAAAGATTATTGAACAAACTCTAAAGCATTCCCTATAGAAAAGTCCAAAGGTATGACCATTGAATCAAACCATTTTCATTTTACCTTATAATTACAGTGACACAATTAACATAATAGGCTGGGAATATAGCTTATCAGTCAAGCACTTTCTAAAAAGTCTTTTGGGGGATATAATTTACAAACTTAAAAAAATCACTCACTGTCAGTGGACAGTGCAGTGAGGATTGTGACAGCTGTGGACAGTTATGCACCCGTTGTCACAATCGTGATATAGATGTGGACAGTCAGTGACGCAGCCATCACCACAGTCATCACACAGATGTGTGTGGCCATGCTGCCATTGCCACAATCACAAAGCAGATGTAGATGCTTATGCACCTGTTTCCTCAATCACAACAGTCAGTTTTTCCATCGTCTTACACTTCCCCTGTATTGTTCTATTCACTGACCTCCTCCTCATTTTGGTCTTGTAAGTTATATCTCTGATTTCTACATATTGCCATGCATGATTAATTTTTGATTTTGGAAAGTCATTTTGACATACTTTACTAGCTTTTTTCTTCAATCAGTATTATTGAATAAAAGTTTATACAATAAAGCACACATATTTATTTGCATAATTTATTTTCAATATATTTTATACTTATGAAGCCATTATCACAAGCAAGGCAGTGACCATATTCATCACCCTGAAATCTTCCTTATGTCCTTCTGTAATCACCCACTTCTATTTCCAACTGATGATCTAATTTCTATAAATGTAGTTTTCATTTTGCACACATGGAATTGCATACAAATGGACTCATACAGTCTGCAGTAAAATTCTCCCTTCTCTCTTATTCTCTGGTATTTTTTACCTGTTGTCTTTGACTCATCAGAATTATTTTGAGACTTTTTTCTGTGTTTTAGGTATTCATTCTTCATTGCTAAATAGTATTCATTATATGTTTATACTATAATTTGTCATTCATTAATGAACAACTAGATTATTTTGGTTGTCTTAGCTGTTACAGAAAGAGCTGCCGAGAAAATTCACTTGAATGGACATGTGTTTTCATTCTGTATGGAAACCAGGCAGAACAGGGTATACATGGTGTGGTTGCCTTATACAATTCTAGAGGATTCAGGGAGCCAATCAATAGCTGCTCTGTACAGGAGGCTGGAATGAATTGATTAAAACAATGTATGGGAAAACATTTGGGTTGTAGTCATAACATCTCAGGTATATATTGTGTAAAACTCAGATATTTACTGAGCACAATTTTTCACAGACCTTGAAGGAGCAATACTCAACTTCATATGGAAAAACAAAAAGCCCAGGATACAAAATAATAATGTATAATAAAGGATCATCTGGGGGCATCACCATACCAGACTTCAAGCTCTACTGTAGAGCTATGATAATGAAAACAGCTTGGTATTGGCATAAAAACAGATAGGTGGGCCAATGGAATCAATCAAAGATCCTGATAGCAACCTACGCACTATGAATCCCTAATTTTTGTCAGAGAAGCTAAAAATATAAAATGGAAAAAACAAATGGTCCTGGCATAACTGACTGTCAACATGTAGAAGAATGCAAATAGATCCATATCTATCACCATGCACAAAACTCAAGTCCAAGTGTATCAAAGGCCTCAATATAAATCCATCCACATTGAACCTCAGAAGAGAACGTGGGAAACACATTTGAACATATAGGCACAGGAGACCACTTCCTAAATAGAATGCCAGTAGCACAGATACTGAGAGCAACAATTAATACATGGGACCTCCTGAAACTGAGAAGATTCTGTAAAGCAAAGAACATAGTCAACAAGACAAAGCGGCTCCCTACAGAATGGGAAAAGATCTTCACCAACCCCACATCTGACAGAGGACTGATCTCCAAAACATACAACGAACTCAAGAAACTAGAAATCAAACTACCAAATAATCCCATAAAAATGGGGTACACATCTAAATAGAGAATTCTCAACAGAACAATCTCTAATGGCAGAAAGACACTTAAGGAAATGCTCAGCATCCTTAGACATCAGGGAAATGCAAATCAAAGCACTCTGGGATTCCATTTTACACCAATCAGAATGGCTAAAATCAAAAACACCAATGACAACTTATGCTGGAAAGAATGTGGAGAAAGGAGAACACTCCTCCATTGCTGGTGGGAGTACAAACTTGTACAGTCACTGTGTAAATCAGTAAGGTGATTTCTTAGAAAATTAGAGATCAACCTACATCAAGACCCTGCAATACCACTGTTGGGCATATACTCGAAGGAAGCACATTCACTCCACAAGGACATTTGCTCAACTATGTTTATAGCAACATTGTTTGTAATAGCCAGATCTTGGAAACAGCCTAGATGCCCCTCAACTGAAGAAAGGAGAAAGAAAATGTGGTATATTTACACAATGGAGTACTACTCAGCAGTAAGAAACAATGACATCCTAAAATTCGCAGGCAAATGGGAAGAACTGGAAAAAAACATCCTAAGTGATGTAACCCAAAACCAGAAAGACAAATATAGTATGTACTCACTCATAAGTAGATACCAGAAATAAAGCAAATGATACCCAGCCTACAATCCACAACCTCAGAGAAGCTAGAACCCTATTCCAGAAACAGATGGAAGCAGATGCAGAAACCCACAACTAACCACTGGACCAAGCTCTTGGAGTATGATCAAAGTGAGCGAGGAGCAAAAATATGAACAAAGGAGGCAAGACCATGATGGGAAAACCCTAAGAATTAGCTGACCCGAGTGAGAGATCACTGACTCAGGTCTGACAAATGGGGAATCTTCATAAGACCAAACTAGACTCCCTAAATATAGGTGACAATGGCGCTAATGTGACAATATATGAGGCCACTGGCAGTGGGTCCAAGACCTAACTCTAATGCACAAACTGACGTAATGGAGCACATTCTACATAGAGAGATACCATGTGCAGCCTAGACATGGGTGTGAGGGGTGGAGAGGTGCCTTGGTCCTGCCTCAACTATATGATGGGACAACTTTAGTAGACTTCCTATGGGAGGCCTTACCCTCTCTGTGGAGCAGATGGGGAGGGGGTAGTGGAGGAAGAGGGAGGAAAAGAGGGAGGGGGAACTGGGATTGGAATGCAAAAAATAAATTAATAAAAAACCTCAGATATCTGTTACTTTAATCATGTACACTTTAAGGAATAACTGCTGAATCTCAGTGAAACTTTTGCAAATGCTAGTCACTCAAAATAGCCAACAAACTGGTGTTTCCATACACTTGTCGATACAAATGCCAGCATGGAGGACTCTCAGAAGCAATGCTGGGAATGAGAGAAGCCAGAATTGGAAGACAGTAGGTACAATGCTGAACTACACACAAACACACACACACACACACACGCACACGAGATAGCAGTAAAGACAGTAACTTGTTGGCAAACACCAGTCTAATCTAATCCCTTACTAAAACATAACTATGCCCGCTCAGAACAGAAGGTAATTGGGAGGCCACTCAAGCTCGGCTTCCTCTGTGTCCCTGTCACATTCAGGTTCACACACTTATTACTCGGGCTTTTCTCAAAGATCCCCAAGTCCACCTCTACCTTGATTTAGCCATCTTACCAGGTGGGATGCCAGCACTGCTACTTGGCTGGAGCCTCACTCCTCACAGCCTTTGGCCCTCTACTCATACCTTGGCTTCTGGGGGTGGGGTTGTCACTCGCCATTCCTTGAGACTGTCACATCTTAGGCCCTCCTCATACACCCTCCTGATCCCCATCTGTGGTACTTACTGACAGAGAGCTAATGAGCTGCACACCATACTTACGTTTAGTCTCTGTGTCCCTGTTCTACAATGTTCATGGCATGGGAGTCTTTTCTCTGCTGCTGTCTTTACTGCTCTACTCCGCGCACAGAACAGTGGCTGGCACCTAGTAGGCCTTCAGTAAATGTGCACTGAATATGCAAATGGAATAGATAAATCAGGAAAAACAAACACATGAATAATATTTATGCTTTGGTGCTATTTTGAGGATTAAATAAAACAAAAGATCTGATGAGAAGCAAACTGAATACCATGTAATTAGCCTGTGTCCGTGTACCACAAAGTATAAAAAATAGCAATAATAAGGGTTAAGCCACATTAAATACCACTGAACACTATTTTAAGGGCTTTCTATATATTGACACACTTAATTCTCATAATACCTTGTGAAGTGGACAGGATTATTGCACACTTTTTATAGAAATCAGAAACACAGGGAGTTTAGTACATTTCTCCAAGTAAAGAGCAGAGCATTTGAACCCAGACAATCTGGTTTCAAAGCCTGTGCTTAGGACTGTTTTGTCATAGCAGCTATTGAAATCCTAAGTCTGTCTGGTCATGGTGTGTGCCTCTGAGCCTAGTACCTGGGAGGCAGAGGCAGGCAGATCTCCGTGAGTTCGAGGCCAGCATGGGCTATGTAGTAAGTTCCGGGACAGCCAGGGCTACACAATGAGGTTCCATCTCCAAAAACAAAACAAAACAAAACAAAACAGAAAATTATGAAGGTGAAAAAAATCCCTTCTACTTAAAGTCTTCTCTGGCTATTCTGTTAGAAAAGAATTGCAAGTTAAGAAAGCCAGTGGCCTCAACATTGAGTTTTAAAATAACATGAAGCTGTAATTGTTCCTCACTCATTGAGAGCCTGGATGGAAGTGTTGTTCTGAGTGTATGGCCCACCCTGATCACTGTGGGCCTTTCCAGAGTGACTGGCAAGGACCAGCGGTGCTCAGGCATGCTCTTCTACCTTTATTCAGTCCAAATCAAGATGTCACAGAGTGTGTGACAGAAACACCTCAGAAAACTGAAGGAAAATTTGCCAGGGTTGCTGAGGACCTCTATTCTCCAGGAGACTCTCCAGGTCTACACACAGTCTTTGATTCCATTAGTGCCGGAAGCTGGCTTTCTGTTTAATGCTTAAATGCTGAAGTGCAGCTGTCACTTACTGCTCCTTTTAGTATCCCTCCTGCCACCATAGTGTCTGTGTGACAAAGCACTCCTTCATTGTCAGTTGCAATGATGTTCACCCAAGGTCGGGATTAATTTTTGCTCCTGAAATGGCTTCAAGTGAAAATACATGAAGACAGATTTATTGTTCTGCTTTTTATCCACTTACATAGTCCACCACAGCCTCCAGAGTGGACTTAGCCTAGATTTTTAGGAGGAAGCTGGTGTTTGAATTGTGTAGGATATGCAGTGGGATTTATAGGCCTCATATTTAAATTTACTGAGTATTTGAAACATAAGAAGCCACATGCAGCTAAGTTACATGCGAATCAGAAGCAAACCTGAGAGGAAAATAGATTTTGAACCTGGGGCTAAATTGACCCAACTAGAAGGGCTCCTGGCTATGTTCTGGACTGGAAAATCTATCGCAGAAGTGTATATGACAGACAAATTATCTCTTGATGAGCTGGTCTTCTGGATGATCAAAACTCCATTCACATTCTCCTGGGGACTCATTTTCAAGAATTCTAAATTTGTAATTTAGCTACTTTTTTTTGGAGGCAATGTTTCTCTGTGTCACTCTGGCTGTTTCAGAATTTAGCTACTTTTTAAGCTTGATGTAAATTTGTGTCTTCTGGAACTGTCACAGCAAGAGTGAGATGGCTGCCTGGGATGTGTGTTCTTCAGCTTGCCAGGGAATGGTGAGATGCCAAGAAGTGTCTTGCAGTTTCCCAAGAGCGCTGCTTGCCAAGTGACTGCTCCAATTCAGTTGTAACATCAAGGTTTGCCTGAGAAAGAACCAGCAGAGGTAATGTGTGCTCTCCCACCACGGACCGGTAGGTGTGGAAACATGTTACATATCTGTGGATCCGGGAATGAATGGAGAACAGAACCATGGAAACGTGCAGCTTCCCGAGATCCCTAAATCCTTCAGTGATGGGATAGTGCCACTTCAGAATATAAACCACCGCTGTCCTGGTTTGTTTTCTACTGCTATGAGAAAATGCCATGTCCAAAAGCAACTTGTGGAGGAAGGGTTTATTCTAGTTTATAGTTTAGGTGACATCATGAGAGAAGGCTGGGCACGAGCTGAAGGCAGGAACCTGGAGACAGGAACTGAAGCACTGGCCTTGAAGAACATTCCTCACTGGTGAGCTCCTTGTGGTTTGCTCAGTCTGCTTCCTCATGTCACCCAGGACCACCATCGCAGGGTGGTATCACACACAGCGGGCTGGACCTTCCTACACCAATAATTAGTCAAGAAAATGCCCTCACAGATTTGCCTACAGGCCAAGATGCTGTGGACATTTTCTCAATTGAGGTTCCTTCTTCCCAGATGACCTTAACTTATGTCAAGTTGATTTAAAAAAAAAAGTAACCAGCACCTAGAGAAAGCCAGATCTTTAAATACACCAAGTCTATGAATCAGAATCTACCATAGGGAACTGTGTGTGAGAGCTATCAGGGATGTTCTTGTTGGGAACATGATAGAATTGTCTGTATTTCTTTGTCCACTTGAAGTTACAAGATTTACTTTGCTGAGTGAAATGTGAACAGGTCTAAGAATCCTACTGTGCCTTACTGTCTCTAATTTTGTATCTGGCTTGGTGTGCAGGCAGTATGAGTGTAAGGCAGGCCACTCTTGGCCCAGGAAAGACAAGGAAACCCAGATCACACTTGCAGGGCATCTGCTGAAAGAGTGGTAGATGGGTCTGTACTTGGTTTCTTGAGGACACAGTTTAAATCAGCATCCCTGAGGAATTTATCAGAAATTAATGTGTGTGGTGCCTCCCACAGATAAACAAAAAGAGTAAATTCTAAAAGAGGAGAGAGAGAGAGAGAATGAAAGAAAGAGAGAGATTTTTAAAGAGAAAAAGTAGGTAACAGAAACAAATTTACAAGTAAATTGTATGTTGGAGTAGTAATAAAAATGGTAAAGAATTTGTAAGATATTATATAATGGATGAAGAAATGGAGGCTAGCAGAAAAGAAATGAAAATTCTAAAAGGTCTAAATTGAACACAGGGAGTCGAAAAAAATAATACCGGAAACAAAGTCTGTTTTGAATGATGTTGACAACAGATGAGACATAAAAGAAACAAATATCAAAGGGGACAGTTGTATAGTATATGATGCTGTGTACAGGACAGTTGTATAGTATATGATGCTGTGTACAGGACAGTTGTATAGTATATGATGCTGTGTACAGGACAGTTGTATAGTATATGATGCTGTGTACAGGACAGTTGTATAGTATATGATGCTGTGTACAGGACAGTTGTATAGTATATGATGCTGTGTACAGGACAGTTGTATAGTATATGATGCTGTGTACAGGACAGTTGTATAGTATATGATGCTGTGTACAGGACAGTTGTATAGTATATGATGCTGTGTACAGGACAGTTGTATAGTATATGATGCTGTGTACAGGACATGTTGGAGCAGACAAGACAACTCTGTGATGTGGAAGATTAGTAGCTACTCTTAGCAGGACTGGAGGTTCGCTGAGACAAGGAGTAAATTCGTGTTTTGGAATGATGCTAACGCTGTTTCTAGAGTACTTTGGTGATTCCGTGAATGCAGTCAAAATGAGCTAGGCATGCAGGCATGCAGGCGTAATTGTAGCTCTAGGTGGCTGAAGCAAGGTTGTGAGTCTAAAGCCTACCTGTGCTACTTAGCCGAACAAAACCAAACAAACAAATAAAGCATTGGGTTATTCTCTTAAGCTCTGTACATTTCACCCCATCTAGGTTTTATATAATTTCAAAAATGCTGCTAATTCTTAGGGGGGAAAAGATGAATAAGATGATATGAGGTAAAGATGCAAAATAAAAATGATAGGAGTTTGCGTTCTGGGTAAAGTGGCATAAGGAAGTCCACCCTTTTCTTCCCAGTGTCCGCAACTACAAACAAACTTAGACAGGCGTCACAGAACATTTTAAAAGCCCAAGGATTTTGAAAAGGAAGTAGCAAAGGTAGATGGAGAAGAATGGTGGGTTCTAAATGCCTCCAAAGGAGTGCTGAGTTTACTCTGTGTGTGTGTGTGTGTGTGCGCGCGCGCGCGCGCGCGCGTACACATACACTTGTTCTCATCTGCTTATGCTCAATGTTATTTTAATGTAGGCAGAAGCCCAAAAGTGAGCACTGGGGAATACAGAGAGAGAGAGCTTCAGAAAAACCCTTCTAAATCTCACTTGAGAAAAGAAAAGCCTGTTCCCCAGTGTTCAGAGACACTGCACAAATCCCTCATTTTCCTGCTTCCATTTTATTGCATGCCAGTCCCAGGTAATCCTGGGGCAGCAGCAACCATGATAGCTATGGGAGCTTGCAGGGGTCAAAACTGGAAGATTTCTTCGTACCCAACAAGCTACTATTCAAAGAAGAGAGAGTCCAGCATGGTTACATGTCTTTTTTTTTCTTCTTCTTCTGTCTTTCAGTGGCTAGCCAATGTGTTTCAGTAAGAGAATTGGTCATTTTCTGGTTGGAGGACTTAAGAAAGGTGCCCTAGAGAAATGAAAAGTACTGGGGAGATCCTGGAGAGTGAGGGATTTGGGAAGATGTTGCCCCATATCTCCGTTCAATTTCTGTGTTCACCACTAAACATGGAAGGGTCTGCTCCTAGTTTGTATCCATCCTACAGGCTTGAAGAACAGCTGAAAGGCAGGGCACTGGTCAGATTAAAGATCAAAATCCATTGCATTAAGGTAAGAGTATTGCAGATACCACTGTGGCACCATTGATCTCTAAACTGATGCTGGAACCAGAGCCTAGTGACAGCATTGTGATAGTTCTAACCTAACACTGTCCAAATTAAGGGGCTGTATGGTGATTTGAATATGAATGTCTCCTATAGGCTCAGATATTTGAGCACTTGCTCCTCAACTGGTGGCTCTGTTTGGGAGCTTGTGGAACCTATGGGAGGTACAACCTTGCTGGAGGAAGTACTTCACCGGGGTGTGGGGTGCGGTGGGCTTTGAGAGTTTACAGTCTCTTCCCGTTTCCTCTTTACTCTTTCTGTTTTGCTGTCCTTGCAGTGGAAACTACCTAATGCTGCTACCACATCTGCAGCTTGCTGTCATATTCCCCTGCCATTATGGATGCGTCTTCGGGAGCCTTCTTTAAGTTGCCTTGGCCAGGGTTCTTTTCTCACAGCACTAGAAGAGTAACTAACACAGATCGTGAAATAAAGGTATCCACATTGCTATAGGTTCTAACAACACAGAGTCTCCTAATATAGTCCTCAAAATGTGCAGGGTACAATCAGAGTTACACGGCCTCTGACAATCACAAAACACAACATGTATGGGGAAGGCAATCAATGAACATCAATTGTGAGCTGACACAGATACTGAAATTGTCTGACCAGGCTTCTGAAAGTTACTCAAGCAAATAATTATGGTGAACATTCTGAAATCAATTACAAAGATAGGAACTCACAGCAGAGATATACAGCATAAAAGAAGGACAGCTGGAAATTTTTGAAATAAAAAAATAGTTATAAAGTGTTTTTTGCCAAATAGTAAGCATACAATTTGCTGTAATTAAAACTATGTAGTATTAACACATGAAGAAAGTATCACTGGAAAAGACAGCCCAGGGACAGATCCTGGCACACATATGAATTTAATTTATGAAATGTGCCATTATGCATTAGTTTCAAAGTGATAGAACTGTCAACAAATGATGTTATGGAAACTGGCTATCCATTTGGAACAAAGCAAACCTCGATTACTACCTTATTTATTACATTAAATAAATTACTTGGATCAAATTTTTAGACATAAACTATGAAATCATAAAAGTAACAATTAACAAACAGGATATCCGTGATAGTCAGTACCTTATATATAATTCTAAAACCACGTATTGAAATAAAAGCAAGATACCTTGCTTTATCTATATCAAACTTTTCAAATGTACTGAATAGTGGAAAAGTAAACATTTTCACTACTGTCAATTGCAATAGAAAATTAATGCAAATTCTTTTGAGGGAAGTTTGACAGGCTCAACTAAACACTTTCTTGTATAAGATTTTAACTTCCAGATGTGCATATATATGCCATAAATAAGTGAAATAATTGTGTAAAAAGCAAAAAGGGGCCGGGCAGTGGTGACGCACGCCTTTAATCCCAGCACTCGGGAGGCAGAGGCAGGCGGATCTCTGTGAGTTCGAGGCTGGGCTGGACTGATAGCCTCCGAAACAATACAGAGAAACCCTGTCTCGTAAAAATCAAAAAACAACAACAAAAAAAAGCAAAAAGGGGGGCATAAGTCTATTACTATATCTCTGATCAGTAAAGGACAGAATCTCTACAATGGAATGCCATGCAGCTACCAAACAAGAATGCTTGTCTACTACCAATTTTTCCTTGATAGCAGACATCTAATTAAGCTTTATTATTAGGAAAGAAATGAAGACAGATAAGTAGAGTATGCTCTATTTTTGTCCTAAGTGTGGAGTGCAGACTATTAGGCATTTATATTTATAAATACCTTTAACTTTATATAGCATATGTACAGTATATAATATACACACATATCCAGTGGTATTACAAAACTGTCAATTTTTCAATTTATTTAGTTATATGCTTAGATTTTTTAAAAGATTTACTTCGTTTCATTTATGTGCATGCATGTTCCTTTGTGTGCACATTCCCACAGAAGTCAGAGGAAGGCATCAGATCCCAGGGGCTATCAGATGTGGATGTTGGGTCCAAACTTGGGTCCTCTGCAAGAATTGTTCACACTCTCAACACTGAGCCATCTCTTCATCTCCATGCTTCAATTTAAATGATTATCAAATAACAATTTATATAAGTAGAGAGATAATTTTTCTAGAAGTCATTGTGTAAAGCAAGCAAGCAGGAATAGCCACACACTCCTCCTTCAAGCCCACACATCTGTTTAGCCTTGTAAGTTTCCTTTTAAATCTTCATTTCTCTGGGGGATGTGCTTTCAACATTTTCAACTACAGACATAACTTGTCACTTTCTTTTCTGAAAATTGAAGATTTGTTACTCTTTTATATCCTTTCCTGTCCTCTATATTCAAACCTCTACACACAGCTCATTTTTACTTGGTTCAATCTCTATTGGCATTATAGGATTACCTAATTTCCTTGACAGATAAACCAAGTATTTGTTTTGTAGCATATAAAGAGTCATTTTTCCTGCTAAAAGCTCTGCTCACTCTGACCCTCTCAGTTACTTGTCTCTGCTTAGCTTTCATCCTTTCATCCACAATATTCAAATTAGGAAATGCTGCAAGAGAAATAGTAGTGCCCAAAATGTTTGTGCCCCCAACTTTCCTTCATTTGGGGATTTTGACTCTGTGCTATTTGGTCTTCAAAGTGTGCTCTTGAATATCAGCTTTTCACCTTTAAATACAGAATCACTTTAGTATACATTCATAGCTATTATTTAAAATACTTTAATTTTGTAATCTTATTCTAATTGTTATATTTATTTAATTATCTTTATTCCTTTTTTCTACTTTCTAAAGTGAGTTCTTTGGATTTATTTTTCCTTATACAACTTTAGAAAATTTGCCTCCTATTCCTGTGTTTTAAGCACGTGTGTGAGTTCACCGAAAATAACTGAGCAATACTTTCAGTTGTGAGCAATGCAAACCTGCTGAAAATGCCCCAGTTTCAATTTCCTTTCTTTGATATTTGTTGAATAACATTCTCTAGCTCTTCTGTATCTCTCTCTGTCCCGCAGTTCCAGTTTGTTTGTATAATTATTATCGTTTCATTTAGTCAATATTTGTCCAAGTACTTATCATTTTCTTCAAACATCAATGTTCCTTCATTATGTATGCCTTGTGGATCAAATTCCTTTTATCTGGGTTCAGGGGATGGCTCAGTGGATAGAGCACTTGTTGTACAAGTGAGAGGACTAGAGTTCTGATCCCCAAGGCCCATATAAAAGCCAGGCAGGCATCATGGCCTTGTGTAATCCCTGCACTTAGGAGGCAGAGACAGGGGATCCCAGAACAAGCTGGACAATTAGACTCAGTCCATGAGAATTAAATTCAGTGAGACCCTGCTTCAAGAAATAAAGTGAAGAGTGTCCCAGGAAGACACTTGATACCAACTTTGGGCTTCCACATACATGTACACACAGAAACACACATATCCTACACATGTGTTCCCCCACATATGTGAACACATTCACATAAAGGTATGCCACACATACATACCATTAAAAATTATTTTTCTGAAACATATACTGTATTTCTTTCAGAGAAAAATCTTAGAGTAAAAGATTCTCTTCATGTTTCTTTTTCTAAAATGTTTTCTTGAGTTTGTCATCATAGTTAAATAATAACTCATAGATCATATTATTATTGATTTATAAATTGTCCTGCGATCCTCATAATCTAGTAGCTATACTCTTTAGGCATTTTGCCTTTTCTCTGTATCTCTTTTGATTTGTTGTACGTATCTCCATGTGTGACATTGTATGCTCAGCTATCATTGTTATGTGTTGTTTAGCTTTTGTCACTGAAATAAAACACCTGACATAGGACAACTTAAAGAGAAGACTTACTTATTCTGCCAATTTGAACAGGCCCAGTTCAAGTCATTCCATCTCTCAGAACCCCTCTCAGATTCTGTTACATCATCTTCCTTCAAATGTATGCAGCACTTTGTAGTTTGGTAGTTATCATAGTCCAGTTTTGATTACAATTATTTATGTATACTTTTCAAACTAAAATATGAGTTCCTTATTGTCTTAGTCTCTTTTCTATTGTTGTGAAGAGTCACCTATTACAAGGCAACTTGTGAAAGAGTTTATTGGGACTCACAGCTCCAGAGGGTTAGAGTCCATGATCATCATGGCAGGGAGCATGCCAACAGGCAGACAGGCTTGGTACTGAAGAAGTAACTGAGAGCTTACATCCTGATCTACAGGCATGGGGCAAGGAGAAACACACACAGAGAGAGATCATTGGGAATGGTCTGGGCTTTTGAAACCTTGAAGTTTGCCCTCAGTGACACATCTCTTCCAGTAAGGCCATACCTCCTAATCCTACCCAAAGCATTCCAACAAATGGGAACCAAGCATTCAAACATCTGGATCTATGGGATCAAATCTCCACACATAAATCTAGAGTTAATCTTTTATTCTTTTTTATTTTGGGTCCTCTGTAATAGTGAGCACTATTCTTTTTATATAGGATTTGCTCAACAAATACTCACTTATTTTATCATACAAATACGATTATGTTCAATAGTCAACACTGGTTCATTCTGACTTTGATTTTTCTTGTCATTGCCTGATTTTTTATAGTTTGCTTTTTGAAATAATAGCCCAAGGACATTATTTTTTTCAATTCTATTGTTTATTTGTTTAACAATACACACAGGATTAAAGCAAACCTCAGAGCCTGGCAACTTTCCAAAATCACTACTCACTGTTTTGACATTTCAGGTTGAGCTTAGTCAGTTGGATCCTCCATAGAGCTGGCAGTGGGACATGAGCAGACTGGTAAGGTCATGGGGACACTGTCACATAATTGTTCCCAGTCTTCAGGATGAGCTGCCTTTTGCTCACTGTGAGTTTTTGGCAAGACCTTGCCTTATCATCCTTTGGCATGGTGGGTACCACATGGTAGGCACTCAATTGATGTTCAATGAATTGAGTTGAATTACTCTTAGCTCCTGGACTCATAAGCCAGAATCAAAACTGGCATGTCCTAGAAAGCATATCACAAAGGGCTAATCACTTAGCAAAATGCCAGAGAGCACCCGTACTTTGTGATCAACTCAGTGCCAAATGCAGAGTGGGCAAGGTCTCTACATCTACAAAATTCAACCCCCTGTTGTGCTTGTGTTTGCTACAATGGAAATCCAGAGTTTTCACATATTGTGAAGTCCTTTCCATGTCCAAATTATTTTCAAGCATTTATAAAGTAAATTGGCAACTGAAAAGATCCTTGGTTTGTTCTCAAATAATTACTGAAATTGATTTTATAAAACTAACCAATATAATTGGAGTGAGTATAACTCATTGTCACAGTTGACTGAGATTTATTAAATAGCCCTCATAATCTAGTTGTCCCATGGAAAAATGCAGCAGCAATGTAGCCCTGAAAAATCACAATCACTTCTGAGTCAGCTTTTTTTTCTGTGATGCTACAACCCAGCTGGTAACTTTACACACCTGAAGAGTGACCATGGACAATGTGAGACCTCTCTGCCTATACAAAAGAATAAAGCAAGAGTCAAAGTTGTGAAGTGTTTGGTTTAATAGTCTATACGTTTTAACTACAGACTTCTACAAGCATAAGGGAAATTTTAAAAAATCACCCATAACCCAACCAACCCAAAATTGTCTGTATTATTTTGGTATCCACCATGTATGTACCTTTTGCAAACAGAGTTTCTCTCTTTCATCAGAATAACCCTGAGAGGCAGGCATGATGGTGCATGCTTATATCCCCTGCAGCTGGGAGGTGGAGATAGGAGGATGGGCGGGGTTCAAGATTATGTTTGGCTACCTGTTGAGTTAGAGGTCAACGTGACTACAGGGACGGCAGAACAACCTGTCTTTGGAGGCAGACAGTGCAGAGTCAGCAATCTGGGCTTAGGTGTCTTGGGCCCACACAGTAGACTGTAAGGGCTCTTCAAACCTGTTTTTGTTCCTTCAGTGATGTTACCAGCAATAAATGTGGTCTTCCTGTTGGAAAGTTCACTAAGCAAACGCCTTGAGCCCTGTCATTCCAGCGGGCTAGTCAGTTTGACTCTCTCATCGGCTCTCACGCTGTGTCCTTAATGTAGCCAGGGCGCCCAAGCTCCAAGACATTTAATTACGCAGCACCTTGTTTTGAGTTCGTATTGGAGATTCAGGAAAGTGAAGCAATCTATTTGCCTCATCCAAGGAGGGGTTTGGGAGGAAGGGGTAGGGTGGGAGTGGTGGTGGTTTTATTTCTCACACCTTGTCTCCTGGCCGGGTCAGTCGCACCTCTACAACCCTTCCTGGGCTCTTGGGATGCGGCCACCACACCTGCAGGGGAGCTGCACGGCATAGGTGGGAATGCCAGCCTTCGACTGTCCACGTGCTGCACAGTGGGAACTCTAAGTAGTTGCTTTTTTCGCTGGCTCACATCACCGCCCAGGGCAGACCTGGGAATGGTTATCGGCCCAGAGCTGCAGGCAAAAGGCTAATCCAGCGCTAGAAGGGGGGCGCTGGTAGTTAAGCCCTTTAATGGCCCCCATCCTATGATAATTAGTCCTGGCCTGGAGCTAGCAAACCTGGAACCCCTCTAACCTGAAACGGAGCCTCATCCACTGCTCAGCGCTAATCCCAGCACAATGAAAGCTGGTCTAATTCACTGGGTAAACAGCCTCTCCAGTTACTTACAAGCTGGCTTATTTCAGCCCCAAACCAAATAGGAAGGCGGACAGTGACTGGAAAGAAAGTCAAATATTTAAGGACCAATTTTGCCTTAAAGTCCACAATCCCCCAACACACCCCACCCCTGTAACTCAGGAGGGATGCTATCTTGCTTGAAATTGCCAGTTATGCCACTTTTTGTTTGTTTGTTTAGAACAGGTAAGTACTTGGCAATGAAAACGACAGCTGTCGAGAAGTCCCTCCAGAAAAGACACTGTCTTTTCTCTTCTCTTGATAGTCATAGGATTGCGACCTCTGAAGATAGCAGGCACTTACTACATTTTCTTAGCTCAAAGCTGAGAGTCAATGCTTAATAAATGTTTAACAAAGATCGGTTCCCCCTTTTATCTCAGAAAATTCTAGACTAGTGATTCTCAAATTCCAGCTGTATCACTTGGAAGGCCATAAAAAATTGGTTGCTGAGTGTGCAATTTTATGTCAACTTGACACAAACTAAAGTCATCTAGGAGGGAACCTCAACTAAGAAAATACCTCCATAAGACCAGGCTTTAGGCAAGCCAATGGGGCATTTTCTTAACTATTGTGAGTGGTGCAGGGCCTACCCCATTTTGAGTGGCCCCATCCTGGATCTGAAGATCCGGATCTGAAGATCTATAAGTAAGCAGGTTGAGTAACCCCAGGGAGTAAGCCAGTCAGCAACACCTTTCCAAGGCCTCTGCATCAGCTCCTGCCTCCAGGTTCCTGCCAGGCTTGAGTTGCTGCCCTGGCTTCCTTCAAAGAACAATGACAAGGGAGTAGAGTCAAATACCCTCCCCCACGTCGTTTTGATCACGATGCTTTATCACAGAAATAGAACCCTGAGACTCTAAGTCCCAACTTCAGTTTTTGATTCAATAGGCTGAGAGTACAATGGTCCCCCGGAGAACCCATGGTCTAGAACAGGGGTCAGGGAACTCCTTCTGAGAAGCAAAAACGTGAGGAACTACTTCAGGCGTGGCCTACTGTGCAGGCTGTCTCAATGGCTCACCTGTACCACTGGTGCACAGCACTGCAGGTATGGTACTGGAGTGAAATCTCACATAATTTCTGCATACTAGGAATGCTTCTAGCTTATGTTTTGTCCAAACATTTAAAAACTTAAATCCATCCATAACTTGCAGACTGTGGAAATCGAGCTTTGTGGCAGATGTGGCTCCTATTTACTGACCTACAGTTTGGAGGAGTATTGTTTAGATAAGGGTCAGCTCACCATCACTGGAGGCAGAGACAACAGCTGAGAGCCTGACAGTAGCAAGTGTGGAAATAACTTTAGGAAATTTCCTGTGTTTACAAACCCAACTTCTCATTAAAACATCCAAGGGTTGTGTGTGTCGAGTGTTGTTTTAAGTTTTGGGATTGAGTTGGGGAAAACCAGGACCTGTCTTGACCCACCCAAACTCTATGGGTGATGTTTATCTTTGCATCAACTCAGAGGCTGTGGTATGGGACTTCTCAGGCCTGGCACTTATTTTCCTGAAGTCACAGAGATTTTTTTAGTTTTTGGTGTAACTATGTTTAGGGATCTACACCATGAGCTCAGCCCGCTACTAAGAACAGCAGAAAGTGGGGAAGCCAATCAGGAGATTGGATCCTGAACCCAAAGGACAGCAATAGAAATTTCTTAGTGCAAAAATCTTCCCTTTCAGTACCATGAGCAGCAACCGCCAAAACGTTTAGCAGATGTTATTATAGGAAAGCATCTTCTTTGTTTAGGAAGCCAAGATGAGAACCAATTCTTCATTTCTAGGGTGGGGCACAAGCATTGTTTTCCAAGGAAAATTGAAAAGATGAAAAATGTCCCTGTATGTCAGGCAAATGAGAATTCTAAAAGCACCTTATTCTGTTTTAATCTGGAAAACTGAGTGCTGGTGTCAGAGCACTAGATCTCCATCTTTTTTGAGTTTAGGGGAAGGGTAAAAAGTATTACCTTAACTATCATCAGTTCACTGGGGTCATTATTTCTCAAAAGGTAAAGACCCTTGTTCTTCAGTGTTGGACACAGACAGGCAGGGAAATGTGGGCGGGCAATACCACTACAGTGTCAGCTTGGACATGATCGTACCCATCATGAAATACAGAGTCAAGGAATGGACAGTTTTGAATACTGACCAGGCTACTTCCTACTGTGGTAAGCTGGTATACATTAATTAAACTTTCTGACTCTTAGTCCCATCATCTATCAGGAAAAACAAAAACCACAGTAAGATCAAAAGGTGTTTGTAAATATTAAATTATAAAATGGGTGTGTCTAGCATACTGTCTAGAACTGGCAAGAAACCTGATAATTCTATCTCTTTTAAAGTATAAATATTAACTGTGTGGATTGCTTATTTTACATGAACTACACTTGACTTCTTTTTAGTGTTTAGAAAAGCAAATATTTTGTGGGCAATGGTGTGGGAACTGTGGTATATTTTACAGGTCTCTGAGGAACTTGGTATTATGGTCACATTCTTTTGCTTAGTTTTTCTGAAAGATGTCGATAAGTATGCAGGTCTGAAAGGACCTAGCAAAGATGAAAGGCATGCCCCTCTAAACCACAGTGAGGATGAATGAAAATGGTCTGGCCTCTCTGGCCAAGAGATTCCAGAGGTCAGGAAGTCTATATAGTGCTCTGCTCCGAGTTGAACATTTAATGGGTGTGAGTGAGTCTGAGTTCAAGGGAGAGCGGTAGAAAGGCAGAAGCCATCTTACTAGGTTAAAGGCTACAAAGCAACTCAGTGCTCAGGTGCCAGAGCACTAAGAGGGATGCCCAAAACATCAAGAACAGGAACTATGGCCTGACGCTGCTCCATGTAGCCAGTGTTTCTCTCTGAGAGCCCATGATTCTTGCCACTGAACTGTCAAATTTCTCCTATCCATTGCTCACCTGCTTGGGTCTGGGACCCCCAACTTCAGTTTCTAGTGGATCCATCTGCCTTTGTTTTGAGGCCTGTTTACTTCGTGGTTGCACACGAGGCAACACTTTCTACCCTTTCCCTGAACTCACAAAAGATGGAGGATCTGATAGCGCTCTGAAAACAGAATGAGTGGCCCAAGGGGTTTTTAGAGTCCTCACTTTTTTAGCTTCTGATTCTGGTTGCTCACTTTGAGATTCTACTCTGTTTAAACACGAAGCTGGGATCGTGAGCCTTGGAGCCTAGACTGACCTGTGATATGTGGTCTTGTTGGGCATAGACACGATGTCAGTCTGAGGGAATCACTTTGTGGATGAAATTAAACATGAGACCCAAGCACATGATCCTTGTCACCAGTGGGACAGAGCTATGTCATCATGGAAGGAAGGGGTGTGGCAGAGGTATTTTTAGAGTGTGAAGGAGGAAGAGCCATTAAGTTGGTTTAGGTGCTCATGTGGCCTCTTGTTCCCTGACTGATAACCGTGGCATGATGGATTTAAACAGGAAATAATTACCATTCTGCCTTGGGCTCCTTTATTAAGCTGTAGCACACTGAATTCTTGGGATTGGCTGTGGACCTGGGATGTATCCCCTACAGCTATAGATGGAGGTGGTACTAGAACCACCCCCTAGGGATTCCCACCCTTCTTTCCTCCAGATCCTGTTGCGATGAGGCTCTGTACTCAGGGCCCATGGGTGGAACCCTGGGACAATTAAACATTCGTGCTCATTGAACACTTGTCAAAGAGGTGGCACTAGGAACTCTTAGTCTGTTTGTCTGCTTCTGTCTTCACACCAGAACTCTTCAGCCGTTTGGGTGGCCACATTCATTAGGAAGCCGATTGAGAGAGGTGGTAGAGGCCTTCTCAACTACTGACACTGTATGCATTCAATATAAACTAGATAATAGCATTTTGAGTCGGGGGGACAGGAACAATCACAAGGCCCTATGTGCCTGGGCCCTTATTGTCTGCCTTCCACATAGAAAGAAGACACGGGAGACATGTCAGAGAGCAGTGGCCAGGAAAACCTGGTAGCTGTGATCGCTGATAGGCATGGCCTTCGCCACCTGCTCGCTTCATGCTCAGCATCAGCTGAGCAGGGTGTACTTGACGACACCTTGACATCTTGGCCACACTGCTCTTTTAGTGAGTCTCCCTGTTTCACCAAAGCCCAAAGAAGGCAAGCTCAGTGTGAAAAGGGAAGGTAGGAGTTGCTGAAGGCAGAACCCTCCTCTCTCTCTCCATGGTTTAGTTCCTACTTTCTGCCCACTCCAAGTCTCAGTTCCTCCTTCTGTGGATGAGATGGAGATAAGAAGCTGGCCTGTGTCTGAAGATTTTGCTGAGGACAGAGTGGAGAAGATAGGAAAAGCACTGTACAAAGTCCCACAGCCACAGAAATGACAGTTGCATAATGACGAATTTTATATGAAGACAACGATGCTATTGCATGCCCAAGGTTTCTTGGAAATTTCCAGATTTCTCTGTTAGACAAGTTAATCCTCAATTCTATGTTATCAACTCCATCAGTCAGAAAGAAAATCTTGGTCTCCTCGAGATATTTAATGAACAACGAAACAAGATATAAAAGCATAATTTGGATATTTCAAGTTCAAAGGCGTATCTCAAGTATTGGGTTCTTATAGAGAGTTTAAATCAGGTATATACAGGAAATCTCAGCTGTGCCGGGGGCATTTTTTCACTCTATAATGTAGAGATGATGGGCTTGGAAGGAAATAACTTCTGTTATCATTGATAGAAATGTAAAGTTATGTTATGATACACACTGCTGTTTCTCCAGGCACTTTTCACATTGGTGTTTACATCTGCCCACTTATCAGAGTTTTGACTCTATTACACGGTGCTCAATTTGTTTCCTTCTGAGTAGGCACTAAACAAGATGCCTATCACAGCAGAACGGACCTCCTTCCTAGGGGTCCAAAACCAACAGTGACATTCCTGATGAGAATTGTCCAGAAATATCCAAATTGATAATGGATGTTCCCCCAATGACCCCCAAACAGTCGTTTATTCATTTCAGGAGCCAAGACAGAGTGTCATTATCCATTACCAAAGCTTGGGCGTAGAAGATTGGATATGAAGGGAGGAAGGTCTGGTCTCAGGGACTGAGCATGTGACTGAATTGTTACCAGTGATAGGTTCTAAAAGGCAAGTCCATATCCAGACATTGTGGAAAAGATTCAAGGCCCAAGGTCCAGGGATTTGAGTCCAGGCTAGAATGTAAGCAGAAGCAAATTCTACCAGACTGCAAACTCAGAAGGACTGAATAGGGTTGGATGGATGTAGGGCACTGAAAGGCCTAAGCCTTTGTTGCTAGCCATTGAAAGAAATCTAAGAGGATAATTTTGGCTAAGCATGGGCTTTCAAGAATCAGTTACTCCTGAAGAAATGGCCATCTAGTCTGATCCTGGACTTGCTCTCCAGTGGTTAGATGGTCAGCACAGGGATAGCCAAGTAACATGAGTCGAGAATTGTTACAGATATTGGCCTCAGAGAGGGTAGGGTATATGCCACTGAAGTAAATCCATGCCAACAAGGACTGCCTGTGGTGGTTCTGTCCTTGTTGCTGGACTCAGGCCTTGCCCAGTGCAAAGTTTTTTTTCGGGGACCTGAGACTCTGAGTCTCTTGGGATAGAGGCATCCTCCCAATTTAGGTAAAATCTTCCATTTCTGGGTCCCGTGGTCCTAGGCTTGCTGTTTTCAAGATTAATATTCACTGTGGTGAAGGGTGTACAAGCTGAAGTTGGTGGGTAAAGATTCCCTGAGCAATGGAAGCTGCTGAGTAATGTGTATTAGGTTTAGAACCCTCTTATTTAGACAAAAAGGGTAATTGTTATGGGAATTCATTCAGTCAATAGCTTTTGGAGTACTGCCCCTTTTGGGCATGATCTGAGGTACTACGTGTGCACCGATAAGCAAAGAGAAACATGCTCTCTCTTTCTTGTATGGTGGTCAGAGATCTGATTGAAGCTTCCAGCACCCCTGGGCAGAAGACCATGGCAGCTCTCTACCTTGCAATCATTCGTGAGTATTCCCCAAATAAATATTTGATATCCCTTTATTTTGGGCTCTCATGGACTCTCCTACTATTCATTTACAGTCCCCTGGCTCTAATCCAGTTTCTGCTAATTCTATAGCAGGAAAAAGTATGGTTTTGAGGCACTAAGGGATGGGGGTGATAAAAGCTGAAGGCCTATGCCGAACTTTCTGCAAGCACTCTGTTACTCACTTGCAGATAGACACATGCCTGAGGAGCAGTTTTCTCCCCTCACTCCTCAACTTACATAGTTAATTATGTACACATACATGCACTATCAATTATATTTTCCTGTGCAGACTCACGTGCTTTCCAGGACACTGGTGTCTTCACATTCTATTTCTTTTTGTCCTACCTTGATCTCCCAAGTTCCCACATCTGTGAAAGGCCCATTAAAGAAATAATTTCCCACCCCACCCCCAGCTGCACCACACACCTGGTAATAAATAATATGATCATTGCCTAACAGGCACCGCTAGGAAGACCCGAGTGATAAATAGAGAGACTCCTTGCCTCTCCACAGGCTCTGTGGTGAAGGCGGGCAGAAGAGAGTTAGCTATTAAAGAACGCACATAGCCACAGGCAAATTCTCTTCCTTGATTCTCCTTGTGGAGACCTTTCCTTAAAAGCTGAGATTGCTCTGATGGTTCAAGGTGCTATTGAGCTCTAACGGGACAATTACAAGACTCCAGTCGCAGCATCTGAGGCCGATGCTTGTGTCTGATAAGGTTGCTTGAGAATAATACTGAGGAGAGAGGCCTGATAATGGGTTGCTGAAAGGATCGGACCAAACATCTTTGCCCAGAGCCTGAAGACAGAAGCAGCTGCTATTGCAGCAAAGCCTCCCCCACCTTACCTCAAATTCTTTTCCATTTTTATTGCATTAAAAACACTCTCTAAACATGCACTTCAGAAATGATTTTTTTTTTAGCTCCAAGCTAGGAACACTGTTCACCAACTGATTTGTAGTATGAGAGGTCTTAAGAATAATTCTGCCTTTCTCATTCAGATTTTCTCCTTTCTACTCTGTGCTAAGAAAACCTGCCTGGGAACAATTGTTATATTTTGGCCCCTGTCTCCCTCCAGTTGTATAATTTGCTACCTGCCTAATTCTTTGACTTTAAAATCCTTTTACAAAACCAGATAAAATAAGAAAGAAATTCAAGGTCTTTCTTTTGTGGAATTTTCTTTTTCTCTTTGTATTGCACTGTCTGTCATCTGTTAGGTATGATGTCTCTCTCTCTCTCTCTCCCTCCCTCCCTTCCCCTTCCCCTTCCCTCCACTTTCCCTCCCTCCTCTCTCCCTCCCTTCCTTCTCTTTCCCTCCACTTTCCCTCCCTCCTCTCTTTCTGCTGGGATTTGATGGAAGATGTCTGCTCAAAGTTAGACAAACTCAGGAGCGATTAATTTGTGCAGTGTGTACAAAAACAATTTAAGACAAAATATTTGAATTTAGCTGATTTAGGATACTCATCCTAAAGAATCCCAGAAGTGGGTGAGTTTACTGGTTTGTGTCCTCAGTGTTTCACAAAGCCTAAGTTCCCTACTTGGTAAAAACAGAAACAGGAGGGCAGGTATAAATGAATAACCTGGGTGAGCAGCAACCAGCTCTGGCTGATTTTAGTCTTATGTAGCTCTATGGTGAATCAAACTGAGCAAATACCTGCTCAGACCAGAAGGTATATAAGAGCTGGATGCTGGCTCCTGAGAATTTAACTTTAATCTACAGTTAATACAGTTGAATTTATAATAGATAAATAATACAGCATAATGAGAAAGCTCAAGGTCCTGTGGTATAAGTGCCAGGTGCTGGTAGAACTCATAGTACCAGGAAAATGGTGATGGTATATCCAGATAGGGCTTCCCTTGTTTCTCATTTGAAACAGTAATGACAAACCTTATCCATCTAGGTAGGGTTCCAGTATATTGATGAGGAAGCACAGAAAACCAGAAGAGAACCAGGGCTGGGACACCCAGACCTAGTCCTCCTCATCTACACACCACTAGGTTCAGCCTTGGACACTCTCTTTCTCATCCCAAGCCTCCTATGCTTTGTCTGAAGATAATATTAGCTGCACCCAAAGGTTCTTTGGGCCTGAAGCATCAGAGTACTTTATGGCTACTGCCAGGAAGTCAGCTATGCATACTTGGCCCAAAGACATTTTATAGAATTGTGCATCTGGCAATTGCAAACACCCTTTCCTGAGTTGCAGGACTTTCAAATTCTCATTTCCAGTGAACATTGTAGATAACAGCCAAGGAGGAATATAGGATTAGGAATTCCTAGTCATGAGAGAGAGAGTATCTTCTGTGAATGGAGTTTTTAATTGGTCTAAGAAATAAAAACCTGGAGTCAGATATAGAGGAAAATTCTGAGAGATCAGAGAGGAGGAGCAAGCCACAGCCACACCTTACTTCCTTAGCGTCTCAGCAGACAAGAGAGCAAGTTCCTGTTTCTCCTTGCTTATATCCTGTTTCTGCCCAGCTATCTCACTTCCTGTCTGTCTATAAAGACCTCCAGACCTCTATGGTTATCTAGTGGCAAGATCTATTCTCTGACCTTCAGACAGGCTTATTTGTACAAGCAAGATACCACCACAAACCTCAGTCCAGGGGAGAGTCTTGGATGGTATTACAGTGAGGGCTGATCTGCTACATCTAGTTTCTAGCGTCACTAGAAAGGAAAATATGGGAATAGAGCCTGATAATGGAATCCATACAGTTTAAGCCTAGAATGTTTTTAAAGCAATAAATACTGATCCTTATACTTGACATAGGTTGAATACCCATGAAGTCAATCTTTTCTAACACCTTCTTAGAGAAACAATGATGCTGACCACTGGCTCAGTAGAATTAGGAAGGCCCAGATTGTGTTTGTTTTGTGTATTGAGTTCAACATAGTGTTCAACTCACTGGGATCTAGATATAATGCGAATGTAAGACAGAAAATTCCCAGGTAATTTTAATTTAAGACATTCTTCTATACTAATGCCCATTGACTGATATCTTTTCAGTACTTTAATGTTTTTATTGTTCAGAAGCATGGGAAACAAATACATCAAATATGTTCATAATCTTTTGGTCTATGTATTTCCATACCAAAAAAATATGTACTATAGTGGTAATCTGAGGGTATGTTAAGTGCCGAGGACATTGTCCTTGTAGGATGTCAATGATCATCAGTTTGTCAAAGCAGGCCCAGAACCATCATTCTATAGTTGTCAGCTATTGGAAGGTGCAGTTCTATGTATGAGCCAGAGAGCTCTGGTTAAAACATTTCTGCTGGAGCACAGCTCTGACTCAGGGATTATCTGGTAGTTTAAATTAGAAATGCCCCCATAGGCTCGAATATTTGAACACTTGGTCCCCAGTTTGTGGTGATCCTTGAGGGGATTCTAGGGAATCTTTAGGAGATGTGTCCTTGTTGGCAGAAATATATCCCTGAGGGTGGGTTTTGAGAGTTCATAGTCTCACGACAGTTCCAGTTTTCTTTCTCTGCATGTGTTTGTCATTGAAGATGTGTTCTCCCAGCTCCCTGCTCTTGCTGTCTGCTGGCATGCCTCTGCCCCAATTATGTAACCTCCCGGAACCATAAACCAAAGTAAAATCATCCATAATTCTCTTTGGACGAGGGGTTTTAGCACAAGAGAAGAGAAACTAGTAAGGGTATAAGTGAGGGTGAGAAGGCACACATTCTGATCTACACATAACATCTACTCTTTACCATGGCTTTGGAACTTTGTGTTCTCATCATTCATCTAATTACAGGGTGGTTCTGCTGTGCAGCATAATTTAGAAGGAAGACAACTCATCTCAAATGCAAAGGTTAACTGTTACTCATTCAAACTGGTGTTCTCTTGCTTAGTTTGACATAAAGAACATTTGTAGACTTTCTTATCTTTCCTATCTAACTTTTTTTGCTCAAAGTCCCATCACACTCATTTAGTATACTTCTTTATCTCAACATTTGAAAGGGATCTGAACTCTTCCAACATAAGCCCTGCATCTATATGCTGCCTTACTTTGCTGGAAAGGATTTGGTTTCTATGTATGTCAAGGAGATATCCATCTTTAAGATAACAAAATTTAGGAGATTTTGTATTTGGGTTAAGAACTTATAAATAATTCCTTGCTTGTAAATTAAGTAAATATTTGTGAAAGGATAAGATTTGTAAATTCAATAACATTTTTAAGTTTTCAAAAGCATTTTTAATGCTGAAGAGATGGCTCAGCTAAGGTCAAGACCCCTTGCGGCCCTTTCAGAAGCTAGGAGTTTGGTTTCCCAGCACCTACATAACACTGCTCACAACTTCCTGTAGCTCCAGCTCTAAGGGATCTGATGGCCCCCTCCTGCCACCATGGAAGCCTGCATTCACCTGCATGTACCCACACAGGACACACATATAATTAAAGAACTTTTAAAAATCTCAACCAATTTCTATTCCTCAAAGAATTTCTCTTTAAAAAGATATGTTCTTAATGTTGGAAAATCCCAAAGGATCCCACAGTGATCGTTTCAGAAAACTCCCACTCCCTGTGAACTTTGAAAGCCTCACTGTGGTGTACAATTGCCTTTAGACCAATCAGTGAGCATGAAAATGGATGTCAGGGGAGACAGCTGTGAGTCCAGTGTTATTAAAGAAGAGTGAGCAGCTGCTTCCCCATGGAGACATCCCCTGTCTTTAGGTGTTCCTGAAGGACTTTTGAACACCAATACTGTCCCACATTACCTGGAAGTAAAGACACCTGGATTCCCCAGCTTCCACCCAATCAAGAATGAGCAGGTGGTAAAAGCCCTCCCCAGTTGAAGAGGTTAGTGATAGGGGGTATCTTGTGTCTTTTTTTTAAATACAAGGAAAAAAACCTTTCAATTTTCTAGAGTTCTAAAACTTATTTTTTAAATTAAAATTTTAAGCTGAGGATTTACAACTCAGCTATTAACTTTTAAGAGTTTCATTACAGTTTTTAAAATCATAATTGCTTGAGGAAGGGGAGAAGGAGTGTCTACTTTATTCCTGATGGAAACTATACATATAGATGAAGTGTCTATATAAAAATGGAAGCCATGATTATATTAATACTGCCTAACTGATATTCAATAAGGCACCCTTCTCTATCCCATTGTCCATATTTAAATACTTCAAAAAGAATTCTAATCAAGGGGAAATTAATAGGGAGGAAAGACTGGGGCTGGGAGAAGAAGGTTCTAATCCCACTATCTCTTAATATTTCAAAGTGTCTTTTATTTTCTTAATAAAAGGGTGAGAAAAAGAGAGGGGGAGAGAGAAAAAGGAATTAATCCAGTGCTCTGAACTGTCCTCTCATCTCAATGCTTTAAATAAATTCTAAGAGAATATTACACATAAGAAAGCTATTTATGTCCAATGGTCAGGCTTTACTTTCTCTTCTCAACTTTCCCCCATTGTTCATCCCTCCTGTTCTCTATTCTACCTGTTTTCTTTTCATTCTTTACTCCATCCCCAGGATCTTTAAAACCCAGCAATACAACTGGATTTAAATCCCAAGAGCCCCCCTCAAATGGCCTGACTGTGTCCCTCCCTTCTGCTTTATCTCCTGTCTTGCTTCCTGGGAACGCACTCCCTGGTACACAGGTGCACCCGTCTCTGCTTCTGGACCTGTTTCTCCATCATCTTCTGCATCTCTGTCTCCTCTACTGATTCTTCACGGCCCGCCATTGCTGTGGGAGCACTCCTGGGTGGCTTCTTAACAGATGGAATAATAAAATCTTAGAATTATTTGTCTTTATGGGAGACATTTAACTTGCATTGCATCATTCAATCTTTATAGTAATTGTCATTTTATAGGAGAGAACTGGGCTGAGGAAACGTCGAGGGTCAGCAGAGTTGGAGAACTGAACTTAGAGGCCTGGTATCGGATGCATTCCTTACCCCTGAACCTCTGCTGCAGTTCAGTAACAGTCCATACAACTGGGCACTTAGAAGTCTCTAATCACTTCATGCAACACTTTACCCAAGGAAGATGATAAGCCTTGGGAAGAGGACTACCATATTTCTTTGTGCTCGTGCCCAGGATGGGTAGGATAGTAGCAAATTTTGAGGTTCTATTCAATGACAAAATCCTTTCTCCCTATCGATAAATGGTTTTCACTGTCTTATGCAACCAACTTACAAGTCAGACTAATTCAGGCCTCCTCAACAGAGATACACATGTCTTTGCTCATAACAAAATGAGTCTGTACTGACACATTACATTGTTATGATCTACTGCATGCCTTTGATGAACTAATTAAGGAATACATTAACTCAGTATTCTTCATTTTCCCATCATTTTCTTTTTCATGTGAATGAATGTTTGGCCTGCATGCATTGTCTGTGCACCATGTGCATGCCTGGTGCTTAGAAATGATAGAAGAGGGCATCAGATCCCCTGAAACCAGAGTTACACATGGTTGTCAGTCACCATGTGTGTTTTAGAATTGAATCTGGGTCCTCTGGAAGAGCAGCCCATGATCTTAAACTCTAAGCCATTTTCCAGTTCCCTCACTTGTTCATTTAACAAATACTTAACTGAGAACCTTGATGTGTCAGGTACTCTTGTAGGATCTGGGTTACTCTGGGTTACTCTTCTCTTTCTCTCTCTCTCTCTCTCTCTCTCTCTCTCTCTCTCTCTGTCTATCTCTCTCTCTCTCATATATATATGTATATGTATATATATATATATGCCATCTTCCAGCATTTCCATAGGATGATAGAGGCAATAGCCACTGAACACAGACCTGAAGTAGGTAAAGGATGTGGATAACCAATTGAAGAGTTGTTCAAGTAAAGGCATAGTAAATACAAAGGCAGAGACATACCAGAAATGTTCAAGTGTTAGTGGTGTCACTCATCCATCTCTAATTCTTGGAAAGAAATTTACATCTTTTACTCATCTGTAATTGAAGAAGAGAAAAGTCTATCTTCTGCACATATATTTTTGCAATCATCAGTACAAACAGAATATAGATTCATGTGAGCAGACAAATCTCCAAGGTCCATGCATAGATTTTAAGTAGAAAGATAGGGCTAAAGTAAATAGCATTACTATATTTAAGATATACATGAACAATCAGTATTTTAGCCTAGGTTTCTTAGAGAACAAAGGCTGAGGCAAGGATTAAGAGCTGCCTTTATTCAGGATATAAGAGCTTGAAGGGAAGGGAGGCAGGGGAAGAGGGAAAACGTACAAGATGCTGACTTCTCTGCCACTGCCTCGTGAGATCCAGGAAGACACAGTGAGTGGCCTGCACAGTGTCTGTATTGGCAGATGCTGATCTTGACCTAACCTCCAGAGAAAGGGAACCCCGGGGAGAAAGAAAAATGTGTGTTATGCTTTCTGTCACTACCTTTTGACAGGTAGCCCCTACTTCCTATACCCATCCCTATATCCCTGATTTCCTAGTTGTAAAAATCTGTCTTTCTGTCCAGCTCCCAGATCTATGCTATAGAATTTCACTGAATTCTATGACAAAAGGAAAAGACATTGGACATGTACCTGATTCACCAGGGTGTATATCAACTGCCAAAGGAGTCAGACCAGAACTCACAAGCCAGTAATGGATGGGCCCCAGGTAATGGGGAAGGTGGATCCCAAGTGAGGTTGGTAAGCAGATGCAGCAATTGAGCCAAAGCAGATGCTGAGAGCTAGAGGAGCACAGCTAGAGTATGCACAGTCTGGAGGTGCACAGATTTATACAGTCTGGAGGCGCACAGGTGTGCACAGTCTGGAGACGCACAGGTGTGCACAGTCTAACCGGTCAACAGCAATACTCAGTAAGTGTAAATGTTCACAACACTCTAACAATAGATGGGACATAATCTTCATTTCCTTTAAGTTCAGGAAATCAAGATTAGTGGTGTCTATGTGGGAAGCAGGGAGGGACTGGGAAAAGGACCACTACACCGTGAGCAGGAAATGTCATATGGAGTGATGTGGCCCTAGTGCTTTCTGAGAACACATGCCAACTCTGTGGTCACTCTAACAAGGTCAGTTCCTGTACAAGTGTCCACAAAACCTAAACTGACTGGGAAAGTGTGCAAACTAGGTTTGAGTGATGAAATAAACATAAAACCAATGTAATTGACTTAATATGGCTGAATCTTCTATTTCTTAAAATGGGCAAATGAGAGAAGTTGATGGATTTAATCTTAGACGGAATTCACTGTGTGGATGTTATAGGTATCTAAAATACTAACAACCTATTCTGCTACATACATTTTTCAATTTTCAAATCATTTAGTTATTGGAGAGAGCTAGTCATTGGAGAAACTCAAAAATTTAATTTACCAAAATGTAGTATCATTTATAAAGTGGAACAAGCCTAAAAGGAATAGAAACATAAACCCTTGAGTAGTACATCACCAAAGCAGAATTGTATGCAACACACTTTGCGTGTAAACTATGAGACACATCCTTAGTATGATCCCATTGAAAATGAGTGAATCCCTGACATTCTCTCCAGTTCTTTCTGTCCATGCTTCCCGAATCTCTGGCTTTCTCTCCAGATCTTTCTGTCTATGCTTCCTGAATCCCTTGCATTCCATCCAGTTTTTCCTGCCCCTGTTTCCCGCTTCTGACTCTGATTCCTGTATTCTAGTTTCAGTCCTTGGACTTTACTTCGCTTGGCTTTCTCTATGACAAACAAAACCAAAAAGAATCCTTCATAAAAGTTCAGTGTGGTGGTTAATCATCAACTCGAATAGAGGTAGAATGATTTAGGAACACCTTTGGGTGTGTCCATTAGGACATTTACAGAGAGGGTTATTTAAGGGGAGATGATCTGTTCTGAATGTGAGCATCACTCATGGGCCAAGGACCTGAATGGAATAAAAGGGGTAAATGGAGAGAGCCAACTGAGTGTGAACATTCTCCCTCTCTCTGCTCTCTCTTCATCATAACAGGAACTGTTCCTCCACGAAGCAGACAGATCCTTCCCCTTCAAGTTGTTTCTGTCTGGTGCTCTGTGACAGTCACACAAAAGCACTAACTATGAATTATCTCTGTGATTAAAAACATTAATCTCATTGTAAGGCTCTATTACACATACATGACATCATCTCAGTCTAATTATTCCACAAAGTCTCTACCTCCCGGCACAGGTCACAAAGGGTCAGGGTTTCAGCTGAAGAGTTTGAGGAGGACACAAGCTTGCGGCTACGGCAAACCCTCCAAGAGCAATAACTACTATCTTAGGTAGCTTGACTACATAGAAGAACGTGTTATATAGCATACTCTGCCTTCTTCCCCTGAAGTCAAGAACAATCTGTGGAGATATTCACTTGGTCATTCTGCAGCTTCTTGGCTCAGGGACTGTCTTCTAGAAATCCTGACTGGACTTCAGAATGTCGCACATTGGATAAAAGTCTGTGAGGAACTCGAAGAATTAGATATTCATCAGTGTGCTTGTAGCAAACTGAAACAAACAAACAAACAAACAAAAAACCAGCATACCAGTAAGGTAACTGGGGTGCTGGAGACTGGGTTCAATAGTTAAAGCTCACACCAATCTGTAACTCCAGTTCTAGGGGATCCAATGCCCTCTTCTGGTCTCTAGGGGCATTGCAAGCACATGGTGCACAAATAAATGCAGGCAAAACATCCATGCACATAAAAAAATAATCAGTTTACTGACAAGATGTTTCAGGATTTCAAATAAACTGTCCAATGGTCTTCTTTCTTTCCCCTTCTCAGCTATGACTCAATCTCATGTCTAGGCTAATGCCTGAAACACAGGACTGGCTTGGGTCAGCTTCACGTGTTGGCAGACACAACCTTCATTTCCCCCTATTAGTAACTAGATGAACGAACCTTTCGAAGATTGGCTACATGTTATTTATCAATTAATATAAAGATTAATAAATGAAGACATATTACAACAGAAATTTATGTTCCTGTTATTCAGTAAATAATATAAACACCTCTTGATGAGTGTGCAGAAACTGTAGGGAAGCACTAAGTTCAGCTGCAAAGATTCCTAGGTCTCTCCATCCAACCAGGGAGCCTGAGATGGCAGGTGCTTCTTCAGCAGGAGTCGGTCAGGCCACGCTTGGATATGTAACTTTTGTACACTCCCATTTGACTGATTTCATTCACCTAAAAGATACCTTAAACCACTGGAATTGAAGCACTACATACAAAAAGAACACAACTCCTTGTTTGGATTATTTTTGCCAACAGGGATAATAACACCAGATTTGAAGTGAGTGAGGTGATTCTTTCCACAGACTCTTTGCAGTAGATGCACAAAGTTTATCCATCTCAATCACCCATCCATTCATGGGCGTTTACTGACTATCAGGTGTGTGCCAGCTAGTGTGAAACAATGGGAACATAAAGATGGATGCTTTCTCTATGCTGTCATGTGCAGCTCTCCTCTGGCCCACCAGAAGGCTCACACTGTAGCTCACAGTCCCGGTGGCTTGGTAGTACTCAGACTTTAAAAAAAAACATTTGGGCACCCAGCTCCAGTCCTGACAGGTCCTGACATTGACAGATCTTGGGGCAGATTGTGGGTAAGATAACGAAATTCAGAGATAATCTGGAATGTAGGGTTCCATCAGATACAATGATGTCCTGGCCAAAATGCAAGTGTGGCTTTCTGAGACAAGCTCAATGACAAAGAATGTGTGTATTGTCCATATCCCCGGCATCTGTGGCAGTCAAGCGCCTGTGTCCTGCCTTGGTCTGTAGGTACCAGGAGAAGGTCCTAAGATGGTTCTATATCCCCACATCTGCTTAGAGAGCTCTAGAATTTTCCCTTTTCTTATTATTTGTTAGTCAATTTTCAGTACTTCATAATGAGGATACTGCATTTATATCATGTCTACCTTTCTTTCTCCTGCTCCAACTCTTTCATGGTGCTCTATACGTTCCAGGCACAGGGTGAAAATCTGAGAATAAAAAAGGAGGGAAGGAAAGTAGGAAGAGAGCAAAGGAGAAGCTAGGCTCCTTATCCTAAAAAATCTACTAGAGTGACAGAGAGCAAATGGGGACAGTAGTCTCTGAGGAGTAATGTACAAGGAAGAGCAGACTGGAGACTATTTCTATGCACAAGGAGATGGTGGGGAGTAGTTTCAGAAAGTATAAGCTGCCATCATGCATGTCGGCACCTCCTCTGGAGTGGTTTTCCTTCTGCTCATGAGTAGCAAACAACTATGAAGAATGCAGGGAATTGAAGTCTCTGTAGTGGGAAGCCACATAATTTACTATTTCAGTTGGCTCACTCTCACCTGGAGCTTTATTGGTGTCAATTAGAGAAAAATTTCATGGAATGCTTCTGACATTCTTCTGTCTCAAGATAGAAGGCTTTAAAGAGATCTTCTGTGAAGGAACCATACAAACTTCCAAAGGAGGGAAGCAACCAACACTCCTACCCACCTATATCGCTTGTCTTGGTTACTTTTCTGTTGTGGTAACAAAACACCATTGCCACACTGACTTACGAAATAAATCATTTAATTTGATGCTCACAGTTCCAGATGATTAGGCCATGATCATCATGGTGGGGAGCATGGCAGGCAGGCAGACAGACAGACAGTCAGGCCCAGCACTAGAGGAGTAACCAAGAGCTTATATCTGCTCCACAACCACGAGGCAGATAGAGAGACTGGTAAAAGGTGACACTCTGTCACACACCTCCTCCAACAACATCACATCTCCTAACCCTTCCCAAACAGTTCCATCAACTGGGGACCAATCATTCCAATACGTGAGTCTATGGAGGCCATTCCCATTCAAGCCATCCCAATGCCTATGATCCACCAAAATGACCAGCATGGTATGATAACCATAAGGCTGCAACAGTGGAAGGTATATCATGGTGGTAACCAACCGCTCTCTAATTGAACTTACTTAAGACTTGTTCAACAAGAGAGAAATCGTGCTCGTACTGGAAACCCAGCTAACTACCCAGGGCTAGTAAAGTCATGGATCTTGGGGAGCAGCCTACAAGTATCACTTTACTAAACCAGCATAATCCCTAACTACATTCTAAATATTTGTCCTTATACCCACAGATAAGTGTAGTTTTCACTCTTCCTCAAGGAAACTTCTCTTTGCAATAGATGGAGACAATTACGGAAAACTATAAGCAATAAACATGCAGCATTGTGGGAACTCAGTCATCAAGGTTACATTTACAAAACAACTCCTGCACTTAAGGCTCAGGGAATATTGTGGGAGAGCAGGTGGAAAGATTGTAAGAGCCAGAGGATCAGGGAGTTTGCTGGGATTGTGTCTTCTAGTAATGCCAGAAGCTGCAGCCATAATGTCTCACCAACACAACTGCATAAATATGAGCTGAACAGGACAACAATAGATATGCTAAAGTGAATGGGAAAGCTCTGGAGGCCTTAACTCTACAAAGAGAACTATAGGTAACTAAGGAGTTCTGAGGGCAGGAAAAATCATCTTCCCCAGGGAAAAGTATACTAGTTTGTTATTCAATACTTAATGGTCAGCCCTGAAAACATACAAGAAACATTGTACTGAATGAACAGATTTTATTTATGTATTTAGTAATATATATGTATATACATACACACATATATATGTAACAATAATTAATGAGAAAAGAGGTCCTGAATTGTAAAGAAGAGGAGTATATGGGAGGGTTTTGAGGGAGAACAGGCTATGAGAAATGATGTGATTATATTATAATCTCAAAAAATAAAAGAAATAATTAAAATTAATATTCTGCAATATCTAGGAAGAATTTGATGACGATGTATTCTTAAGGGTTGGGCATCCTGTTGAACTCTCCTGAACTTTATTGTATCTGTTATTCTATCTAGGAGAAAAGAACATGTAAGAACAAGAAAATAGTAGATTTGCCAAGAACTTATAACTAGTGACAGGCTGAACAGGTAACTTGATAATGCCCTTTCCATACATTCACGTTATGTATTCTGAAATCAAATCTCTTGCTACTGCTTTAATGTTTTTAAGTCAACATGTTGCTCTAAATAAGAGGCATCCACAAGAGTGGATATCATGGAAAGGTACTATTAAACGTCTAGCTGGAGACCCTTTAAAAAACAAACAAACACAATCTTCTGTGATTACTGTGCAGCACCCTAACCAGTTGATGTGCCAGTGTGAACTGGGCAAACTTTGTAAGACCTTATCCCTAAATGATGGCCTACAGGCAATTAATGACTACTGAGAGAGGGAGGGATGAGTCCCCTGATTGTTTACCCACCTCCAAGTGGCCAGCCCTAAAAATATATACATACAAGCAACACTAAACAAACTAAGCAGGCTCTTAGTGAAGGAAGAAAATAAAATGAGAGATAAAATTTGAACCAATTTTCTATGGGTATTTATTCTCATAGGTCTTCCCCCCATGTGACAGCAGCTTCCAATCATAACTTCAGAGAGAAACTCCCATCTTTAGAAGTCAGTTTGGTTGTGGTACAAGTGTGCTTTGCACATTCAAATCAACATTTCAAGACTGGGTGCAGATGGAAGTTTCTGTCCCACCCGGCCTCGAAATGGTTTAGCCCCAAATAAATACACAGAAGCTTATATTAATTATAAGATGTTTGACTGATGGCTCAGGCCTCTTATTGTCTAGCTATCTCTTAATTCCTAATCCATTTCTATTAATCTGTGTATTTCCACGTGGTCTTAGCTTACCCGATGGTGTCTGGGCCTCTAGCTTCCTCAGCAATTATATGGTGTCCCTCTTGACTCTGCCTACTATCTTTCTTTATCCCTGTTTGAATTTCCTGCCTGGCTAAATCCTGCCTGTCTATTGGCCAAAACAGCGTTATTCATTAACCAGTAACAGAAACATATATTCACAGCACACAGGATATCCCCATCAATTGGGCTTTTGTATTTGAATTGTGTCCCTGCCTCGAATAGGCCAAGTTGGTGTTCCTTTCTGCACTGTGCTATTATTATCAGCACCCCCATTTTAAAGATGAAAAAACTAAGAGCCAGAAATAATAAAATGCTGGGATAACCCAACCTGATAAGTGAAATAGGTTTGTGATGAAAGAAGTTTTCTGAGTAGCTGCTTGTAAAGCTGGGGTTCAGGCTGGAGATGTGGGTCTTTATCACCTTGTAGACAGAAGGCTATAGTTTTCTTTTCTTGGGAAATTCTTTGAAAATCATCTCAATGCCACAATTCTTACAAAATGTAAGAGCACAAATTTTCTTTGACACAATCTCAAGGGAATTGATGGCATTTTTCTCTCAGATAGCTCTGGGCCTATGGAGAAAACAGATGCTGAGATCTGTTATTTCATTCTGAAACAAGGTGGTAACTAGTTTGAACTTTTTAAAAGAAAAAAACAGGGGCAGTAAACTCTGTCTTCTTATTTATTCTGAATAGCAGTTTGTCTAAAATCTAAAATACATCAAAAGAATTTACTGTTTAAAATATTTCCTGCCTGTAGCCTCAGACTTAGGATTTTATTATACAGTTACGTTTTTTTTCTTGTTTATCTGTTGAGAACAGGGAGATTGGGTCTTGACTAGATTCGGTTCTGTTTAATTGTCAGTTTCTCCCAATTTGGGAGTCTGTAGGAACAGCTCAGTCTATAAAGTGCTCATTAAATAAATGTAAGAACTTGAGTTCAGACACCCACATAAAAAAACCAAGCATGGTGACCTGGTTGAACACCAGCTCTAGGGGGATGGAGACCAGAGGATCATAGTGGCTTACTGGACAGTGAGTCTAAATGAAACAGTGAATACCAGGTTTAGTAAGAGACTCTGCCTCAGAAAAAGTAGAGAGTGAGTGATAGAGTAAGACAGGATTTCAACCTTTGGCCTGCATGTGTGTACATCTCTGCACAGAAACATAAACATGCACACAATACAGTACACACACACACACACACACACACACACACACACACACTTTTTAAAAACTCCCTTAATTTGGACTGTATTTTTAGTGTAATTTGTGATAGATAAATTTGTTTGTTAACCTGACACACCTAAGAAAAGTGAACCTCAATTGAGGAATTGCCTATATCAGACTGGCCCGTGGGCATGTCGGTTTGGGGATTTTCTTTATTGTTAATTGATAGGATAGCCCATCCTATTGTGGGTAGTATCACTCTTAGATGCTCTTGAGTATATAAGAAAGGTAGCTGATCCAAATGGATCAAAGACCTCAACATAAATCCAGCCACACTGAACCTGTTAGCAGAGAAAGTGGGAGACACTCTTGAACGAATTGGTACAGGAGACCATTTCCTGAACATAACTCCAGTAGCACAGACACTGAGGTAGACAATTAATAAATGGGACCTCCTGAAACTGAGAATCTTCTGTAAGGCAAAGGACACAGTCAGCAAGACAAAAAGGCAACCCACAGATTTGGAAAAGATATTCACTAACCCCACATCTGACTAAGGGCTGATCTCCAAAATTTACAAAGAACTCAAGAAGCAAGTCTCCAAAACACCAAAGGATCCAATCAAAAAGTGGGGTACAGAACTAAATGGGGAATTCTCAGTAGAGGAGTCTAAAATGGCTGAGAGACACTTGAGAAAGTGCTCAACATCCCTAGCAATCAGGGAAATGCAAATCAAAACAACTCTGAGATACCATCTCACTCCTGTCAGAATGGCTAAAATCAAAAACTCCAATGACATTTTATGCTGGAGAGGATGTGGAGAAAGGGGGAACATTCCTCCACTGCTGGTGGGAGTGCCAACTTGTACAGCCACTTTGGAAATCAGTATGGAGATTCATCGGGAAAATGGGAATCAGTCTACAATAAGACCCAGCAATTCCATTCTTAGGCATATACCCAAAAGGTACATACAACAAGGATGTCTGTTCCACTATGTTCATTGCAGGCAAATGAATGGAGGTAACCCAGTCACAAAAAGAGAAACGTGGTATGTACTCACTCATTTATAGATTTTAGACATGAATCAGGGGAGTGCCAGCATGCAATCCCACTGCCAGAGTCTAGGAAACACAACCTTGATCCAGTGACTGATGAAAGCAGAGGCAGATACCCACAGACAACACTGAACTGAACTCCTGGAATCCAGTGTCAGAAAGAGAGAACTGATGGGAAAAGGAGTTAAGTCTGGGCTGGTTTTACCCATAGAAACAGTTGACCTGAACAAGGGGGAGCTGTTGGACCCCAGATTTATGGCTCTGTGGAAAGCATGGGACTGACCCACACCCCCTGAATGTGGATGTCAGTGAGGAGGCCTAGGTAATCTATGGGGCCTTGGGTAGTATTTATCCCTGGTGTACAAATAGACTTTGAGTGCTCATGCCACAATATGGGAGGCTCTCTCAGCCGGGACTCTTGGGGGGGGGGGACTAGGCCCTGCCCTGGATGAAATGAAAGTCACTGGAGATCCACCATGGAGGGTCTCACCCTCCCTGGGGATCGGAGTGGAGATGGGGGATTGGGGGAACTGGTTGGGAGGGTGGGAAAGGAGGGGAGGGAGAGGGAGCTGGGGTTGACATGTGAAAAGAGATTGCTTCTAACCTAAATAAAAAGTAAAATAAAATCAAAAGAAAGGTAGCTGGATGTGAGCCTGGAAGCAAGCCATCAAGTAGCATTTGTCCACACTTTCTTCTTTAGGTCCTGCCTTAGGTATTGCTTTGGCTTTCCTTAATGATGAACTGTTTCCTGGAGCTATAAGAAAGAAATATCTTTTCTTCCCCAGGTTGCTTTTGGTCATAGTGTTTTAGCAACAGAAAACAAACTAGGACAGAAATTGGTGCAAGGAGTGGGGCTGTTGCTGTGAAGAAACTTTTTTTGGAGGAATGCGGAAAGACTTTGGTACGTTAGACTAGAAAAGCAGCTGAATGTATAAGCAAGACTTAGTCATTCCAGAAGAGGCCTGGAAGACAGTGGTGCAGAGTGTAATTTATAAAGGATAGGACTAACTCAAAATACAGAGGGAAATTATATTAGTGATTCAGCTAAAAGTCATTTGGAAAAGAATCTGGATGCCTTTTGCTCATGCCCTGAGAGTTCACGGGAGGACAAACTAAAAAGCAGTAGACTAATTTATCTGATTAAAGAAATTTCAACACAGCATAACATGGGATCTGTGGAATGGTCACAACCAGTAACTCCTATGCAGGGCTACAGTGAAAAAGAGCAAATGGGGCATAAAGAAATGCAAATTGTGTAGTTTGGAGAGAAAAGGAACCCTAAAAATTAAAGCATTTTATATATACTACCAAAAATATAATCCATAAAATATTACCAAGAAATACAAAAAATTAAGGAATAAAAATAATGATCCATGTATACTAAAAGATACTTCGAAATTAAATATGTCACCAAGACTAATATGGCTAAGATCAATAACACAAGAGACAGCGCATTCTAGTGAGGATGTAGAGCAAGGGAACACCCATCCATTGTTGGTGAGAGTGCAAACTTGTATAGCCATTATGGAAATCAATATGATAGTTCCTCAAAAAAATTGATTATAGATTTACCTCAAGACCCAGCTATACCACTCCGCATATATCCAAAATATGTTCCATATTACTATAAGGACACTTGCTCAACTATATTCATAGAGGCTTTATTCATAATAGGCAGAAACTGGAACAACCTAGATGTACCTCAACAAAAAAATGGATAAAGAAAATGTGGTATATTTACACAATGGAGTATTACTGAGCTGTTAGAAAAAAATAGCATCATGAAATTTGCAGGCAAATGGGTGGAGCTAGAAAAAAATCATCCTGGGTGAGGCAACACAGACTCAGAAAGACAAACATGATATGTACTATCTTATAAGTGGATATTATCTGTTGAATAATGGATAGTCACATTGTAATCCCCAGACCCAGAGAGCCTAAGTAACAAGGAGGACTCTTGGGGAGATGAATGAATCTCCCTGGGAAGGGAAAATAGAATAGATTTCATGGCTGAACTGGAGGCAGGTGGATTTGGGACCAGGAGTAATCAGGTGGGGAAAAGAGGGGTAGAAGGAAAGAATATGGGGAGAGATGACTGCAATGAGTGGGCATTTAAGGGTCAAAATGGAAATCTAGTGTAGTGGACACTTCCTGAAACGTATGAGAGACCCTAGTGTAGTCTCCTAGTAATGAAGGATGTGGAACCTGAGCTGGCCATCTTCTGTAACCAGATAAGCTACCAGTGGTAGGACTAGGACACCAACCCAGCTACAAAATCTTTGGCACATAACCTGTCTGTCTTTCCTGGAAGATGTGCTGTGGCAATGAAGGCTCAGAGCTTATTACTGTGGCCAACCAATGACTGGTCTGACTTGAGGTCCAAGCCACAAGAGGGTTCAGTCACAGAAGAATCTACAAAGGGATCTCACCAAACTCAAAGGCAAAGGAGATTGTTAAGTGTGTGAAGAAGCCCCCGACAGGATGGGAGTGGGGCAGGTATCTTTGCCAATTATATGTCCAACAGGAGATTAATTGCTGGAATTTACAAAGACAACCCCACCACCACCAATAATATCATAGAAACAAGAAATACAATAAAAAACAGGCTACGGATATGGACAGAGAGTTCTTGAAAGAAGAAATGCAAATAGCTATAATTATTTATAAAAGTGTTCAATGACTTTAGCCACTAAAAAAGAAAAATTAAAACTACTTTGAGATTCTATCTCACTGCAGCCAGAATGACCATTATAAAGGAAACAAATAATAAGAGATGTTGGCATAGAGGTGGGAAAAGGAAATACTTACACACCGTTGGTGAATGTGGAATGGTTCAACCACTATGGAAATTTGTGTGGATGTTTCTCAAAAACCTAAAAATAGATCTGCCATATGGTTACATGAAAATAATGGAATCCAGGTACAAGGAAAAATGAGATATGAGACTTACAGTCCACGAAGTTAGAAAAGAGCAGTGAGAGGGGGAGTTTAAAACAGAGTGATAACAGAATGCATGTAATATGGAAGGGGTAAGTTTTCAGATAACAGACATGGGAGGGTTAAAGCAATACAGGGTATGGGCTACCTCACTCTGAGCTGGAATGCCTGCTCTCACCTACAGCACAGGTGGGCCTATGGGGAATTTTTACCTGTTTTACTCAAGGAAATGTTTATGGGGGCTATAAGGACAAAGTTTAAAGCCATTTGGCAATGTCCTTGTCATTTCTAATAGGAATGGCTAACTTCCTGTTCTTAGAGGAGAAATTCATTTCTGAAACTTGTCTGTGTCATTATTGTTGAACCAGAGGATTTTTATATTCTAAGCACTTTGCTTGTCTCTCTGTAGTCCATGCTAATTATATTGCTTTAAAGTGTGTGTGTGTATGCACTACTGCATACATGTGTGTATGCACTACTGCATACATGTGGCAATCACAGGACAACTCATGGGAGCTGGTTCTTTAATTTGGGCAAGTGGGTCCTAGGAATCAATCTCAGGTCATCAGGCTGATATCAAGCACCTTTACTGCTGAACCATCTCGCTTGCCCATAATTGTTTTGATTTTTGCTAGCTGCACCCAAGACTTAACTTTTAGTTATTCTGTAGTTTCACAGTGATGTGCACTTTGTAGTTACTCTGAATATCATAATTCTGTACTCTCACCTTATTCTACATTTTATGCCTGTGACTGGAAGACCTGGATTTTTCATGAAGTTGTCTTATGGAAACTCATGTCAGGTACCTTGTTTCTTCTTCATTTCTTATAAATTGTGATTTTGCATTTACTCCATTTCTGTGTGGAATTATTTGCACCTTGAGTTCAAGGTGTGCTCTCCTCAGAGTCTCAGAGCATTGTCAAGCAGGGAATATTTTCAGATGCTTCACTTTGGGTCTGCGGCTCACAAGTGTAGTGGTAACAGTTTTGTTCCTATGGCCATCAGAGGGAAATTTGTAATATAAATTCCCAAGGAAGGTACCTTTTTCTCTTCACATACAACTCAGGGAAGTTCCCTTTCTGGTTCCCTTTATCAGCCAAATGCCTTCTTTTTATGCCTCCAATTGTTTCTTTTTCTTGAGTGCTGCTCTTCGGGGTATGCGTTTAGGCAGAGCTTTGATGTGACTTGTGCTGACCTTAATTAAGCTTTGTCAGTCCTTGACAACTGAAAATCTAATTTGTCTGGAATAGGCAGACCTCCTAAGGCAGCTGTGAGTTCACAGCTCTTTCACCTTTCTGGGAGTTTACTGTTATTTCCACCCTAAGTATTTTCCTGCCACGGTCCTCAGCTTACCTAAGAGTTAGACATAGATTTTATTCAACACTTTCACTTTTTTTTACTATTGCCAGAAATGGATGTCTCCTTCATGTTTGTACCTACCTTCAGTTGGTTCATGTATGATGTTAATCCATTTCTTTATGGTATGGTCAGATTTTTGAAAACAGGCTACAATGCTTTGAAGATAATCATTTTTCCTCCCATTGACCACACCCTTCTTGCTATTTCCTACCACTGAGATCTGTTAATCCATTAATCAAAACAAATCCAGGAAAAACATAACAAAGTCTTTGCTTAGAGCAATGGTTCTCAACTTTCCTAATGCTTTAACCCTTTAATATAGTTCCTCATGTTGTGGTGACCTCACAACCATAAAATTATTTTCATTGCTATTTCATAACTGTAATTTTGCTACTGTTATGAATTATAATGGAAAAATGTTTGGAGATAGAGGTTTGCCAAAGTGGCTGTGACCCATAGGTTGGGAATCACTAGCTTATAGGCATAAATGCTTGGAAAGCACCTCATTCTATGGTGGGGTGGGGGAGTACATTCATCTCATGCTTAAAATCTTTTAACCTTCATGTCTCTTTGTAGATTACTAGTAGTGACTGGACAGATCACATCCTTGACATACAATAATGCAAATGTTTATTAAATAATTCTATCATTTTAGCACACAGTGTGATTTACTCAGTAGACAGTTACTGGGCACCTACTAAGTGTTTCAGATACTGATCTGTTAAAACCAGGATCCCTACAGGAAATGAAGCAGGCCAGCCCCTGAGGCAGCACTGAAACAAGCTGCTGTGGTCATGTGCACAGGCTCTCCACAGCTGGCCTCTGCCCTGTGCTTCCTGCCTAGCTTGGTTCCCGAATCCACGCCCTTCTCCCCCCACCCCGCTCCCTGTTTCTCCTCCTTCCTTTCTTCTGTTCCCTCCTTCCTCCCTCCCTCCCTCTCTTACTTCCTCCATCCCTCTCTTTCTCTTCTCCAATGTGCAATATGGATACTAGGAAATCTGAGAGGAATTATAACTCTGTCATTGAGATAATAAACACAGTATACACAACAGACAACACAATTTAATATGTCTCTTAGTTTTGACCTGATGACAAGAATCAGCTGGTTTCTACAGAAAGATGAATTTTTAAGTTGCATTCATTAAAAATAACTGGCTGACACAGTTGGTACTTTTGAGAAATTCTATCTGTTTAATATAATGCACTGTCCAATTTAAAAGAAGTGGCCCCTTATTAGAGATCTGATTTATTCCTAGATAATTCACTGATTTGTGACTCACTGGGGTATGTTTAATACTATTAAACTATGAAAGGACACCCCCAAACTATCTGCAATGCCACAGCCACTCATTCTGAAAGGGATCTGAGGCGGTAGAGACCCCTGGGTGTTAAATGTAATCTTTTCCTGGGATAAAAGCACAGAGAATTGCTGATCTTTATAAAAAAATCTGTCTCTACCCACTGCCTTCCTCTCTCTTCTGCCACAGTGCAGCCCATTGTCAGAAAGCTCAGAACTGAAAATTAAAGTGGGGGTAATGGGCTGTGTTTGTGTCGTTTAAAAAAATCTGCAGCCTGACAAGACTCCTTTTTAATGCTTGCTTGAGGAAAGTTCATCACTAAAACAAATATAGACTGTGGACGGTAATGGGTAAATTTGACTAGAGAAGTAATGGAAAACCTATAGAAAAACAGGAAATATGTTTCCCCAATCCTAATGTTACCATCAATTGAATGAAATGTAGGTTGCCTGCTAGGAATAACTCCATAAAAAAAAAACCACGCAGCACCAATTCCCAATCTGAGAGTCAGGACTTATGTCTCTATTTTCACCCTGAGATTTCATCCACTGTCTTCTGTATGGATTGGATGTTGATGATTTCCGGAACTACCGCTTCTCTCCTGACCCCTCACCTTCGGGGAGCATCCCCATTTTAAGGCTCTGTAGTACATTCCACTTGGATACCCAGTAATCACACCGAATTCAATGGTACCCACACACAGCTGGACTCCTTTTCATTTTCCTTCCGATGGAATCTGTCCACCTTCACCGTTCACTCAAGGGCACTGTAGCCTTTGTGACCTACCAGTTGAGAAAATTTGAAGGCATTCTTCCCCTCAGTCTTTCCATTTCTCCCTTAAGAGTCGTTTGTCACAAAAACACGATTCCTTTCCTGAATGCCCCTTACTCTTTCTCACTGTTCCCGTATGTGACCCCTCGCCGAGCCTCACTTGGCTAGGGAGCTCCACGCTCCACGCTTTCCCATTTCTCTGCCTCTTCACTTCATCCTTCTGGACTTAACTTCAGGAACAACGGCAGAATGTCTACTCTCTCAGTCTGGCATAACCTCTGCTTCCTTTACAACTTCATGCAAGCCTGTGCACTGAGCCCACCTCCCACCCTTCTGACCCTCTTGTAATGAGGAGCAATTTAACTTTCCTCTGCTTCTCTACCTCTGTACCTGGGCCCCCCTATATCCCGGGAATCTGAGTTAGAAAGGACTTCATAAGGCAGGGAGATTAGAAAGGATCTTAAATAGTGTCTTTAAATCATTGTAAGCCTTCCCTTATTATCTGTATGCTACAAATAGACAAGGGGTCCGTTAGAGAGCTTCTGTTTCCAAGAGATACCCTGCCTGGGCTGGTGGCACCCGACAGGTTCTCTAGCTGAATCACTTATTGGGAAGCAGGCAGCAAAGGAAGGGTGCAGGGGACCTTTGTGCAGGCAAAAAGCAAGCCGCAGGACAGAAGAACAGCTTTAGCCTTCCGAAGGAAAAGACATCACTCCCTGGTGGTTGTGATTTAAAACAAGAACTTGTTCTGCTAGAGGTAAGGAGGAAAACGATGCAATTTGGAGAAGCGTGAGCTCAGGGGCCGGCAGGAGCCTCACACACACACACAGTGGAGAAAACGCTGCAGCTTCCCAGTCCACAGTGAACCCCAGTCAGCGCTGGTGCCAGGAGCTGAGGACCTGGGCAGCCTGTCTTTATAACTCTTCAGTCAGTTTATCACCGGCTTGTACAGGAGAGGTCAAAAGAGAGTGGGATGGAGGAAGCCTAGGTAGCTAAAACAGGTAAGGATTTTGAGCAGCTAGTTACTTATCCTGATGTAGTGGTTTGGATGAGAATGGCTCCCACAGACTCATATGTTTGAATACTTGAACTCCAATTGATAGAATTATTTGGGAAGGAATAGGAGGTGTGGTCTTGTTGGAGGAGGTATGCCACCAGGCAGGGAGGGGATTTAAGGTTTCAAAAGTCCAGGTCATTCCCAAATCTCTCTCTCTCTCTCTCTCTCTCTCTCTCTCTCTCTCTCTCTCTCTCTCTCTCTCTCTCTCTCTCTCTCTCTCTCTCTCTCTCTCTCCTTGTAGTTATAGATCAGATTGAAGCTCTCAGCTACTGCTCCAGCACCATGTCTGTCTGTCACCATGCTCCTGCCATGGAGGTCATAGACTTATGTTCTGGTATTGTAAGCCCCAAATTAAGTGCTTTCTTCTATAGGTTGCCGTGGTCATGATGTCTTTTCACAAAAATGGGTGAGAAACTAAGATAGATGGTGAAATAATGGGCTTTTAGTTGGTTTCTGAAGATGAAGATTTCAGCTAAACTAATAGTAATTAATGTTACTGTAGTGCTGGAGACACAGATAGGTGATTCAGAAATTTTTATGGGGGGACAACTATTTTTGTCTATTCTGTATGATTGATGATCTCTCCTTTATATTTATTTCGGTTTTAGCAGTTATTTCTTACAGTGTCTTTGGAATCTAGAGCTTGTTCAACACCTTTTAAAATAAGCCAATCAATTTAAATTAATTAGACACCTAAGAAGAATATATAAAGGGAACCAAAATGTGAGGCCCTTGCTTAGAAACTTGTAGTAGGTTAAGGGATCTGAACATACTCAAAGGGTGGCAACAAGGTAAATGCAAGGGAGAATCTGATGGAGCAAGGGAAGGTGACAGGACCACAGGTGGGGATAGCTTATGCAAGCCTTGGAAGCTGGAAAGAGCTTGGCTGGTTAAGGAACCCAGAGTGACAAACTGTAGAAATGATCCCTGGGATTGACATGTCAAGCAAGCTTGTTTCTACTTTAAATAAAATGTTTAAAATGGGGAAAAATATGAACCCAGAGTGAACAACATTGCTGGAACATAGAGACCCTGGAGTGTGGCAGGCATTAGTGTGGCAGGCATTAGAGTGGAACATAGCTATGAGAATCCGAGGATAGCCATGTTTACCACCCAATGAAGGGAAGAGAATCTGAGGATGGCCATGTTTACCACCCAATGGAGGGAAGCTACACTGTGCTCTTCAGCTTAGTCAGCAGTGGTAGCCTCCTCTCTTTTTTGTTTACCATGTCAGGCTCTTCCATTATTTTATAAGAGTTCAGAGGCTGTTAACTGGTGACAAGTCAAATGCATTGATGTAATGTTTAGCTTCCGGTCAAAGACTGTGAGGCAGAGGTTTAGAGGGAAAGAAATCTCTATGTATGCAATTGTTCTAGTAAGGCCATCTGAGTTCCCCGTGATGACCTAATCAGTTGGTCACAACTTTCCAAGTTCTTAACATACCAAATAATATTTTTCAAGTTAGTCCAAGGCAAAGATATTCTATATGCTGTTGGTTTTTAAAAATATTTTACTTTTCTTTTCAATTATGTATATGTGTGTGTGGTTGTGTATGGGTATGTGTGCATGAAATCAAGTGCCTAAAGAAACCAGAGGCATTGTATCTCCCTGGAGCTGGAGTCACAGGTAGCTGTGAACCACCTGGCATGAGTTCTAGGAACCAGTTTGGGGTTCTCTGAAAGACCAGAATGTGCTCTTACCTGCTGGGCCATCTCTTCAGTACCTGTATTGGTTTGGTTTTTGTTATTGTTTTTGAGACACTGTCTGATTCTGTAGTCTAGGCTGACCTGAAACTGACTATATGATCCAAGCTGGCCTTAAACATTTGGCAATCCTCCTACTTTGGGCTCCCAATACTGGTATTATAGGTACACACAACCAACGTGGCTTAAAACAAGTTACATTTAAAAGACAGTGTTGAAATAAAGGATAATAACAATAAGGGTAGAAGAGAAAATAAGTTTTAAAATGTGGGAAAGCATCTAGAAATACGCAAAAACAGGAAATTGAAATAAAAAGTTCATTTGCAATGAAATTTGAGAAAACTCTGGTCATGATACATAGAATACAATGCCCAAGCTGTGCACTGTAACCTAACTATAAGAACAGCCAAGAGAAGATTCTGGTAGCCTCTGGGAAAACCACCATGGTCCAACTGTGTATGCACAGTGAGCTCTGGCATGGCACACTGAGAATTCACAGAAGAATGGTGACAGGGCTTCCGTGAGTCATTTTTAGTCCCAAGTTTCCACAAGAAAGAAGAGAAGGATGGCCCAGGCTAGCTGCATTTGCAGAGTGATTTCTCAGTGTGGTGATATGAAGGTGCAGCCTATGTGCAGCTTCCGGTGATTGGGAACCAGAAATACAAAGAGGATCCTACTCACAGAAGGTAATTACCACACACTGGAAAAAACAATCTAAGAACTTGCCTCAGATTCCTGCAAATAGTCAATGTGGAAGAGTCTTCATATTTAAGGTATGCTCTAAAGAGAACTTAAATAGATTTAAGAAGAAAGGGTACAGATGAAACGGGTAGAGGTAAAACAAAGAATACATCAATGGCAGAGGAAAACAATTCAATAAGCCGCAGAGTGGATGGAAGCAGTAACTAACACGCTGGCAAGAACTGAAAATCTTAGACTCTCTCAAAAGCAACCGGACAAAACGAAGTCCCAGTGGCTCAGGAATGAAATTGAATGTGATTGTTAGAACTCAAGAAGAGAAAAGCTTACAATGTCATGGCTGTGAAAGCTCCACTTAGAGAACAGAATGAAGCCGGAAGGCAGGGAGACCCCATTGGACCAACTCACCACAAGTGGCCACTCAGAAAATCCTGGAGTAAACAAGATGGAGGGAGCCACCAGTGGCCAGAAAGGAAAAGTCCTTATTTGGATATTATTTAAAATATGAGATATAGTAATTTCTTTTAAGATTATCACTAAAATACAATATCCATGTATTTTAAACACACATGGAGCAATAATCTTCCCCACTGGAAGAAAATAATGTGTGAATTTCATGTCAAACAGGGATATTCACTTAAAGTGTTCCTTTATATTCTTCAATATGTAAAATGATGTGATATTTTTACCTGCAGAATGTAAAAAGATGTGGTAATCAACAAGAAAAAGCTTTTGTTGCAAGGAGATTCTCATGCTGGTTCAAAGAGGTTCAAAATAAGTGAGATGTCTATGTGATAGTTTTGAAACTGATCCAGGTAGTTGTGATTGCATACCTTTATCTGTATTATATGGAACAAGAACAAACAAAAAGTTAAGCCACATGTACTTCTGTGGAAACAACTGTGGAATTTTAGCTGACTAGAAATGACTGTGAGCAGGTAGAGTTTCTCTACTGCATACAATGTAAAAAGTGAAGCATGTGCCATTTTTATCCTAACAACCACAGAATCATAGCTGGATTTTCACCCAGCAGAAAAGACACCTCAGGTAAAAAGTGTCCAGAAATCCAGACAAGAGTGGAGCCCTCCAGAAAGAGCATGGTATAGTGCTAACTGGTCTGTGGTAGGTACAGGAGGAAGAGCATGTATGCCTATGAGCAATACAGGATGGTAAGATAAATGTAGCTGAAATTTTTAATTCATTGATAAATACCAACTGCTAACAAGTGCACAGTTGCAGAATCCTAGCACCTACAAACATGTGTGAACTTCACTCTCCCTCATAAGCCATTCTGCACAGCAAATTGTCTTTATTGCCAAATGCAATTTCCCACGTTGGGTTAGTGGTGGCTCCTTCAAGATGGGTCACAGTTCTTTTGATGGAATTTTAGATATGTTTGATAATATTCTTACTTAGGGTCTGATGAGTTGTCTAAGACTCTTCATTTTTTTCTGCCATAGGTTTTGGTCTTCCATTTCTTCCAAGGAAACCTGTGGTATTCATAAGACAGGCTCGGGGTGCTGCTAGTTTAATGCTTAGTGTGTCTCCTTTCGTCACCTTTTCTGGTTTTTTTCAGTGAACAGAAATAGGGATGTTATTTTTGAAAACTGCATTGTTTTTTTTCATATTGATACTTTTAAATCAAAGTCAAAACTGTAGGATTCTTACTGACTTTTGTACATCTTAGCCAGTGATGCTTCTACACTGAACTATCAGTTCATCTTTACAGCAACATAATCATTTTTCTTTGCTGCATTAATATGCAGTAATCTGGGGCTAACTTTACTAACGCTTCTCAGATTATGATTAGTTTGCAAAGTTTTAACATTTTATGATCCCTTTTAAAATTAGGGGATAGCTTAAAAGGAATACCCACAGACATTATTGTGATTTGTGGGGTTTTTGTTGTTGCTGTTGTTTGTTTGTTTGTTTTTGTTTTTTTTTGAGACAGGGTTTCTATGTGGTTTTGGAGGCTGTCCTGGAACTAGCTCTTGTAGACCAGGCTGGTCTCGAACTCACATAGATCCATCTGCCTCTGCCTCCCAAGTGCTGGGATTAAAGGTGTATGCCACCGCGGCCCAGCTTCGTGGTTGTTTTTGAAGAAACTTTTTCCTAGCTTAATTGGCCCAACAATTCTAACTCTGGAGGCACATCTTCCAGTACTCCTCAAATGCACAACCACAAAGAATTGACATGCACTGCCCATGCATCATTGATGCAGTGCTGTTTAACATAACTTAGTTTTTGTTTGACTTGGTTTTTTTGCACTATGAGAATCAAACATAGAATCTTATGCATGCTAGACAAGTAGTCAACCATGGTAAAACAACAACAACAAAAAATGTTGACTTTTCATGACAATGAGACACGTCTGCTCCTGGCACACACCAATTTACTTCAGACAAGTTGATGGGCATCAAAGAAACTCCATATGGAGATTGCTTTCAATGTGACAAAACTAGACATTTGAGCAAAAACTGCTCTTGTCTTGACTGCTGACAGTATACTGTACACTGGGCAAGCAGGACACAAAATAAAAAGACTGTTAAACTTTGCCAAAACAAAGCAGCACAGTCCTTCAAAATTTCTGCTTCACAGAAAAGTCTGTCAGAATTCTAGTCCTGTAGAACAAAGATGGATGCCCGGAACATTGTAGAGGAACTTTGGGTGATTGTTCAGATAGCCAGATGTCTCTGTTGTTTCTAAATCTTTGTAAATATCTTAAAGTACACTTCTCAATTTCTCAAGTAATATTATATCCTTCTGGGGTCTTTGATGAGTTAAAGACTAGATAGTTATAACTGCAGTGTTCCTTAGTTATAATGAAAAGTAAATTAGATATAGAGCTTTAGACTCATCAAGATAAAATAAATAGGGGAGTATTTTCTCCAAATATGTCAAATATAAATGGGCTGGACATTAGAAATGTAATTCTTACCTGATAATTGTTCTTATTGCTTATAGTTTTTATTATGTTAGAGTTAAAACCTTTCCTTTTTATTTAGACAAAAAGGGGGAATGTTGTGGAATATTTATTTACACTGTGAGAAGATATGTCACTGTGATTGATTTAATAAAAAGTTAAACGCCCTAGCCAGGATTTTGGGGGCAGAGAGAACATTGGGAAGAAGGTGGAGACACAATGAGATACAGAGGAAGAAGGACAAGAGGTAATAAGCCAAACAGACCTGGCAGTGCATAAATTAATAAAATAGGTTAGCTAGTTAGAAATAAGCCTAAGCTATCAGCAGAGCTTTCATAATTAAAAAGAAGTCTCTGTGTCATTTTTTGCTGGGTGATGGGGATCTGGTAGCCGGAGAAAAAGTCCATCTACTATTGCAGAAAAGTCTTACAAACACATAGGAAATTGATGCCCCTTGGATTCAATCCAAAATATGCAAAGAATTCTTAAAACTCAACAAGTCTTCTGGTGCAAATATGATAGATTAGATCCTTCTTTTGAGCAGCTTCATGAATTAAAAATTAGGTAAATGGGGATGTCTCCATGGTTAGAAGCACTTGCTATTCTTTCAGGGGACCAGAGTTTGATTTCCAGCATTCAGGCCAGACAGCTCACAACCATTGGTAACTCCAGCTCCAAGGATCTAATACCTCTGGCCTCTGCAAACAGCAGAACATCACATGGCACATATCTACATATAATTAAAACAATTCATAGAAATCTCTTTTTAAGAGAGGAAGACGCTAAAGGAGGACTACATTCCAGGGACAGAAATAGAGAAGGGGAAATGAGCATCGTTGAGAATCAAAAAAGAGTTGATGGGATAGTGGAAAAGCATGGAGAAAGGGAAAGGTCATTCAGAGAGAAGTAGCAAATGATTCGAACTCTGAGTCTTGGTTCACTGAAGAGCAGTGTGGCAACGCTGAAACCACAAAGTGAGCCAGGCAAACCTGGATGGTAACCTGGTGGTCTGAGAAGTGGAAAAACCCATGGTTCTTTCAAGTCTCCTTAAATGTGATGAGAGGACTTGAAACGAGAGCGACTACTACTGTGCAGCAGGCTAGCACTGGAAAGAAATCATGGCACCACTCTCCCTTTCTCACACTGCTGGAGCCAGGTGCATCCTGGGAAAGAACCCCATGTTTGAAACTGGGCTATCCCGAAAACTTGAAAACAAGGAACAATCACAAGTCAAGAGTCTGGGAATACCCTTCCACAGAGGGAGGCAGCCTCAAGAGGCAGCTATGAGGGGATGAGTATCAGATGCAATCTGCTAAAGAATTTAGGAAGCAGGGGACATCATGTGGGAAGTTTCTTGGTTAGTGACCCCATCTTCTTTAGAAAGAGTGGGCACAGTCTGTGGTTCCTGTGGAGACTGACTATACCATGAGGAAACAAAATATCAGGGCTTAAAGAAAAGGTGAAGAAGGAATTGTACCATGAAGCTGATGAAAAAATATTTTTAAGGAATATAAGGTGGGAGAGCTTTGAAATATCACTCAAAGACCAAATATTTGAATTGTGGACATAGAAAGGAGAAAAATACCATACCAAATGCATATAAAATATTTTCAATAAAATCAGAGAAGAGAACTCCTAAACCTTGAGAAAGAGATGTCTATTCAGGTACAAGGGGCCTACATAACACCAAATAGATAGGACCAGAGAACAAATTCCCTGTGGCATATTATAGTTAAAACACTAAAAACACAGAATGAATAAAGGGTATTTGTCTTAGTTCAAAGTCAGTTAAGAGATTCATGCAATCTCTTAACTGTAAAATCCCCTGTAAGATAAAAAAAGGATCAGATACTCCCAACAAATAATGGCACAGAAGACCATTCTAAGATGTAAGGAAGGAAGCATAGTGAGGAATTACTGAACCAAAACAAGACCAAAAGCCAGCTGAGAAAACTTCAAAGTCTGCATCCGCATATCTGTTGTCAAAATGCTCTTCAAATCTCCAATTCCTTTCAACTTTGTTGACTGCACCAGACTTCTTTCTCTAGGACTGGTTCCACTGCCTGTTAGTAGCTTTCTTCAGCAGGTATCTCATGATCCCAGCATCTCCAGCATCTTGGAGTCTCCAGAGCAAATTCAGACTTCCCCTTTGCAGCTTCACACAATAGCCTTTCTAGGTCTCCATTCAGAGACACCCTGACACATGCCTGGCCTCAGCAGTTTTCCTTAGTTGCAGAGGCAAATTCCATACCCCTTTCTTCTAGCCTTAAAACCAGAGCCATGTAGCCAAAGCTGCCAAGTTCCACTGCATAGGGGGACCAGAACATGGCCTCTTTGTTCAATTATGTCTTCACCAACTTTCTGTTTTTAATGGTTTTCTTCACTGTCTAAGCTTGGCTGTCCTGAAACTGGATCTCTTGACCAGGCTGGCCTCAAACTCAGAGATCCACCAGCCTTTGCTTTCCCAATGCTGGGATTAAAGGTTTGGAAACTTAGCTGGGTAGATTCTTGCCCTGAGGTCATCACTCCCTTTATTTCATTTCTTAATTTGTTTATCTCCTTGAATACAGAAATTAGCTCCATTCAACTTTCTGGGGCTCCTTTTATCCTTAAATTATTCATTTTGTAGGTTTTTGCCTTTTCATTATAAATCTTCATAACACTAGAGTTAACAATAGTAACCACATGACAGAGTCTATACTATTCTATGCTAGGCTGTTTTGAGATTTTCTCTGCCCATGGAATTAATCCCAAACTCTTCAATTTAGCTTCAGACAGACTTTTTGGACAAGGACAAAAAGCAGGTACATTCTTAACCAAAATGTCACAAAAACATCTTCTAGGCAAATTCTCTATTCTTGAGACAGGCATCCACAGTTTATCAAATCACATTAAGCACCACTGCCTTCCATGCTCCTTCTAGTATGACCCGTTAAGTAGCACTTGAAGTGTTCCACTGCTTTTCTAATACACAGTCCCAAGGTCCATATTCCTCCAAACAAAAGCATTGTCAGGCCTATTACCACAATACTTTAGTCCCTGGTACCAACACTTGTCTTAATTGGGGTTTGTATTGCCATGAAGAGACAACATGACCACAGCAAGTCTTACAAAGGAAAACATTAATTGGGATTAATTTACAGTTTCACAGGTTTAGTTTGTTTTCATTATGGTGGGACATGGTGGCATGTAACCCAGCCATGAGAGGGAGCCTATGCCTGACACTGCCTGAAGGGTCAGGAACAAGAGGTTGGATATCACAGAGACCTAGGATAAAACCAAACATGACTGGCAATAAAAAAGTCAATGAAATGATTCCTAATGACACTCTGCTATACTCATATACCAGAGCCCAATCACCATCAGAGAGGCTTCATCCAACAACTGATAGTAGTAAATGCAGAGACCTATAGCTACAGCGGAACATTAAGCAGCGCTCAGAGAATCCTGAGGAAGAGGGAGAGGAAGGATTATAGGAGCCAGAGGGGTCAAAGACACCACAAGAAAACCCACAGAATCAACTAAACAGGGCTCTTAGGGTCTCATGGAGACTGAGCTGACAATCAGGGAGCCTGCATGGGTCTGACCTAGGTCCTCTGCATTATATGACAGTTGTGTACCTCAACGTTCTTGTGGAACTCCTATCAGTGGGAGCAGGGGCCGTCTCTGACACTTTTGTCTGCTGTTGGGATCCTTATCCTCATATTTGGCTGCTTCATCCAGTCTTAATAAGAGGAGATATGCCTAGAGTCATGGCAAGTTCATATGCCATATTTGATTTATATGCCTGAGAGGCCTACCCTTTCTGCAGGGAAATGGAGGAGGGGTGGATCAGGGGAGAGGGGAGTTGGGAACTGTAAGGAGAGAAGGGAGAGAAAACTGTGGTGTGGATCTAATATATGAGAGAAGGATAACAAACAAGTCTTGGTGGTGGTTTGAATGTAATTGGCCCCCACAGGCTCACAGGGAGTGGCACTATTAGGAAGTGTGACCTTGGTAGAGGAAGTGTGTCTCAGTTGAGTTTCCTGCTGCCTGAAGATCAAGATGCAGAACACAAGAATCAAGTCTCCAAAACACCAAAGGATCCAATTAAAAAGTGGTGTACAGAGCTAAATAGAGAATTCTCCATAGAGGAGTCTAAAATGGCTGAGAGACACTTAAGAAAGTGCTCCTCAACATCCTTAGCCATTAGGGAAATGCAAATCAAAAGAACTCTGAGATACCATCTTATTCCCGTCTGAATGACTAAAATAAAAAACACCAATGACAGTTTATGCTGGAGAGGATTAGAGAAAGGGGAACACCCCTCCACTGTTGGTGGGAGTGACAACTCATACAGACACTTTGGAAATCAGTATGGAGATTCCTCAGGAAAACAGGAATAAGTCTACCAGCAATTCCACTCTTAGGCATATACCCAAAAGATGCACATTCATACAACAAGGATGTCTATGAACTATATTCATAGCAGCATTATTTGTAATAGCCAGAACTTGGAAGCAACATAGATGCCCCTCAACTGAAGATTGTATAGAGAAAATGTGATACATTTACACAATGGAGTACTACTCAGCAGAAAAAAAACCAATGGAATCACAGGCAAATGGATGGCAGTAGAAGAAACCATCCTGAGTGAGGTAACCCAGTCACAAAAGGACAACCATGATATGTACTCACTCATATATCGATTTTAGACATGGTTCAGGGGAGTGCCAGCCTACTATCCCACTGCCAAAGAGTATGGGAAACAGGGAGGATCCTAAGAGAGATATGCATGGTACCCCAGATAAGGGAATGGGACAGGATTTCCTGAGGGGATTGGGAGTATGGGGGTAGGGGAGAGGGAGCTGGGAAAAAGAGAGGGAGATAAGAGGAGGGGAGAGGAGGAAATGGGTGAGCAGGAAGGTTGAATTGGTAGAAGAATAGAAAAGAGCAGGATGAAAGATACTATAATAGAGGGAACCATTATAGGTTTGAGGAGAGATCTGGCACCAGTGAGATTTCCAGAGATCTACAAGGATGACACCAACTGGCAAACTAAGCAACAGTGGAGAGGCTACCTTAAATGTCCTTCCCTGATAATGAGTTTGACAACTACCTTATATGCCACCCTAGAGCCTTCATCCAGTGGCTGATGGAAGCAGAGGCAGACACCCACAGCAAAACAGTGAAGTGAACTCCTGGAACCCAGTTGCAGAGAGGAAGGAGTGATGAGCCAAGGGGTCAAGACCAGGCTGGTGAAACCCACAGAAACAGCTGAACTGAACTAGGGGGAGCTCCTGGACCCCAGACTGATGGCTGAGAGGCCAGCATGGGACTGATCCAGACCCCCTAAATCTGGATGTCAGTGAGGAGGCCTTGGCAATCTATGGGTCCTTGGGTAGTAGATCAGTATTTAGCCCTGGCATATGAATGGACTTTGGGAGCCCATTCCACATCAAGGGATGCTCTCTCAGCCTGGACACATGGGGGAGGGCCTACGCCCTGCCCAGGATGAAATGACAGACTCTGACAACCAACCATGGAGGGCCTAGGGAGTGGAATGGGGATCAGGTGAGGGCTTAGGGGGGTTGGTTGGTGGGGAGCGGGGGAGGAGGGGAGGAAGAGGGACCTGGGCTTGACATGTGAAGTAAGCTTGTTTCTAATTTAAATAAAAAAGATCTAAAAAAAAAGATGCAAAACTCTCATCTGGTTCCCCAGCAACATGTCTGCCTGCATGCCACTCAGTGTGACAATAATGGACTAAACCTCTGAAACTATGAGCCAGACCTAATTAAATATTTTCCTTTATAAGAGTTGCCATGATCTTGGTGTCTCTTCATAGCAACAGAAACCCTAAGATAGATGTTTTTAGGCTTATTCCCAGGAATTTCCCCCCCTTGGGTATTGAGAAAAGGGTTGTTTTCATGACGTCCTTTTCAGTATGCTTGTTGTTGGTGCATAGGAAGGATTTTTGTGGGCCTATTTTGTGTTCTGCCCATTTGCTGAACATGTTTATTAGCTCTAAGAGTTTTGTTTTTAAAGTTGCTAAGGCCTCATGCTCTGACTTCTTTTCCTATTCCTATTTGTACCCCTTTCATTTCCTCCTCTTGTCTTACTATTCCAGCTAAGCCTCCAAGTGCTATGTTGAACAGAGGTAAGGAGCGTTTACCCTTGTCATTCCTGATCTTGGTATGCAGGTTATTCATCTCAGCTTAGAATGATACAGCTACAGGTTTGTCATATGTAACTTTATGTTGGGGCATGCTGCCTTCACTCTTAGCCCCATGACTTTCATAAACAGATAGTGGATTTTGTGACTCTCGAGAAGATCTGTCATTTCTGTCTTTCATTTGTTTATTCCATGACTTGTATTTATTGACTTGTGGATGCTGAATCATGCTTGCTTCTCTAGAATGAAACCAACTTGATCAGAATGAATGACCCTTTTGATGTGATGACCTTTAATTTAGTTTCCTGGTACTTTGTTGATATTTTTTCACTCGTGTTTATCAGGTCTGTAGTGTGTGTGTGTGTGTGTGTGTGTGTGTGTGTGTGCGTGCGTGCGTGAACACACACACATGCACAGTTGGGTATCAGGGTCATGCTGGCTTTAGAAAATGAATACAGAAACTTTTGTTTATTTTCTATTTTTGTGGAATAATTTAAATAACATTAGTGTGTGTTCCTCTTCAAAGTTCTGGTAGTATTTAATAGTAAATACATTTCATCCTGGAATTTAGTTGGGAGATTTTTTCAAGTTTTTTTTTTGTTGTTGTTAATTATATCACACATTTATTTATTTATTTATTTATTTATTTATTTATTTATTTATTTATTGTAGATGCAGTGTTCTGCCAGCATATATGCTTGGACACCAGGAGAGGGCACCAGATCTCATTATAAATGGTTGTCAGCCACCATGTGGTTACTGGGAATTGAACTCAGGACCTGTGGAAGAGCAGCCAGTGCTCTTAACCTAGGAGCCATCTCTCCAGCCCGGGAGGTTTTTTTTTTTTTTTTTTTTTTTTTTTTTAGTTACTGCTTCAATATCATTGCTGATTTTAGAGCTATTTAAATCACATATTCAACCTTTTTGTTGTTTTTTTTCTTTAACTTTTTACACATGTTACTCTCAGTTCCCTCTCCCTCCCCTCCTTCCCTGCCCCCCAATCTTCTCAACCTCCCACCCCACTCCAGCCCTCCTCTGCTCCCCAGGGAGGGTAAGAGCTTCCATGAGGGATTTTCAGAGTCTGTCATATCATCCCGGGAAGGTCCTAGGTCCTCCCCCATGTGTCCAGACTGATAGAGCATCCCTTCATGTGGAATGGGCTCCCAGAGTCTATTTGTATGCCAGGAATAAATACTGCTCTACTCTCCAAGGTCCCACAGATTGCCCAAGCCTCTTCTCTGACAACTAGATTCAGGGCGGGTGGGAACAGGAGGTTTCTGGATCAGTCCCATGCTGGCCTCTCAGTCATCAGTCTGGGGTCCTTGCGTTCCCCCTTGTTTAGGTCAGCTGCCTTTGTGGGTTTCGCCAGCCTGATCTTGATTCCTTTGTTCATCACTCCTCTTTGCAACTGGGTTCCAGGAGTTCAGTTCAGTGTTTAGCTGTGGGTGTCTGCCTCTGTTTCCATCAGCTACTGAATGAGGGTTCTAGGATGTCATATAAGTTAGTCATCAGTCTCATTATCATGGGAGGGCATTTAAGGTAGTCTTAATGCCAGTTTGTGTCATTCTTGTAGATCTGTGAAGATCTCACTACTGCTAGATCTCTCTTCAAACTTATAATGGCTCCCTCTTTTATGGTATCTCTCATCCTTCTCTCCTCTACTCTTACCCTGGCTCAACCTTCCTGCTCTCCCATGTCCTCCTCTCTCCTCCTCTTTTCCCCCTCTCTTTCTCTTATCTCCTGCATGACTGAACAATGCTGCTCACAGCAGATATGTGTTATTAAATGAAAATCTCAGTGTCGGAAATAGGACATCTCCATACAGGTTATTGGTCAGGTTTCTCTAAAGACCTTCAAACAGTGTAAACTAATGTCATTGCTCTAGGTGGCAAATAGATGGTAAGGTCTGTTGCTGAAGACACCATACATATGCATCATAGGACACATATAAATCCATCTAGAACTTGCCAGGCAACTTCCTACCTGATTATTAGCTTTCATAGTGCCAGAAGACTCTGCTGGGGGAGAAAAGACATCAATGGTCTCACTCAGCATTGAAACTGCAAGCTACAGTACTGACATGCCAGGCAAGGTGTGCCCACCAGGGGCTAGAGAGATATCTTCGTGGTTAAGAGTGCTGGCTACTCTTCCAGAGGACTGGGGTTCAGTTCCCAGTACCCACATGACAGCTCACAAACATCTGTAACACCTATTCCAGACCCTCTTCTGGTATCTGCAGGTGTCCAGCACACACATGGTACACAGACATATACACAGACAAAACACTCACATACCTGAAATTAAAAACAAACAAAAAGATATGTGTCTACTGATAAAATAGTGATTTGACTGTCATGAGGGAGACTGGTTGATTTCTGGCTTGATTTGCAGACTGATCCATAGGACGAATTTTATAGCTGATATTGAGAACTTCATTAAAAATCTCATGGCTAAGTACTTGTAATCCCTAATGGAGAACCTCCTATTGATAGTTTTGTTTTTGTTTGTTGATTTTGTTTTGCTAAATGGTAATGTTGTCAAACTGCATTCTAAATGTTTGTTTACATCTCTAGATGTGTGCTTCTCTCAGCCTTTATCAAAGAAGCTTCTTCTTGCAATAGTTGGCATTGGTTGATGCAGAGACACATAACTGGCCAGACTACTGTGAATAAGTGACTGAATGCTCAACCTTCAATGGGACCACTATATCATCTTCCCCCACCACAACCCATGGCTCAGAAAACATCCAGGAAATGGGGATGTAAAGAACCTAGAAGATGGAGAATTGGAAAGAGTACTGTGAAATACTGTGCACTGGATATAAAATGCCCTCATGAAGTCATAGCCACTATGGTTACTGGCACAAGACCTGAAAAGCTCAAGCTAATCATATTGTAGCATGGGGTGGTAAGGGGCTCCTGTTGCTCCATTCCCAAGCTGTGGAGCTATTGATAGTTGATGGATGTTGGAAGAAGGAGGGCAGGGTGTTCATGATCCACAAAAAGCCAACACTAATTAAACTTAGTGGGATTATAAAATAAAATAAAGAAGAGAGCGTGACTTGGGAGGGGCATATGTAGGGAGGGTGGGGGAGTTGATAGGCAGTAGGGGTGTATATTACCAAAATGCATTGTATATATTTATAAACTCAGAGAAAGAAAATATTTTGAAACTTCATCAAATATCTTTATTTTCATTTTTAAAACCTTGGTGTTTTAGAAAAGATACATATTCATTGAGAAGATCTAGACAAAACAAAAGTATACAGAATGTGAAATAACTTGTAACTATGGTCATGCACCATTTAACAATGTTTTTGGTATATGATGGATGGCAAATGCAATGGTGATGCCATTCAGTTATGCCACTAATGGTGCTGTGGCCATCTCAACTCGTGCAAACACACCACAATTCTTACACAACTCGTGCAAACACACCACAATGCTTACACAACTCGTGCAAACATACCACAATGCTTACACAATGAAGTCACCAATGTCCCAGAAAGTATCTGTGTCATTAAGCAATGCATGTCCGTCTCATGATCACTTGGGATAATCCATTTCTCACTATGCAAGTTAGATGGGTTATTCCATTTAACATACTAGAAATGTTTTAATCCAGGGTTGTATCTTATACTCTACTTTGTAGCCTACCTTTCACTTAACACATGGCCTAACATGTCACACGGTCTTGGGTAATTCTTGAAGAGACTCAGAAGGCCTGAAATTATCATCCCTCTTTCACAGACAATAAAAGTGCTGTAAGGAAACATGAACAGCTTTGTGAGGTCCCTGGGAAACCTGTGGTTGCAATCTCGATATACTCACTGTAGCTCCAAGATTCAAGCCATTTTATGACAAATAATGTAACATTTCTGCCATAGAAAAACTCCTATTTATTCTATCTTCTATTTGATATGTAAGTCCTACTATGTCATATCTTTGCCATCAACTTTACAACAACCCTCCATAATACTTGGAGTGAAAGCAAAATATCTATAGTCTGCACCTTCTTATGCCTCTTAGATTCTCACCCACATCTCTATTCACTCTCCTCACCTTATTATAGCCACAACTACCTTGCAAAGTATATATGCCAACTTAGGTTTTTATATTATTGTCTTTGCTCCAAACAGACAAGGTTCTTCACTTTCCTCGAGTGCATGCTTAGTTGTCACATCATCAATGAAGCCCATTTTGAAAAATCCCTTGCAATAAAGCTCCTTGGACCTCAGAGGGAGAAGGAGAAAGCAAAGGAAGAGAGAGAAGAAGAGAGGGCAGAGTGAGGGTGAATAAGTCAACATACAGAGAGCTAATCACCAAGAACTAATTGCTTGTCTGAATTCATCACTACTGTCAAAACATTTGTGTCAGAGTGTTTACATGTGAGCATTCAAGTAAAAAGTCAATTATCTTGAGATTTAGAGATTTTCTTGACTGTGGGTAGGCAGAGAGAACGGTCCTTCAGCGATAACCTACTTGAATAGAAAGCTTTTACTAGAATCACTTCTGTACTGGTCCCAAACTTGATTCTTGAGCTCTCGGCACTGACACCCCATCTGGGGAAAGAAAGGGTATACATAAGCAAACCAGTGTGTAGGATTAGGTAGCAAGCAAAGTGCATTATCTCCTTGCATCTCAGCCTCAACTTGGGCCCCTAGCTGTAGACAGAATGAAGTCTCTGATTTGAACGGGATTAAGTGCAAAGCAGGGCTGCCCTGCTTCCCTCCTAATCCGCTTTAGGACAACAGAGGTTGACTAGAAGAAAGCTGCTCATTTGTGCAGATGGCTTAATTTAAATAGCTCTTCAAGCAGATTGACTTGGGCCAACAGCAAGGCTTCTTGGTGTTTCTTTCATCCTGTGATCAGGGCCACTACTCAGTGCTGAGACGTCAAGGCACGGTACTTGCTCTGCATCCCAGCAGATTTACACAACACTGAATCATAGTCTACTAACATCTTATTGAACTTGATGTATGAGTTTTAAATCACACAGCTCATGGCACTCAGTCAACGAAACATTAAAATGCCCTCCCCTTTAAAAACATGACGTGGGTGATGTTGCTGAATTTTCCTAAATTACTGAGGCTATGAACCATTTATTAAGTTTAGTGAAAAGGGTTTCATATTAGGTAAGACAGCTCTTTCCCTATGCAAAGTGTGCTTGCAAAAGCTTAACTTATCCATTATTCTTTCAATGCATAAGACAAATGGTCTCAGGTTGTCAAGTGGATGATATTTACCTCAATGCCCTTCCAAATTAAAACAGCCTACGAAAAGAGGAAGAAACAGGGGGAGGGGGCTGGACAGAATAAATGACACACTCAAGTTTGTACTCATGTTTATATCCTCAAGCAGATTTCAAGTATCATAAAAAGGTTCACCATCGTCTCAGTGTTCCATGAAGCACACAGTAGGACGCTGTTAAACAATGACCCACTAGAGAGGCACAGCCCAGAGCAGCTGACCTTTGTGAAAACCATGAAGAGACAATGGTGTCTCTTGTCATTGCATATCTTTTGTACTTAACTTTCCCAATGACCTACATTCATACAGACATTTTAATGTCTTCCAGGGTCTGTGTTCCCTTTCCTAGAAGAAAAATATAGATTCACAAAATATCTCTCATGTCTGTTCCTTGTACAAGGATCTAGGCCTCCCTGAACAGCAAGAGGATTGAACTTGTTAGAAGCAAAACACTGCATTAAAAAAATGTTTTCCCCCCTTGAGGACATATGAGCCTCCTTAAAATGCCAGTGAGACACAAGGAATTAAGTAATGAGCTTCCTAACTAGAGATTATTAATGAAATAAATATCTGAAAGAGTCTCAAAAAATTTAAAAGAGGGTTGCAGAATGTTAAGAACACAGTTTATGCAGAGAACCCAATTCCAGTTGCCAGCAGCCGTGTCTGGTGGCTCATAAGTGCCTGTGACTCCAGCTGCAGGGGATCTGAAACCCTATTCTGGGGACACACACACACACACACACACACACACACGCACACGCACACGCACACGCACACGCACACACGCACACAGTTTAAAACAAAAACTAAAAATGGAAAAGAAATTAACTTATAAATAATCCATGTTTCAAAGAAAAATATTGGGATGGAAATTTAAAAGAACTTAGAAAGCGATGCTAATATACAGGTGTGATGTGCGTGAGAAAAATCATGCTTTTAAATGCCTATACCTGGGTAAAAAGAAATATTCCAAACCCATATCATTTTGTATACTAAGTAACTATAAAAGGAAGATCAAAGTGAACACAAGGTAGCATAGTAGATAGGAAATGATGGAGTGTAGAGTGGAAATCAGAAAAACAAGAATAGTAGGTATTCTAATAGCTACTAATGTGGTGCAGTATACAATGATGCCATCCACTCAGAATTAGTGTCAGGGATCAAAGGCTTGGGAGCATCATCCAAAAGATTGCCTTAACTGGGTGCCAGCCGTACTTTAGCAACACTGGACCACTCATGTTTCTTACTAATTGACTACATATCCAGGAGTTTCCCATGACATTCCTCAGATTTAAAAGTCACTGCTAAATATACATTTTTGACTGTGAAAGATAAAGATTCACTCATTTATTCAACAAAACTTTTAAATGAATTGTAGGTGGAGAAACAACTTGAACAGTGTGATCAAGGCAGCGAGTGTTTCTTAATTGGTTCTAATGAGAAATACATGGAATTGCTTCTGACGTGTTTCTTGCTGAAAATGAACAATCTGAAGTTAAGTGTGAAGAGATACAGAAGAATCCGAACTCAGAGGTCATTTACAAAGATAACCTGCACTTCAGGAGAGTCACATACTCAGAGTCAAGTTTAAAACAATCCGCGGAACTGTAGCATATTAAAGACTTGAGAGATGTGGCTACAATGACTCATCTTGTAACCGCATATTAAAGACTCTAAATGATATACGACCAGTGGACATGGTGACTCACCTTGTGACCACAAATGCTAAGGGAACTGAGCTGGGAGGATAGCAAGCTGCAGGCTAGCCTGGTCTACAGAGCAAGTTCCCCATATTATAGAACAAAGAAACAGAAAAGAAGACACAACAACTGACCAGACCATCAATGGAACACATAGGATACTTTTGTATGAAATAATATGAAGAAAACATACTTTAACACAAACTATGGACTGTATAATAATGCTATTTCTTGTTAGGTTAGATCCCTTGATTTCAGGAACTGTATTTTATGTTATACAAAATATTCTGTGTTTTACAAATACACACTGAATTCTGTCAAAGGTTTATCCCTTTTATATTTAAAAGGAAAGAACATCATATTGAAAGAGCAGAATTGTTATTAAATATTAAGATTTGTTGATAAAATATCTACAGTAATCTCAGGACACAGTTAAATCATACAACTGCCTCTAGAAGACCCTCCATTTCAAAGGTTTTAGACTCAGCTGAATTATATAAAATTAGCACTGATTTGTAGATGTTATTGAGAAGAAAACTACAGCTTCAGATCTGCCTGGAATCTTCTTCTAATGTTGATTTAATCCCTATTCAAAAATGTTTATGAAACTTTGTCTTGAAATACACTAATAGTGAGTGACTAGCTAGGATGCATAAGGAGAAAGGCTTCATGGTAAGAAGGTATCCACATCTTCTCCCAGGTGAAATCCGGAAGCAGAGAAAAGAGGCGAATTACAGCCGGTTCCCTCTCCATCTCACCACCCGTCTCTGCCCCCAAACTTGCATTCAGGGGTGGATCACAACAGGTTTTGTTTTTAATCTAAGCAGCTATTGAATTGAATATTACTGTGCGGCTTTCAAAGTCCACATGCCCCAGCAAGAGTTAACAGAAATTCTAGATGTTATCAAATATATTTAAACATGATGCTTGAGTGGTCTTTGCAGCTGGTAGGTAATACATAAAATATGTTCAGCCAGTGATAGCGTCCTTATCTAAAGACAGAAGCTAGCAAAATTTCATCCTGTGTGCTCTGTCAGATTGTTCCCTTGGACAGATGGCAGGAGCCTCCTGGTGACAAGGGTGAGATGCTATCTGGGTGTCATGGCAGTGGTTTTCTCATTGCCCTGGACAGAGCTCACAGATTGCTCTCACTATTTGAAACATGCAAACGAGTGGGCGGAGAGCAGAATGCTCGTGTGGCCAATAAACTCTGATAATTACGTTTTGCCAAAAGGATCCCAGGGCTCCTCCGGGTTTAGTCCCTATGCCTAGTTGAAGGTTCACACTGTTACTCTTTCACCCTCTCAAATATCTTTTTTTCCCAGTAGTAACAGCAAAGTGACAGCACAAAGTGTTCATTTTCAGTGCAGTCTGTCTTGTCTGGAATCTGGCTTTTGCTGTCTCTGATGGATGCTTTCAAAGTCAATTTGCCACAAATCAGAATCACCTAAATGTGGAGTTCTAGCTGAAGAATTGTCTTAATTGGTGTAGGAAGACCCACCCTGAATGTGGGCAGCACCTTCATGAAAGAGGGCATGGCAGAAGGAAGATGATCCACCCTCTTCTCACCCAACCTTTGTACTTGCTATGAGTTGATTTATCCTGCTGCTGCTGATGGTGATAGCGGTGATGGTAATGGTGACAATGGTGATGGTGATGATTGCTCACTGATATCAGATTTTTGCTGCAGCTGATGATGATGATGATGATGATGATAATGGTGGTGGTGTTTGTGGTGATGGTGATAATGATGTTATTGGTAATGATTCCTTCACTGACATCAGAACTAGAGCACCAAGCTTCCATCATTTGTTAAGGACCAGGGGCTTTCCAGTAAACTTTCAGGATTTTAGTGTCAGATTGGAACTGCTGGGACAGCCAGCCTCAAAGACAGACCAATTACCAGGTTCTTAACATCAAGGGTGTGAGACCACTTGGTATTATTTTAATGTAAGTTGAATTAATAACGTATTGTTTTTGTTATGTCTGTTATATTTCTCTATAGAAGCTGACTAATACAGTGTCTTAACTCAGAATCATCCAGGAGCTCACTGGTGAAATCCAGCCATAGTACCTTCCTTGGTACACTACCTGGTTTATCTGATCTTACCTACCCAGTAGTCAATGCATATGTACCTGCAATACAGAAAATCTCCCCTTGAGCCCCTATACTGTGTGTACTGCTTTCACACCTGTGTGCATAGACTCCTTCTTAGAACCACAGATTAAGATCACATACCTCCTCCAAAGCGGTCCCACTCACCCTAGCATTGATTCTTGATTAGACAGTGTGGTGGCTTGAACATGTATGGCCTCCATAGACTCATGTGTGTGAATTCTTGGCCCATAGGGAGTGGCACTATTAGAATATGTGGCCTTGTTAGAGTAGTGTGTCACTATGGGGGCAGGTGTTGAGATCTCATAACTCAAGTTACACCCAGTGTAGGACACAATTGATTCTGCTGCCCGAGATGTAGAACTCTCAGCTTATCCTCCAGCACCATGTCTGCCTGTACACTGCTGTGCTTCCCACCATGACGATAATAGACTAAACCTCTGAAATTGTAAGACAGCCCCAATTAAATGTTTTCCTCTATAAGAGCTGCTGTGTTTCTTCACAGCAGTAGAAACTAAGACATATAGTAAATGTTTCCCACTGCCCTTTGGTAAATACTGTATTTATACACTTCTGTAATTATTCATACATTATATGTATATACATTCAGTATATATTATATATGGTTATAAAAGCATTTAACATAAAATATACTCTTACAACAATTTTAAATTGTGCATTTCAAAGGTGTTAATTACCTTTATGTCACCATACAACTGATCTCCTTCAATGTATTACTTTTTTTTCCTTTTCCAATTATGTGCTTATTTCTTTAGATTCTTTTAATCTGCATGTGGTTTTTTTAGAATAGAATTTAGAAGCATTATTTACCTGATATTCACATCAAATGTTTATAACACTCCATAATTTGTGCCAAAATCATGTCATCTGATAATGCTGAGAGAGGTATACAAAATTATGATGGTCTTATATTTTTCTTATATTTTACTCTTTTAGTTAGTGTAGTGACTTTTCTGCTGTTGTTAAGTTTTATTGCTTACTCTCTTGATATAAGCACACGCTCCTGCACAATGTATCAGTTAAGTCTTTAAAACAGCAATAATTATCTGACTTCTTTACAAGCCTGAAACAAGCAAGTGGCATAAAAATTGCACTTAGTTCATGAAAGCATGCATCCAACAGTTGCGCGTGAAACTGCTCCAGATCACAGTATGCCTACCTAATTGCAATGTTTATGGACTATATCTGAAGGAAATAGTGTGGACTTTAAGCTTTGGGGTGATGAATTGGACTCTCAAAATGGTCAATTTGGGGGCTTAGTGGTTAAGAGCAATGGCTGCTCTTCCAGAGGACCCTGGTTCTCAGGACTGATAAGCAACCATTTTTAGCTCGAGTTTCAGGGGATTCCATACAGAGTCAGGCAAAACATGCATATACATTAAATCATAAAATAAATAAATCTAAAACATAAAGGTTCAGTTTTCCACAGAAGCAATAAGGATAATTACAAGTGTCAAAATCAAGTCTTTCAGAACTCTGAAAATCAGCCAAAGACTTATCACAAATTGAGGAACTTTAATTAAAAAAATAAGTATCTCTGCAGGAGGAGCACCTTCCTAGGTTTTGTTTTAGCCTTTTAACAAGTTTTTGTTAACATATATTAATTATTCATAAGAATGGGTTGAGTTTCAATATGATATTTTCACACATTTATATAATGTATTTTGATAATATTGAACCCCCTTAAGTCTTCATCCCCCTAGGTCCCTCTGATCCTCTTCCTGGCTAGTTTACCTTATGTCATCATGCCATTTCTTTTCCTTCCTTCCTTCCTTCCTTCCTTCCTTCCTTCCTTCCTTCCTTCCTTCATCTATTTATTCATTTACTTTTCAATCTATTTATTTTGGTGGCCCTTGAGTATTATTAGAGTTGCTTATAGGTGAGGGGCTATTTATGAGATCATAGGCAACTTACCACTGATCTATCACTAAGAAAATGTATCTTCCTCCTTATGGTGGTTTGAAGGAAGATGGCCCCCAAAGGGAGTGGCACTATTAGGAGGTGTGGCCTTGTTGGAGCAGGTGTGGCCTTGTTGGAGCAGGTGTGGCCTTGTTGGAAGAAGTGTGTAACTGTGGGAATGGACTTTGAGGTCTCCTATGCTCAAAGTACTCCCAGTGTCACAGTCCACTTCCTGTTGCTTTCTGATCAAGTTGTAGCCAGCACCATGTTTGCCTGCATGGTGTGGTGCCATGCTTTCTGCCAAGATGGACTGAACCTCTGAAACTGTAAGTGAGCCACTCCAGTTAAATGTTTTTCTTATAAGCATTTCTGTGGTCATGGTGTCTCTTCACAGCAATAGAAAACCTAACTAAGACACTCCTCCAGCAACCATTAGCTGTATTTATATCCTCTGGGAGAATTGGGGCCTCATAACTCCATCCCACTTCCATGACAGAATGTTGGCATGTTGACAGACTCAAAAATGTGTAGGTCTTGTGTTGATGATCTGTAGCTAAGAGTTCAAGGGGAGCAACAGATATGTCATACTCAAAAGAAAATATTCTACAGCACTCTGCCCCTTCTGCTATCTTTCATGTTATTTCCAAACTTACTACAATTAGGTTGTAAGCAAGACAATGTGAAATTACTGGCATAAGATAGAAATATAAGATATTGGAATTTAATTCAAAAGTCCTGAAATATCCTTCCATTAATTGTCAATTGATTTTTGAATAGTTTGTTTAAACAATTCACAAGGGAAAGAACAGTCCTTCAACAAAAGGTATTGGAAACAGTGAATACCGACATGCAAAGTAACAAAATGAGGAGGGCTTCTAATTTCCTTTATGGCCTAAAAGCACATTCAAACCCTCGGTAAGAGATAACTCAACAAAACTCTTTGAGAAAGCATGGGGATAAAGTATTATATGGATTTGGCAGTGTTTCCTGGAGTATGACACCAAAAGTTGAAGCCATCAGAGGAAAAAATAAACTAGACTTCTTCGAAACTAAAAGCATTCATGTCTCAAAAAATGTCATTAAGGAAGAAAAAAATAAGCATGGCGTAGCCATGAGCTACTGTGATCTCAAGACTGATGCTAGGGACTGTGACTTTGAGGTTAGGCTGAGCTACATCATAAGATCCTGTCAAATAAATAAATACGTAAATAAATACTTAAAAATAAAATAAAAGTGTACCCACAGAATGAAAGAAAAATCTTTACAAACTGTACTATTGATCAGATACTTTCTGCAGAATATGCAAAGAACTCTCACAATTCAGCAATGAATTCACCACCCAGTTTTAAAAGATGAGCAAAGGATTCAAATATAATTTGTATTAACAGTAAATAAACCATCAAAAATATTATCATCATTAGCCATCAATAAATAGAAATAAAATTGCAGCAAAACATGGCATTATACCTGCTGAGATTGGCATATCAGTGGAGATATGAAAACTAGTAAGTGTTGGTGAGGAGTAGGAGTCTGAATGCTTATGCATTGCTAATGGGAGTGTCGAGTACTAGATGTCCTTTGAAAAGTTCTTTGGCAGTTTCTCAAAAATAAATCTTAAAGGCTAAACATAAGGGGGCTGGAGAAATGTTCTTCCAGAGGTCCTGAGTTCAATTCCCATCAACCACATGGTGACTCACAACCATCTGTAATGAGATCTGGAGCCCTCTTCTGGCCTGCAGGGACACATGCAGACAGAACACTGTATATATAATGAAAGTGAAACGTAAGAGTTACCATACCAAAAAAAAAAAAAAAAAAGAGTTACTATACCGTCCATCAATTCTACTTGTGGGTATACCTTCAGAAAAATGAAAATATATATGCACTGAAAACCTTGTGCATGGATGTTCAGAGCAGTATGTTATTAGTATCAACTATTACAGAGCTTAGTATATCCATTAAATGGGATACTATACATACATATAAAAAGAGATGAACTTTTGATACAAGCTGTAACATGGATGATCCTTGAGCTTGACAAGATAAGTGAACAAAACCAGACAAAAGAGAATGCAGTATGCTTCCATTTACATGAAATGTCCAACCCTGGCAAGTCAAGGAGAGGTAGTAGAAGCTGGCTGTGCCAAGGAATGGAGGAGGGTGAATTGGGACTGACCACAAACACACACCCAGTTTCTTATTGTGTGTGATGAAAATGTGCTAGGAATAGTGGTGACATGTACAACTTTGTGAATTTTCTGCAAACTACTAAACCAGACAAAAAGTGCAATTAAAAGGCTGTATCAATACTGATATCTTCAAAATTATCTCTCAAACCCTGACATCTACTCTTCATGATCACTCATTTGAAGTTATCCTCCAATCACATTTGTGGAAATGTTTTTCCAAATCTCTCTTCTACCAACTTAATCTGAACTATTTAGCCAACAGATGGGTAAAAATGGCTTTTGGGGTTTTTTGACCCAATAAATTGAGCCTTATGCTGAACCAAAAATTCTTGCTTATGTAGTCAAAAGAAATTGAATTCTTTGACTAATTTAGCAACTACTGGAAAAAGGCTAACTCCAAAGCTGCTCAAGGGTCGTGAGAAAGGGGTTCTGCTAGTGTATTCATTCAGTACTGCCCTTGGCTATAATTTCATGGAGTTTAATCAAAAATTTAGGATGTCTCATATACTTTAATGGCACGGTTCTTTATAGCATTCAAGTTCTGTCCTAGGCAGTGTGTGCACTCTCCTTCTTAGCTCATTGCCAGGCAACATTCTCTATACAATCAGGAAGGACTCTTGGTTCCCTGCTTTTTGATTGGCAATTTGTAGACTTAGAGTCATTTTTATGACATTTTCATCTGTTAGTGGCTCAGCTCTGCTAATCTTTTCTTGTGCTTTGTCTGTGTAGACCCATGATTGTTGACGTTTACCTGGAACCTAAACAATGTTCCCATTTGCTTCTGAGGCAAATAATTACTTGATACAGCAGGAGCATTTCAGTGAAATAAAACAGGTTTGTGTTCTGTACCTGGATCTTCCTTGCTTTTAGCTTTTACTTTGATGACTTGAGACCATAGCTGTCTTCACAGCATTCAAAGCCCTCATCTGTCTGCTAGCCAACTGTACGTACTAAAGACAGCAAACCTTGGCCAAAGCCATTGTGCATATCATGTCATTTAGCCAGGAGACATTTCCCACAAAGGAGTAGTTTTCTTTTTAGTGAAGGTTCTAGAAATGTTACTATATTGTTGTAAGAGTCAACATTTGTTCCGTTGGCTATCAGGGTATCTGGACCCGCATTTGGCTGAACACAGAATATTTGCAGGTCAGTCATATGCCAGGGAGGATATTCTTAAATCCATCTCAAAAAATTCATTTGAATCAAATAATTCTACTAAATTATATTGTTAAACACACACAAACACACACACACACAAACACACACACACACACTGGAAGTTGCTTCTCTTTTTCTATCTTGTGGGCTCCAAGGATTGAATTCAGGTCATCGGGGCTTTGTTGAAAGCCCTTTCACCAGCCAAACCATCTCACTGACCCAGCTACTGCTTTAGTCTTTACTAAAAAGCACATTCAGAAACTGGCTGGTGAAATAACTTGAATTCACTATAAAAATATTAAAGGTATCATTAAAATCCAGGAGAGATTTTTTTCAGAAGAAGAAATGTTTGTGCCTTTCCAAGAAATGGTTTGGTTCTATATTTAAAACCGTCTTTCATGTGACTGTTCCTACTTTCTTCTTCGTATTGGCCATGAGGAAACTGAGACAATTTTACTACTGACACTACTAAGTAACCAACAGCAGGAGCCCATTCTAACCTCGTCCCATCTCTCTACCCTTTTATCACATTGTCCCTGCTCTCCCACTGGCAGGATGATCTTTCTCTCTTTTTGTGTATGTTTGTGTGCATGTGAGTTGCTTCAAATATGCCTTGCAAAGACGATGATATAAATAAATACATTTAATAATGCTGCTGTGTGAAGCATAGCTCAACAAAGCAGTAGGATAAAAATCTTATCAGAAAAAGGGACTTTGATAAAACCTCAGTGGGTAGAAATTGTATTTTGATATAATTAAAAAGTCCTAATAGGGATATGTTACAGCCCACCTGACCAGGAAACAGAGATAGAAATGTTAATTGAGATTGCAGAAGCTGCAAAATTAGACCAGGTAGTAATAAAGGAAACTTTAATTACTCAATCATAGATGGGCAAAATGCCTCCCTGGGAATAGGTTTGGAAGTGATATTTTCAGATAAGAAAAATGACTGTTTCTAATAGAAGGATAGAGGAGGCTGTGTGTCAGGGAACCAGTGTGGGCTATGACAGGGAATGGGATTTGTCCACAAGGTGTTATGAACACATTAGAGTCATTACTACACAATCTGGCTCCATAGACTATTGAGAAAAATAAAATCTACAACATATCTAGGTAGTAATGGAAGTGTCCTAGAACAAAAGTGAAATTTAGACTTTTAACAGTCAATAATGGTGCTGGGGAGATGGCTCAGCATTCAAGAGTTCACGCTGCTGTGTGAGATTAGTGGAGTTCTATTCCCAGCACCCATGTAGTTACAACCACCTGTAGTTACAGGGGAATCTGACACCCTCTTCTGGCCTCCAAGGACATTTAACTCAGATGCACAGTCCCCTTCACACACATATACACATAGTTAAAAAAAAACAAAATCTTTAAAAATCAGTAATGATCAAGAAAGCAACTGTGAGACTATTGTCAAAGGAATATATTAGCAATCCAGAGAAAAGCCCCAAAGGGATATAATAATTCTCAGTGGCTAACTGACCCACTCTGAGCAAGGGAAGGGAAATGTTTCATAAAACAGATAAATAATCAGAGGAAGAAAACATGTAAATTCACTTAGGATGAAGAGAAAGCTCTTTGTTAGGCCACTTTGTGTTGTGAAAACAAAGTTTCACCAATTGGTAGTTTCTGCAAAGCAGAAAATGTCTTTCTTGCAGTCATGACAACCGAGGAAGCTGAGATCAAAGTTGAGTGTCTGATTCCAAGATGCTTGGTTTGTATACTGTATCCCCTCCCCAGCAGGGGGAAGAATGAGCACTGCAGCAAGCTCTGTTTACCTGAGTATTACTCTGTTCATGGGAGTGGAACCCTCTTAACTTAAACTCACCTGTGACAGCATCAAGGGTTGATTCCAAACCTACCCATTCAATTGAACATATGGTCAATGATCTGACAGAGTGAGAAAATAGTGAAGTCCCTGATTACCCTGTTTTATTATAGAGAAATAATGCTTAAGAAAATTCTGCAGTTCTTAATGAGTATATATAAGAAATAGTAGAAAAGAAGTATTTGTAAGCATACAAAAGCCAGATTATTCTAATAAGGCAAGAGTTGAAAATCCAGTTAGTAACCAAACATTGACTGGTCCAGCTTGAGACCCATACCATGCGAGGGAACCTACCCCTGACACTACCTGGAGGGACAGAACACAGAAGCTAGATAGACCAGAGACCTAGGATAAAACTAAACATGACTGGCAAAAAAGTGGCAATGAAATTATTCCTAATTATATTCTGCTATATTCATAGATCATTGCCTATTGTCATCACAGAGGCTTTACCCAACAACTGATAGAAACAGATGCAGAGACCCACAGCCAAACATTAGACAGACCACGGGGAATCCTGTAGAAGAGGGGGAGGAAGGATTGTGGGAGTCAGAGAGGTCAAGAACATCACAGGAAAACCTACAGAATCAACTAACTTTGGTTCATAGGGGTTCACAGAGACTGAACCGCCAACCAAAGAACTTGCATGGGACTGACCTAAGCCCTCTGCACATATGTTACAGTTGTGTAGCTTAGTCTTCTTGTGAGATTCCTACCAGTGGGAGCAGGGGCTGTCTCTGACTGTTACCTGCTTTTTAGGACCTTTTCCTCCTACTGGGCTGCTTTGTCCAGCTTTCATAGGAAAGGAGGTGCCTAGTCTTACTGAAACTTGGTATGCCATGGCTGGCTGACATACACTGGAGGCTCCCATTTTATGAAGAGAAAGGAGGGTGAGAGGTACGGGGTAGTGAGGAGAGGTTGGCCAGAGGGACTTGGAGGAGGGGGGAACTGTGATGGTGCTGGGGAAAATGAAGTAATTAATAAAAGATCCAAGAAGTATTTCTAATATAACTTCATTCCTCTACTCTTTACCTTGTAATGCACCTGCCCACTTAGGCAGCTCAGCCAGAATGTCATGGCCTTTTATAGGCAACTTCTGGAGTTGCCACTCTCCAGTCTCAGAGCTGCTACCACTACCAAGTCAACCCTCTCTGGGGCACAACTTGTTACAACAGAGGCAGTTGGCTCACAGGAATGTGGCTAGCTCCTATTCACATGTCAGGCTCACCTCCAGGATGGCCCTGCATCCTGTCACTGCTGTGTAGCTGCCACTCAACTTCATATATGGACTGAAAAACTGAAGGCAGCAAACACCAGTGTGGGCTGCCTGGCTGGCCTTGGTGATGTCTATGCCATGTTAGTCCTTGCCCAGCACATCCTTTGGAAATAGGATGAAGCTGTATTCCTTGGAACTTGGAAAAGTAAGAGTTCAGCTCACACAGTAAACAGACCAAGAAGATCCTTATCTAAGTAGCACCAAAAGAATAGAAATAAATGTATAGGGAATTAATACAGTAGGAAAAGAAGGATATATGGGATTGACACCTGCGGACTTATGCCCCAGTACTCTGTTTCCCATAGGGAGATGCTCTTGTCAATCAAGTCAGAACTGAGGCTGGTCCTCTAGTCTTGAAGACCTTATTTCTATTAGAAGCCCATTCCATCTTTGAGGTCTAGATTGCTCTGCTGGCACCAAATCCTACTATCCAATCTCATAACCCCTTCCCTGAATATGGATTTGCCCTTGTTCCCTTGCTCAACACTAGAGAATCCTGTCCCAAACTACAGGTACCACACACACTGCAATCTGGAGTCCTAGATTGCTACCATCTTTGATCTCACTGATGCAGGCAACAAAATTCTTACCCCTGTCACTGTCTATGACCTTTGTAGACACAACCCACCCAAAGACCTCATTCCATCAGGCTACCAGAAAGGCAGACTTGTAGTCTTCCATTAACCTGAAGCAGGATCCAAAATAAATCCAGAGTCTGTGGTCCCTCTGATTGCACTCTTTAGGAAAGTTTTATAAGTGGAGTCATTTGCACGTTGTATCTCTGATGTAGATTCCTTGAACAAATTGTAGGGTCTTGGTTTGAGAAAACAAGGCTGGGAAGCACTTAATGCTCAGCATCGTGCTGAATATGAAATCTCCTGCTAAGCCCCATTCCCTTTTCTGGGTCTGCTTTTTTTCCCACCTGCTAGATATCTTGGTTCTAAAATGATTTTGTTCTGCTTCCTATACCAATTGATAAGACCATTTAAAGTGTTTTGAGAGATACTAAGGAAGTAAGTGAGCATCTCATACTGCCAAATTATGAAGAGGAACTTGACATTAAACATTACTAGACCCAGAAATAATAGCAGAGTTATACGCCAATTTCAACATCTTCAAAGAGAGCTAAAAGTAAAGGCTTTTCTCTAGAGCCCCCAAAAGGAAATCAATCTGTTAAACAGTGATAAATAACAGCTATAGAGCTTAGACACGCCTATACTTAATACCTAGGGAACCTATTTTAAGAATGCTGTGGAGTGACTTGTGAAATAATTATAGCCAATTGTCCCCCCAAAACAGGGTGTAAAGTCTGTAAGGAATACGGATTCTGGAGCCAGGCAGGGTGGATTCACATCTCAGTATGATTCTTACTAGCCGAATAATCTTGCACCAGACATTAACACACCTGATCTTGGCTCTTTAAAATCTTTATTACAAGGAGACCATGTTCATCTTCTTAGACTCAGTTGAGTAATAATGAAAGGCACAGGCAACAAACAGATAAATGCCTGAGCTTCTTACTTCACAACCAGGTCTCCACTTCAGCTTTACCACAGATGAAATTAGTCCTCTACTGAAATCCCATGTGTTGGCCCAGCGTGGCAATTACGAAATATTCCTTTTTCTACCGGACGATCCTTTAAATATTAGAGACATGCAGTAGAATCTTGTTTCTTAAAATAGTTCTCCACACCAAGCATACTTCAAATTTGTCGTGTATGACAAACTCAGTATGTGGGCTAACTTAGCAGCCAATTCTACTCTTTCTTACTTCCTTGCTTGCCAATTCCTACTCCAGTACTAGAAGACCCAAATAGTATCCATTCTCCCAGGATCCTTTAGGAGTAGGGAAGTGGCTACATTCTGAACAGTGAAGCTTAAAGGAAATTTACTAGAAACTTCTGATTTCTTCATAAAGGAGGCCCACTTTCCTACTCACTTCTCTCCTTCTTTTTGCTTTTATCATATGTGTGATGCCCACAAGCTGTGCTGGTAGCTCTCTACACGGGATGCCAGATGTGAGAGTACTACAGATGGAGGAACAGGTAGAAGACCTGAGTGCTGATGGATGGGAGGAGCCACTGCATGATAGCAGTCCATGCTTTTGAGTGACTAATAGTGACACTTGTTTGATAAAACCTAATGTAAGTCTAAAATCTTTAGCTTCTGTTAATTCAATTATATTCTTATTATTTGAAATGTAGGTTACAATTGGGGATTTTTTTTGGTGCTGAGACTGAACCTGGAACCTCATGAATAGTAAGTAAGCAGGCCCTACCACTGAGCTGTACCCCAACTATTAATGTGGTGTCACTTATTTGTTATGGTTTTTGCTCTCCTATTTATAGTTTCTTCCATGTAAGTTACTCTGATGTCACCATTTTCAAAGTGCATCCCCCATTTTCCATTCCTGATGGTGTTCTAATACTCAGGTAATAGTTATGACATAATATCTGTGTCTTTTTAAAGTTCTAGAATATAAGGAAATGTATCCATAACTAGAAATATTAAGAAGGTTGACTTTACTAAAATAACATGAATCTCCATAAAAGACATACCAGTAACAGATAAATGATCTAAGGTTTAAAATTAGAAAGCACAAAAAGAAAAGTATATATAAACAAAGATATACTTAATGTTTGAAATGGAGACTTTTATGCATATATAAAGAAAATTCCATAGGTCTAGAGAATGAATAGATATGACCACATAAAGTCAGATATTTCTGTGTGTAAAAGGAGAGAACAGTAGATAAAATGCATATAGCATATCAAGGATTAATGCTGCTATGCATTTAAAGATTTCTATAACTCAATAAGGAAGTAGATAATTCATTCATTATAAATGAGCATACAACCTATAAATAGAAAATGTGACTATACAAAATATCATGGGCTATAAGTTTAACCAGGCACTAAAGTTAGAAGACGCACAGATGGGAAATAGCACAGAAAATTGTTTAAAGTTCTAGGTTAGTAGGGAAATAAGAGTCAGGCACAATTGGGCAACACTATATTCCTAAAAATGTGGGTCATAAAGAGAATCAGCAGTGCTGTGAATCTGCTGGTGTCCCATGCACCAATAGAGGACATGTGAAGTGTCATCACAGTTACTTTTGAGATGACTTTGGCAACTTCCAACAAGTTAGAGATGCAACTACAATGTGATTTATTGTTTTACCCAACAGAGATGAAAACAAGTTCACACAGAATTTTACATAGCTATCCTAACAGCTGTATTTGTGATACTGCAAATGGCAGCCATGTAAATGTCTTGAGTAGCTTAGCTGAAGAGACAAACCATGACACTATCCCTGTAATGGAATACTACTCAGTATAAAATGGAGATGATTTATGACATGTGTAATAATGTGGATAGTTGCCCCCTCAAGAAAAATATAAAGTAGATATTTCTACTTGTTTTAAATTCTTGAAAATACAAAGGAATCCACACAAAGCAGTTAGTGTAGGGATGGGCCAAAGATTGGAATGGGGGTAAGGCAGGAATTACTAAGGGGCACCAGAAAATTTGGGAAATATGGGCATGCTCATTCTGTCTTCTCTGTGGTGATGGTCCCTGCATGTTAAACTCAACAAATTGTGAATTTTAATATACGCTATTTGTTACATACCTCTATAAAGCTGAAAATAAAAACACGAAGTTGTAGCACACACTTGTAATAAAAAATTCTGAACTGGATCCTGAAACAGAAAATAAAATTAACATGAAGGTGGTTGCTATTTGGTAAAGTACGGGTTAGAATACAATGCTACGATTTGGATAACATCCTCAATGTTAAACTTTTCTAATTTGGTAATAGTGCTGTAGTGACGGAAGAGATTATATGTGACCCAGGAAACACACACTGAAGAGTTCAGTGGAGGAAAGGGGGTGAGGTGATGATGACTGTGATGATTTGAATAAAAAATAACCCCCATAGGTCCATAAGGAGTGGCACTATTAGGAGGTGTGGCCTTGTTGGAGGAAATGTGTCACTAGAGGGTGGGCTTTGAGGTCTCAGAAGCTCAAACCAGGCCTCCTGGCTCACTCTTACTTCTTGCTGCCTGCAGATCCAGAAGCTACCTCCTTAGCACCATGTCTGCCTGTATGCCATCATGCTTCCCCCTACCCAACCATGACGATAATGAACTAAACCTGTGAGCCATAAGCCAGCCCCAATTATATGTCTTCCTTTATAAGAATTACTGTGGTCATGGTGTCTCTATACAGCAATAAAACCCTAATTAAGACAATAGCAAAGAATATTGTCGTTAAAAAATAGTAACATAGCATGTGTGGATAATATACATGTTTCTATGTTTCTGTATTTTTGAAGGCAGTTCAAGAAAACAGTGGTAGAAGTGGCATATTGCCATAAAAACCTATGTGAAAAACATATTATGATGTTTGGTTTGGGAGCAAAAGGCCAGCAAGACCTCAGAGAGTACCTTTAGGGCAAATTCCAAATAAATCATTACACCCAAACAAAAGCGGTGATGCAGCTTCAAAGAGAGTAAAGAATATCATCTTCCTTCCTGACCTGAACATTTCCCTAAGATCTATTAAGTGGAGAAAAAGCCATCCAACAATGTACCAAAGATGAGTCACATGTGTGACAAAGGAAGAGCGAATATGGCATATTAGTGAGCATGAGAGGTGGAAGGCATCACACATGTCTTAACAGTGGCTCTTCTAAAGAAAGACTGAGGTGGGATTTGATGGCTTGAAACTTTCATGTTGTACTCTACATACTTTGAATTATTTTTGTTTTTAATGGGAAAGTAGGAAAATATAATTCCTATCTTTGTATCATATGTGCACATCACACTAGTAATTCTAAGTGATAGGACTTGCTTATGACATATTAGACATCAAGGGCCAATCAGGTTCTGTTCCTATATAATTCATTTTTAGTTGGGGCCATTTTATAATTGTTATTGTGAACATTTTCTTGGGTCTGAGTTCATAAGAGGGTGAGGTAGGCCTGAGTATGCCTTTCGTCACATGTCTCTTGCCATACTTGTGTGGAATACGAGGAAAAGCTTACACCACTGAGGTCCTATCCCAGACCTTAATATTTTGCTCCTAACTGGCAGAAATTAATGTCACTGTCAAGTTCAAATGAAAATTATGTCTTTTCTTCACAGGAAGAGGGTAAAGCAATTGTATACCATGATGGACAAAGATTGCCTTTTTGTATTTTTCTCTTTTAAAAATTCTCACAAGGATACACACAACATCATTTCTTTTATTCATTGTTTCTATGTGTTTTTCATTAAAATAGACAATCCACAGCATAGCCATGCTAATTAATTACATATATGAAGCATTTCAGTGTGTCCCATTTCTTTCTCTTAGACATCTTGGAGGATGTGGCACGTATTGGACATTGAAGAGCACTGTGAACCATGAATCTATCCTTCTCTTCCTGGGAGAAGACAGGCAAGCTGGCTACTAACTCTTCTTGCAAAATTGTTTGATTCTCAATCCCCTTGATTCATGAGCTTGGTGGTCCTATTTCTCACCAAAGGAAATTACTCAAGTATTCAGATTATCTACTATGTTCAGTTTCTATCAATGAGAGAAGTGGAAGGTAGAAGAGAAACAAAGGGTATTTAAATGATTTATATTCTTTTTGAATTCCCAAGTCAGTCTAGTCAGGAGAGAGAAACATTTAGAATCAAGTGCTCTTTCAGGCATAAACAATCCTCCCTCTTGTTTCCCCGACTCCCTACCTCTTTCTCTTTCCCTCATCCCTCTCCCTCCCCTCTTCCTCACTGCCTTCCCCTTCCTCAGAAAGTAATCTCATCCTTTCGTCACATATTATTGAAATCCCAGTTCTTTAAAAAACTCTCATTTTTGCCCAGACTGAGAGCATGTCATTTGGAAGTGATGTGCAAGGCAAGAGATAACCAGGTAGAACTCAGCGATTCGCCACAGAAAATGGTTCCATGTTTGGCTGTAATGCTATCAGAGTCTGTCCCTCAATAGCTCTTTAGGCTCCAGCTCTGAATCTGCTGATTCAAGACTTTGCCTGCATGGGGAGGTGTGAGGGTGGCAGAGAAAGGGGAGTCTAGCAGTGCAGGGAGAGTCGGGAAGAAATATTAATAGTCCTTCCAGAACACATAAGAAGCAAAGGGGATTTTTTGTAAAGAAACAGTGCCCCCCTACCCCCTCCTTCTCTTTCCCCTCTTTACTTCTCATTCTGTCTTCATTTCATGCTGTGGTTGTGTTGATTGGGAAGGAAGAATCTTCTCAGCTAGCTGCTAAGTACCAAGCAGATGCACTCCAGTTGAAAATGGTTAGGGGTTAGCCAAATTCAGGCGGCAGATGTGATAAAGGTAAGTAGGGTGTTTGGGTGTTGCAGTAATGGGAATTCAAATACGGAAGACTTCAAATCACCCAAAAGCACACATACGTTTCCATTTGTATAGGTTCCAGAGAGAATCAACACATACTCTAAATGGGCTGACAGAATAGAAACATCTAGTAATGTGTTAGATCTAATTCCAATTCTTTAATAACCCTTCCTTCAGTTCCAATGTTTTCATACATATTCAGAGCAGGGTAGCCAACTTCCATTGTCCTTCAACCAAAAGGCTATAAAGTAGTTATATCTCCATTTAACTGTGATTATCTCATTTTAATGGTAGCGTCTAAACTTTCCTTTTATTGTAATTTAAACATATTTTAAACTCATGGAATAAATAATCTGTCATCTTTCAAATATTCTTGTTCTAATATTGGATTTCTAACTTCTCTTGTGCTTGAATCATGAACTTTTAGACTCATGGACACATTTAAGTCCTCATTTGTCAATAATGCTCTTGAGAGCATAGAGTGGGCTCCACCAGATTGTGGTAATAAATTTACAAATTATATCTATGCCTCCACATATTTTAAAGTGTCTAATTTCACACCAGACTCCTCAGACACTTTTCAGAAATGATGTCTCCAATCAAAAGAATTAATTAAAGAAATAGATAAGGGACTTTATGAATCAAAGGGAACATAAGCATTTGTCATTCATGTTTAAAAATTTATTCAAGTCTGTGGGCATTAGCTGATTCAAATATTTAGTTGTGTAAATTGTTGATCTATTCTGTTAGGGAATGAGAAGAAGAAGGAAAGTCTAGACTCTTTTTCCTCAGATGGTCAATCAGCCCAATTTCCAGCTGAGCAATTTTCCTTCCTCTGCTTCTTATCTTTTCTCCTTACCCATCCTAACATACAGTGGCCTCCCTGGATCTTCATTTGTCTTATAAACACAAACCTAATACTAAGCCCTATCTATAAATGAGTTACATTAAAACGTGAACATACATGCTGTGTCTAATGATGAATTTTATATACAAACACTATACATATATATATAAGAATTGTGTGAATGATGCACCATATATGGCTTTTTTCATCATCTTTACACTTAATTCCTGAAGATCCTATATATTTTGATGTGTAGTCATCATCTCTTACTGGCAGGCAGTGGTGATTATTAAGAACAAGTGGCTTGTTCATAATAATTTATGCATGAATGGGAAGAACTTGTATTTTTCTGGATACCTACTTTAAGTAATTTTTATACAACTTGGAAAAATATGATTACCTTTGTTTAAGATGACAAATTTAAAGATAATATTTAAACTAAGAGTCTGGTTATTAGTATGATGACTTAGTGGCTTGTCCATATAAAATTACTGAGCCATTTTCAAAATTACTGAATCCCAATAGGTTCAGTGCCAAATTATTTCTTTCACTTCAACCATTTTTAAAGATATAAAAGATCTAAAATATCTTCCATATTTCTTTGATTTCTCAAAGTAGAGAAAAATAACCATTAAAACTTGTAAAGACTCAAAATTACTACTGATATAATTACAGTATTTTGTCTTTTAAATAAACCAAAAGAAAAGAAAAAAATCAGGTGAGTTAAAATATTCCTATTGAAGTAAATACGGAACAAAGACAGCAGTCTAGAGAGCCCACTTATAGACCAGGCAGTGTTTGCAGACCTACTTAAGGACAAGAACTGTAAATCTTCAACCAACTCTAGTAGCTAAAAACAGAACAGGGAAACAGAACGGTGAAATTTAGGGAGCATGCTTACAGACCAAGCAAACGTGTTTCAGAACAATGGACAGCTCCTTGGCTATATTATATGACCAAAATACTTTGAACCTGTTTGAAGGCTCTTTTCATTACTATACTAGAAATAAGATAACCAGGACCATGCTTTCAAATCTTCTACACAATCTTTAATTGTTTCCACATATGAAACACTTCCACCACCATTATCAATATCATCATCACAATGATAATAATTGACATTTATCCCAGATACTTGTATTATCTCATTTAACTTTTATAAAATCCGTTTTATTATCCTGCAAATAAGGGTACTGGAGTTTAGAGGGGCTTTGTGATTTTTATACAGCCATACAGTTGAGACATTACAGAGTAGGAAAACCAAGCTCATTAGGTATGAGAGACAGGGGTTTTATTGATGTGGGATGTCCTTCTGTATGCTGTGAATATGTGTTGATGAATAAAGCTGTTTTGGTCAATGGCCAGACAGAACAAAGACAGGTGAGAAATCCAAACAGAGATATGGAGAGGAAGAAGGCAGAGTCAGAGAGACACTATGTAGCCACCGAAGGAATAAGATGCCAGGACATTATTAGTAAGTCACAACCACATGGTGATACACAGATTAGTAAAAATGTTAATTTAATTGAGAAAGCTAGTCAGTAATATGCCTGAACCACTGACCAAGAAATTATAATTAATATTAAACCTCTAAGTGTCTATTCAGGAACTGGAGACTGAGAGAAAAAGCCATTTACATTGGATAATTTGAGTTATACCTTGATACTAGCATTGCTGTCCACCGTCGCTGTTTCCATTACTCTGAAAACTCCTCACCTTTTAATTTTGCATCTATTCTGCTTAAATCAGTCCCTCTGAATATCTGAATATCCTGCCAAAGTGGGTATATCCTGGGATGTAATTTCTCTCTCCTTTTCCACATTCCAGCTCTTAGCTGCAGGCTTTTCAGTGTTCTTACTTTTTGTTTTCACTAGACATCCCCTACATTTTCTGTCCTTTGCTCCTCCCTGATCTCCGATCAGTGAACTCACCATCAGGTTGTCTGACTTCCCTAGTCTTATAAACCTCCTTCAGGCAACATTTGTTCTATTTATTTGTTTGCTTATCATAAAAGATAATGGATTTCACTATTATACCTTCAAACATGTCCATCACACCTTCCCATTACTTTCTCTTCTCCCTCTGTTCCCTCACTGGTCTTTCTCACCCTCAAGTAATCACCCTTTTAATAGCCCTTTTTACACACCCCCATACACATATTTGTATATGAATAGGTATAAAATCTAGATTCTGCATAAAGAAAAATCATTACTCATCTGAATTTGCCTTATTTTGCTTAGCACAATTGTAGTAGTTTGAATGAGAAATGCCCTCCATAAACTCCAATATTTTAATACCTGGTCCCCAGTTGGTGGCCTCATTTGGGGAGGTTATGGAACTTTCACAGGGTGTAGCTTTCTGGAGGAAGTGCATCACTGGGAGCAGGATTTGAGAGTTTCTGGCCTCACCCTGCTTCCTGTGCATGGATGAAGGCAACATCTGCAGGCTTCCTGCTCTGGCCACGGCTGCCATGCCTCTCTCACCATTACAGGCTCTAGCCCTCTGGACCGTAAACTGGAATAAAACTCTTCCATAAGATTCTTTTGATCATGGTGTTTTATCACAGCAACTGAAAAATTAATTAATGCAATGATAATATCCAGATTGATACATTTCCATGTAGATGACATAACTCTGTTCTTTATGGATGAATAAATATTTTTCTCACTCATGTATCTGACATCTAAACTGATTACACATTTTGACTATTGTGAACAGTGCTGCAGTAAGCATAGATGTGTCAGTGTTGGTAGTGTGTTGACTTAGATCCCTTTAGTCATATGCTTAGGATTACATTGTAATTCTAATTTCGTTATTTTGAGGAATCTCCATACTGATTTCCATGGTAGTTAGAATAATGTATATTCCTGCTAGCATTTGGGGTGTTCCTTTCCCCACAGATCCTCTCCAGTATTTGTTGTTTGTTTCCTGTCATTCTGACAGGAGTAAGATGAAATCTCAATGTATATTTGATTTGCATTTCACTGATAGCTAAGGATATTGATTGTTCACATATTTCTTGGCCATTTGTCAAAGCAATCCTGAGGAGAATGCAGTGTTGGATGTGCCCAACTGCTTTATTTTAAATTATGCTACATATCCATAGTAGCAGAACAGCACAAGAAAGACATTTATAGCAGATCAGTGGAATAGAATAGAGAAGCATGAATATCCTACTTTAGATGTGGTCAATTACACTCTAATAAACAATAAGACCAATGTTTGTCCTTTGGTGTCTGTCTGTCCTTCCTTATCTCTGGAGAAAGAGATGGTCTCTTCACTGTCACCTGACATCCCAGATCTGTGCTTTGGGCCCAGATGATCTCTCCCACAATGTTTCTCCTTGTTTCTGACCAGCATTTTCGCAGGGTCTCTTCAAGCTTGGAGGACACCACTTGCTTTTTTCTCTGCTCACCTCTCCAGCTCCTCCCACCCTTTCCTTTCACTGCCAGATTTTGAATGAGCAGTTTCCTTCCTTTTGACTTCAGTTCTCACCTATCTTACTCTTCTAATGACTTTAGGAATACCTTCTCAGTCCAGTGGTCGTCCCATCATTTCCCCTTGACACTCTGAAAGCAATGTGCTCTTTTTCCACATTCTGCTTACAACCTTCTCCCTAGTTTCCCAACATTATTTTATTCTGTCTCTCCAGATCATTTCATTTCCTATGCTTTTTTGTCTCTTCATTCACAAACTTTTCCTATACACAGATCTCTAGTGACCACAGTCTTTTCCTTGGCTAATTTATTGTTCCAGCTGTGCTGATAAAATGAATCATCCTGCCTCAAAAGTTCATCTGAGGTGAGTGTCACTAATTTCTTCCACTGTCTCTAGAATATTCCCTGAGACATTATTTAGTAGATCAGAGAGCTGTTTATCAAAACAACACATACACACACACACACATACACACACACACACCTTTTATTCACTGTTTCTAATCACTTGTTTCTACCATAAAATACATTGTCTTTCATGTCTATGTAGATGGAGTGTAATCCTTTTAATCACTACTGAACATTCAGTTTGTTTTCAGTGTGTGGACTTTGTAAACAATACTATGGTAAGTATTCCTGAAACTAAATTCTTATACACATTTACAGTTTTATTAAAGTATAATTGCTGAGGGAAATGGGTATTCTTATGGCTTTTAATGTAAATTGAAAAACTGCCCTTCAAAAATGATTATGTCGGTTTGAAATTTCCCTATGCTGTATGAAAGTTCTTATTTTCCTGGACTCTCTTAGCAGTAGCTATCATTTAAAATCTTTGTACAATGTAGAATATGAAGTTGTAAGTTGAAGTTGAGCTGTTGCTTCTTCTTCTTCTTCTTCTTCTTCTTCTTCTTCTTCTTCTTCTTCTTCTTCTTCTTCACCTTTCCTTTCTTCCATTTTAAAAATATATTTGCTGGCCATTCTCAGTCTCCAGGGTAACTTTTTAAAGAACACGATTGTATGCTTACGGACTTTTCTCATGAGGAGATGAAATGCGGGGCACAAAGGAGGCAAGTGGGTGAAGAATGGGCTGCAGCCCCTGTCTGACAGGGTGTCTCAGGACACTGTAACACCCTTATCTCTTAACACAGGCAGTAAAAGGAGACCTTTCATTAAGGATCTCCCCTGTCTCTGCTCCTGACAACACAGGTGAATAACAGTGTCTAATGTTTTAAGGTAGAATCCAGAGTCCATACATGTGTGTAGCCTCACTTTCTCTTAGCTCAAAGCGCCTCTAAAACATGCATTTCAATGGGAGTTTTACAGCTGTCAGCTCATCGTCTCCTCCAGCTTCCACCGCCAGAGTGAGATCTCCAGTCACATGCTTATTTTAGAACTCCACTCCATCGAAACAACTTGGATACACTGTGAAGTTCACTGAGCAGGGTTTGACTGGTATGGAAATGTGTTTGCCTTTGATGCTGGCAAAATGTATTTGTTGGAAATTTGGGGTCTGTCAAGAAGGGAGGCTTGGGGAAGGCAGAGAAATTATCCATGTGGAAACAAAAGTGGACTGAAAACACTAGAGAAAATAGCCACCATTATCACTCAAGGTACTTACAGCACACCACCTCAGATAGATTCAGCTTTGCATGGGGCTTCTTCTTATTCTAATTGAAAGCTTAAATTCCACCGGCTCCCTCTCAGCTAGTTTATGGGGATGTTTTTAATCCTCTCACCTAGGGGTTGCCAAAAGCGATCTGGTATTTGAAATGTGACACAGCATATTGACAGAACTGTAGAAGCAAAGTTGAAATAAATTTTTATTTTTAAAACCCGGGATAATGACTTTTTCTTTTACTTGTAACTTCACTTTTAAAGGGGAAACTGAGTCACATAAATGACCTGAGATGTTTGTCTGCTTCTATTTGGTCTTCCTGCACTTTTCAATTCAAATATTGTAAGCCCAGAAAGGAAAGCCCTATTGTCTTGGTTATTGTTCTTTTGCTCTGAAAAGATTGTGACCAAGGAAATTTCTACAAGAAATCATTTAATTGGGGGCTTGCTTACAGTTTCAGAGGGTGAGTGCAGGACCATCATGGCTGGAAGTATGGCGGCAGGCAGATAGATAACAGTGCTGGAGCAGTAGCTGAGAGTTTACAATTTATTCACAAAATAGGTCTGGTCTGGGCTTTTGAAACATCAAAGAAAACACAATTCCTTCAACAAGGTCACATGTTCTAATCCTTCCTAAACAGTTCACCAACTAATGACCAAACATTCAAACATGTGAGCCTATGGGGACCATGCTAATTCAAATCACACCTATTGTAGTAGTCTGAATGTAATTGACCCCCATAATCTCATAGGCAGTGGCACTGTTGGGAGGTGTGGCTTTGTTGGAGTGGTATGGCCTTGTTGGAGGAAGTGTGTCATTGTGGGGGTGGGGGGCTTGAGGTCTTTTGCTTAAACTTCTCTCAGTGTCATAGTCAGTGAACTTCCTGTTGCCTGCACAGCTATACAATCCAGGGTGATGATAATGTACTGGACCTCTGAAACTGTAAGTGATTCCCCTCAATTAAGTATTTTCCTTTTAAGAGCTGCCTATGTTCTTATTTCTTCCTATGATGGCACTCAGGCTTCTTCTGCAACCATGTGGAAAAAATAGACCAGAATCTTGACTCCTAACTCTGTGTTCTAGTGCTTTAGGACACTTTTGGCTTCTTGCTGTAACATTCCATGGAGATTTCTCTGCTTTATAAGCTCAAGGCTGAAACATGAAGCAGGAATATTCTCCCTGTGTCCAAAGCAGGTTCCTCGGAAGGGGACTGTGGTGTTCTTTGCTGTCCTTTCCATTGTTACCATATTCTTCCAAGACTCATAAATCCCTCCCGAGGACTTGACTGAACCTCCTCAGCCTGTAAACTCACACTCTGGAGCTGCAATGACTTTTCTCTTTAAAAACAATTATTTGATTGTCTTCAATCTTGACTAGTATCGATGAAATAATTTTTAACATTTTAGATCATTTTTAGTGATTAATGTTGAATAATAATTTGACAGTTTATGAAAATATTTCTAAAGAGTCTGTAACTAATTCTAATGCAAAACTCATTTTTTGATAATTTAATACTTGTATTTATTGCATTATATATGTTGGGTCAAAGTTATTAGTATTCTATTTGAGCAAAATTGTGTATTTTTAAGTCTCAGTTTCTGGAATGAAGTAGGACTTCGATAACATACAATTACATTTTTCAAATTGTCTGAGCATCCTCCAAGTGTATTTACTACATTCAATGCAAAAAGAAAAATTAAAATCAAAGCTTAATGAAAATCCAATTCAGTTCTGAAACCAAGAGCTGCATGTGCAGCTCTTGCCTGGTCTGGGTCACAAACTTCTGCATATTTACTCTGATAAAATAGCTGCTGCTTTAAAGGGTACTGCATAGGGAAACAAGCTTCACTGTAGATGAGGCCACTCGAGGCTCTGGAGACAGCACCAAAAAAAGCAAGAGACATTTAAAACAGCAGCTTTGGAGAGAAGCAACAACGGATGTTACCAATGAGTCAGAGTCAAATGGTAAGATGCAAGAGATGGCTGATGCCATCAATAAATTGTCCCAGTAGAACTCCTCTTTCCTTTCTAAAAACTAGATTTGCCAAAACAATTTCTTTTTAAACATAATTTTTATTGATTCTTGAGGAATTTTGCATCATACTCCCTAATCCTATTCATTTCCCAGTCCCTCCGTAACTGCGTCTCACCTCCATAGAATCCCCCCAAGAGAAAAATTTAAAGCATTGATTAAGAACAAAACACCACAAAAACAAGCAAACAAACAAAACCACTTCACTCCCCTGTCTTTCCCACCTCTCCATCACCTTTCCATCTGTCTTAGTGGCATTGGGAACTGCTGTATGTCACGCAGTATACCCTTTGTCCACTTTGTTGATCTGGTTCAAGGCCTCTGGCTTCTGCTACACCATCAATATTTGACCCTCACTGAAACTCCTTCCAAGTATCCTACTGTTGCCCTGTGTCAAGCAGATCCTGTGGCTTTGCTTTCACAGGATCAGTCCCTCTGCCAGCTCCAGTAGGTCACAGATTGGGCAGACCTCAGGGTCGGCCAACTCAAAGCCCTGGATATGGGTCTAGGTGGTAGTTTATTTGATTAGTTGGGGCCACTGGGAATCATCCCTCAGGCAAGGGGCAGAACCAATACTCGCATGCCTGTGGTGAGGGGTGGTGCAGCCAGGCCTGGACATTACCATGGCCCTAAGTGGCAAGAAACACATTAGTCTGTTTCTCACCACCGTCACTTTTTCAGTTCTGCTTCTTCCCAAGCACACGAACAGTCTGCTTCTCTTTCTCTCCCATTTCCCCACCATGTATTTGCTCATCACAAAGGCACCTACCGTCCCAGAGTGGCAAGATTCCTGGCTGGGGATATCCTTAGCCAGCCAGGCCTGTGAAGACCCAAGCAGGCATGTCAAACTATTTCTTTTTTAATTAAAATTTTCCACACAGTATATTTGACCATATTCTTTCCCCTCCTAAAGTCCTCCTAGATCGTTCTTGCCTCCTTACCCACCCAAATTGCTATAATCTGCCCATCTCTCTCAAAAAATAAAAAGTCAAAACAATCACAAAATACCAACCCTAACTTTTTCACCTCTTGTAGGTGTTTTGGTAGTTGGTTTCATGTTCTTTGGTTTCATACTCTGAATCTTCTAAGAATCTCTCACAGCGTCTAGTATACCGAAGAATCTTCTACATTTTCTAGCTTAATTATTAGAATATAGTAGAAGACATGTTTCCAAGAAAACATAGTTAAAAGACTTGGTATAGCAGTAAGTTAACTTCAATCACTTTCCAATATAGTATGCATATGTATACACATATGCATGTAAAATAATCAAGTACTGGAAATGGGTATTAGAAATAAGACTATTTAAATAATAAATTGAATATATAGTCCACAAAGCAAATGCCTTTAGCAGACGAACAGTGAGCAGAAAATCCAAGTGAAAGACTCTTACCAGAATGAAAAGAAATGAAGAAACTACATAGAGTATAAAAACAGTAGAAGAGGCAGAACTGAAAGGGTCATCACTCATCAAAGCAGCTCAGAGAGTCAGCTTTCAAAGAACAAACACCAATACTCATCATATTGTTTTACAAAACAAAAAAAAAAGGAAGGAACATTTCTAAATCCTTTTTATGAAACTGTGGTTGCCCCATACCAATATCAGACAAAGGTCCAACAAAAACAAACAAACAAACAAAAAACACTATTGGCCAGCCTGTCTAATGAAAATAGATGTAAAAGTTTTCAAAAAAAATATTGGCAAATTGAATTCAAGAATACATCAAAGAATAATCCACTGTGATTTGTAAAGGACTTCCCCAACAGTGATTAAAATATATTCATTCTAGAGATGTGGAGATGATTCAACTACATATATTAATAAATGATTTCTACTACATAAACATTCTAAAAGAAGCCACATGATAAAATCCAAATGGAAACACATGAAGCTGAAACACTCTGTACAGCTAATGACACCATAGTTTGAGTAAAGAGCATACAGGCTGTAAAAAATCTTTCCCAGCTCCAAATCTAACTGAAAGTTAGTCTCTAGAATGTAGAAAGGATTTTAAAAAATAAACACCAAGAAAACAAGCAACCCAATTAAGAAATGGGTCATGGATCTAAACAGAGAGTTCTCAAGAGATGAAATACGAATGGCTGAGAAATAATGCGTTAGATGTTCAACTATCAGAGAACATGCAAATTAAAAATACTTTGGGATTTCATCTTACTCCAATCATAATGGCCAGAATTAAAGAGAAACAATCGATAATAGATGATGATATGGATGTGGGGGGATAGGAACACTTACTCACTGCTGGTGAGACTGCAAATGCATACACCCACTATGGAAATAAACATGGAGGTTTCCACAAAAGCTGGAAGTAGGTCTACCACATGATCCAGCTATGACACCCTTTAACATATACGCAAAGTACTCTGTATGTTACTGCAGATATAATTGTTCATCCATATTCACTGCTGCTGTATTCACAATAGTCAAGAAATGGAAACAGCCTAGATGCTTATCACTGATGAACAGGTAAAGAAAATGTTTATGTAATAAAATATTTCCCAGCTGTTAAAAAATGAAATTATGAAATTCACAGATAGACAGACCTAGAAATAGTCATTCTAAAGGAGGACACATAGATTCAGCAAATTTTTTCTCTCATTTTTTGGTATAAGCTTCAAATTTTCAGATACATGTGCTTCATTTGAGATATCCACAGAGGTCAGGGATTTAGTAAGGAGCCATGGAGGGGAGCCTTTCAAAAGAGGGGAGGTAGAGCACAGTGGTGTAAAGGGAAAGTGATGACTACTGTATCTCCATATGAACCTAGACCATTCTGAACTGCAACATCCAAAAGGAGCTGCCACTAGGAAGAATTTTCCTGAGGAAGATCTTCTCACACATGACACAGACACATGTTAAATACCCTTTGCTTCAGAACCAAGGGTAAATCTTACCTGTTCGATGCATTGTAAAGAAAAATGGTTATGGAGACTTACACCAAGGTTCCAGAAAGGCGCCGAAGCCAGACAGTGTTGGGCAGGCTCACACTCCCTACAAGAAGACCCTGAAAGCTCATTGAATGCAGTTGGGAAGGGGAAGCCGAAATTGCAATGGAGACTGTAGGAAGTTTGGAGATGCCAGGATCGTAGGATTTCACCAAGGAAAGATGAAGACATGAAGTGGAGTCAGGCCAAGAGGCAGGCTAAGTGTGCTTCAAATAGCAGAACTGAAGGCACCGAATCAACCAAGTTATTTGATGCCCAAACGATTTCACTAAAGTTCAGACCCTGGACATAGGGGTACAGGATTTGTTACTCTGATACTGGGTTTCTGTCTTGTTTTGGTCTGATCTTTCCTTGTTATGCTTCCCCATACCTCCATTTTGTAACAAGAACATTTATTCTGTGCTGTTAGTATAAATATGTAGTTTATTTATTGATTTTACAGGGGCTCATTGTTAAGAGAATGTCTTGACTCTCAGAAGGGACTTTGAACTATGGACTGTTAAGTAGTGTTGGGAATGTTATGATGTTAGGACTCTTACATATGAACTGAGTACATTTTGCACTATAAGTCAGCCATGAGTTTTAGAGGATCAAAGATAGAATGTTATGGCTTAAAAGTGTTATTTTGGGTGTCAAGCTGACAAGGAATGGAACTGTGATTGTTAATCCTCATTTTCAACTTGACCAGATAGGAATCACCTAAGACATACCCCTCCAGGCATGTCTGTCAAGGTGTTTACAGTGCAGCTTGAGTGAAGGAAGGCACACCTAAGTGCTGGCAGAAACATCTCATCAGCTCTAGCCCCAGACTAAATAAAATGGTGAGGAGGAAGCCAGATGACCACCGCCATCTCCCTGCTTCCTGATTGTGGCTGCTATGTGACCACTTGCTTCAGGTCCCTGCTGCCACAGAAAAGGCCACTGGCAGCCCTATACCTTCCTTTTCATTTACCTGAAAGCTATGAGTCTAATTAAGCCTCTCATCCCTTAAGTTGCTTCAGGTATTTGGTCAAAGGAATACTCTAACTAATATAGTTATCATACAAATAGTGACATTTTCACACCTATTCCATTACCCTTTGTTGTGCCCCCTCCTTTCTCCTCTTAGAAGTCTCCCTTCCATCTTTTGGTCCACTTTGTATTTTCATGTCCTACACATACACGGAACACCTCAAGAATTTGCATACCATCCTTGCACGGGAATCATGTTAATCTCTGTGTCATCCCAACTTTTTATATATGTGTTGCCGAGATGATAACACCATAGGCCTTTTCAACAGCAATTGAATGGGTATGAATTCTATGCCTATTGAAACTATCAATCAAAAGGATATGCATATTGGCTTAGATACCTGTAAACTATCAAAAGTTCACAAACTCTTTCTCAGATATATATTGCAAAATTAAGGAACGAGAAGGGATTTGGGAAAAATGGGACCTGATAGGGAAGCATGAAAATCCATGGCTGCAGTAGAAATGATTAGGGTGTACACAGGACTAGAGAAAAACTGGTCATAGGAGCTGGAAAACAGGTCTTGTGTGACAATCTCAGAGCAAAGAGATGCACAAGAGGTTTCTGCCATATGGGAAGTTGGGCCGAAGGTTGTTTGTTGTGCATTTGGAGTGTATGAGAAAAAAGTCACAAGATAAAAGTGCATTAAGCAAACAACACAAACAATTCCGGGAAAATCAGAAGTTCCTCAAGAGAGGAAATACATATGCTGAACTATTCACTGGATTCGGGAACCATGCCTAGTACAGTAAGGAGAACTTTCACAGTATTAGTGACAATATCGAATAAGTATTTCACTAAAAGCTGTGGTACACATGTAAAGAGTAAAAACAATGAATAATGGGGACACTTACAAATATTAAATCTTCATTTGATGCAATGTAAACTGCATAAATGTGACAAAGCGTGTGTCTCCATAAACACATGAGGCACTGAAAAAAAAACCCAGAATTTTAAGGTTGTTTTTGCCTTTTCTTAGGACAGAGGAGGAGGATGGAAGACAGAGAGATGACTGTTGCCTTTTGTCATAAGCCTTTTTAGCACTATTTGATACATACATTTATTGTAAAATAATATTATAATAAATAGTGTTGGTATACTACATAATTCATAAAATAAAATGAAAAATTACCCTTCTGGTGTCATATGTTCCTGGCAATCCTTTATTGCTAGGTATGTCATTTATACCACAGAAGCTTCATTGTGAATATAGCTTATATTCTTTTTAGTTCAACATTTTATAACCAAAGGTTTTTATGTCTTTAAACATTCTTGTAAACGTGTTTGATGATGTGATATGACTATCATCATCATTTGGACATATAGCTTTTAAAATATTTGCAAGTTTTAAGTAGTTCTAAGTATCTAGTGACCATTCTAGTCTTTTATTATCTTTGCCTAGGACAAAAATTTCTCAAAATAAGGCCGCTAGCTAGGCCAGATGGCAGAGATGCTTTTCAGACATTTGGTTCACATTGTGGAGTCATAGGCAGACTCCCCCTGCTCACATCCCACTGGCACAGTGCAGGAGATGACTCTTTTCAATGCCACCCCGCTGCCACTGTTTCTCGTTCAAAAAACATCGTTATAAACTAACTGTAACTAAAATGGGGAAATTATCCAAGATTTTTTTCTTTGGTTTTTCGAGACAAGGTTTCTCTGTATTGTTTTGGAGGGCTGTCCTGTAACTTGCTCTGCAGACCAGGCTGGCCTCAAACTCACAGAGATCCACCTCCCGAGTGCTGGGATTAGAGGCGTGCACTACCAACACTCGGCCTGAAATTATCCAAAATCTTGAAGTTTTTTTTTCTGAGTTGGTGACAGAAAGAAGACGCACCCCTAAGAAAAGCTCTGTAAAACATACAAGATGGTGGCCTGTCCCTAGCGAACCCACAGTGGCCTGTGTGGCTATTTGTGTGTTGAGCTGACACCTCAAAGAAAAGGAACAGCAAAAGGACATAGAACTATGTAGATCTATGTAGAACTCCACAGGATGGCATAGAACTGCATCATGCCTTTCAGCCTTGAAGTCCCACTGTTATTTAAAATGCCAGCATCGGGTAACCAAGTCCCTCCACAGTCCTTTGTCCAGGACTGCTCATCTGGAATACCAGGAGACTTGCTAAGGAGTCTGCCTAGGGTACTAAGTCACGAGAAGGAACATACAGAGTTTCCAGGATGTCCCAGAGAAGACTGGAGGATGGAAAAGAAGGACTTGGTCTATATCACTCACAAATACAGAAGTTAGACTCACAAGAAGTTGCGGGCAAGAAATTTTCAGTTCGCATGTTTGAACTGGATTCTAATTATATTTTAAACTTTTAAGAACTATACAATTTGAAGTTATTATTACTAATAAGAACTTCTTGACAATGATAGCCTCTCTCCTGAGGAAATGAATAAAAATTAATTTCTGATAATTCTTTTGAGAGAGATCTACCTTCATATACTTCAGCTGTGTGTTTCTTGAAGGCAGGAGTGGTACTGGAACTTAACCCACATCATTAACCCTTGTTATTCACTGCCCAGCCTCCAACCATGGGCATCAAACTGCATCTAGTAACTGATTCCCCAGAGTCTTTCCAACAGCTATTTCATCCAAGCGAGCATCACCCTGGTGTTTGGGCCCCAGGAGAGATTTATAATTTTCTTCTTTGTATTATAAGTTACTTTATACACTTGGGAAAGCATCACACGTGCCTTTATGCCCACTACGAAATGCTGTCAAATCTTATTTTGTCGAATGTGTTTCTAAACACACTGAAAGCCTCCTGAAAACATCTTCTTCTCCCTCCTTCCCCAGAGCTAAATACCATCCGGACCTTGCTCCTCATCAGTTCCCAACATCTCTGATGTGCTACCCATCTTCTGTTTGTTTATAGACATAGACATATCTAAACATTTCCTTGAGCTGTCATAACAAGCTACCACAAATTTGGTAGCTTAAAACAAGAGATTTATTTTCTCACAGCCACAGTTCTGGGGGGTTGACTTCCTCCAAAGGTTCGAATATCAGGCCCTTCTTCATCTCTCCAAGTTAGAGGAAGTCCCCTGTGTAATCTGATTTATGACAGTACCCTCAACTTTGCCTCTGTGTTCGGGTGAGATTCACTTTGTATGTCTGTCCTCTCTTCTATATTCATCAGTAAGATTGGATTTGGGCCCATCACAATGACTTCATTACTTCCCAGTGTGGTCATAGTCTAAGTACTGGAAGTTAAGATCTCAACAAACCTTTCTGAGAGATGCAATCCAATCCACAGCAAGATATATAAACAATACCTAGAAACATTGGGTGCTTTTAAACTTACACAAATACCGTCCTTTTATGCTGCTTTAACAAAATAATGTGGGATGCTTTATGACAGAAATTTATTTCTCACAATTCTGAAAGCTAGGAGGTTCAAGATGAACTTTCCAGGTGGTTTTGTGTCTAGTCAAACTAGTCTTCAGAGGTAGCCCTTTCTGTGTGCCCTCATAAGGTAGGATGGTTGGAAGAGAGAGGAAACAGACCTCAGAACCTCTCATAGAGGTATCAGAACCTTGCACAAGTGTTCTCCCCTCCTTACTAACCATCTCCCAAGGTCTCTCTGTCTCCTAGGAACTTCACCTTGAGGGTTAAGTCCAAAGTTTGACATTTGAAGAGACACATGGACACACGCCACAGCAAACTGATGATTTTCTGTACCAGACTTTTTCTTTTGGGTCACCAACCAGCTCTCAAGTCATGACACAGAGATTTCTTATTAGTTGTGAATGCTCGGCTTTACCTTTGCTTGTTTCTGACCCCTCATATGCTTGTTTCTGAGCTTTTTGTCCTTTAACTTAAATTAACCTTTTCTTCTTTATCTATATTTTGCCTCGGGGATTTTTTACCTTTCTTCCTGTATGTCCTACTCTGTGTTCGACTGGCTGGTGGCTCCTAGCTGGCCCCAAGCATCTCCCTCTTTTTCTCCCTTCTTCTCCCCTTCTTCTAGAGCCTCGATTTCTCCTGCTACTTATTCTCTCTGCTCACCAGCTCCACCTATCCTTTCTCTGCCTAGCTATTAACCGCTCAGCTTTTTGTTAGATCAATCAGGTACAAATGAAATAAATGTAACACATCTTTACACCTTTAGCAAAGGCAGCAGAAACAAATGTAACCCATCTTTACATAAAGCAATATTCCACAGCCTAACAAATTTAACACATCTTTGTATAGTTAAATAATATTCCACTACAATTTATTCTTCTATTCTTCTTAGAAATCTACATTTGACTTTCACAAAACCCAAAGATTTCAAGTTTTTTTTTTAAAAAGTAGCACACCTTTACCTCAGGACCCTTCACAATTAGCCTGCAATTGAGAATTCAATCCAGACACGAAAGTGAAGATGAGAAAGATTCAGCAACCAATGTCTCCTTAGAGTTTTTCATGAGTTTTCTGTAGGTAGGTGAGAGACCTGCATGGAGAGCAAAGGGTGGCAGACCCTTCTGAAATGATCACAAGGTTCCTGGAGAAAGTGTCTGAGCTAAACCCTGAAGAAGTATGAGCAATATATCAATTCTGGGTCTAGGAAGGACAGAGGAGCTTCAAAAGAAGTGGAAAAGAGAAGAAAATTGTGCAAGCAAGCCAGAAAATTCCGTATAATGGAGGAGTGTGGCTGTGCAATTCAATTAAAATATTCAATTCCGTATAATGGAGGAGTGTGGCTGTGCAATTCAATTAAAATATGAAACCAGAGACCCAAAGCAGAATGGACACAACTAAACCCAGAAGGCTGTGCTCACTATGTCAGGCATCTTAGTTTCTTTGCGTGTTGTGATAAAATAGCTTGACAAAAACAACTCAGGAGAGAAAGGGATCTTTCTATAAATCCATTATGGTGGGAAAACAAGGCAGCAAGGGCTTGAAGCAGATAGACACACTACAGTCCCTGTCAGAAGGTAGAAAGCAATGAGCGTGGATGTTGCTTGCTCCCTTTCTTGTACAGTCCAGGATCCTGTGTTCATTCTTAGGCTGGCTGCTCCCACCTCAATTAACACAATTAAGATAATCCCTAGCATGTATGCCCAGAGGTCCATCTCCCTAGTGACTCTAGAGCAGTGGCCATCAACCTTCCTAACACTGTGATCCTTTAATACAGTTCATGTTGTAGCGACCTCCAACCATAAAATTATTTTCATTGTTACTTCATAACTATAATTTTGCTACTGTTATCAATCATAACATAAATATTTTTGGATATAAAAATTTGCCAAAGGGGTCACAACCCATGGACTGAGAACCCTGCTCTAGATTGTCAAATTGATAGTTAACAGGAGTATATTTATTGGCTAAGACAAGTTACCTGATGTTACAATGAAGTATAATAAAATAACTTAAAGCAACAAATGTATTCTCATAATTTAGAGGCTGGAGGTATAAGATCAAGGTTTTCACATGGTTAATTCTTCCAGAACACTGAGCACAAGTCAGTTCCTAGCTTCTAGTGACTGCTGGCCAATCTAGGCAGTCCTTGGTTTGTGGACACACAATCTTATCTCTACATTTGTCTTCAAATCACCTTGCCTGTGCATATCTCTTCCCTCCCTTCCTCCTTCCCCTCTTCTCCCCTCCCATCTCCCTCCTTATTCTCCCTCCCTTTTTATCTCCCACCCCTTCCCTCCCCTCCCCTCTCCTCTCCTTTTTCTTTTCTTGACATTTTTCATTGAATGCAAGACTCACTAATCCAGGATGCTCTCGTTCAAAGATCTTTAACTAAATTGTACCCGAAAAGAGACTTTTTAAATTTTGAATAGTATTATGTTCATAAGTATTCGACAAAATATTTTTGGAGGCAAGTCACCATTCACTCTACCACAGAGAGCTCAAACATTTACCTGCAGGCATTAGGAAGTTCTCAGGCTTTAAGAAAGAGGGGCTGTGTTTATATTTCTATCATAATGACAGATCTCAGCAAATGTTGTGATAGAGCATACAGAAAGAAAGGGACAGACTAAGAAATATATAGGATTTATGCTGAGAGGGTCCTGATTGCTTAGACCTGAGAGTTGCATAAAGGATGGTTATGATGCTTCCTGCATTTCTGAATTGTACAGATTTGATGATTATAAAGTGAACACTAAAAGAAAGAAGTGCTTGGGAAAAGATTATTCTTCTGTTTTGACGTGTTGATCATGATGGTGTTTTCTATAGCCTATCAGAGAGATCAGATAGGCTAAGTAGGGGGTATTGATTTGTGAATCATCTTTGAATAAGTAAAGATAAAGGCTGATGAGTTTTCAAAAAACAATTTGTTCAGGAACTTTGATACAAAGAACACAACCCAGTCCAAAGCAGATCCTGAAAAATGTACACAAAGTACCAAATGAGACAGAGTTCAACTTAGAAAAGCTGAAGTACCAACTCAGGAACATGAAGACGCATTGCCATGATGGGCATTATAAGATGGTAGTGGGGCCAAGCTGCCCCATGCCAGACATGAAGGTAGCAGTGGCACACTGTATATATTCAGTTTACCCACAGAACTAAGCATGTAACAGCCCCAGTTACAGAGGAATTTGAACCAAGATTCAGGATGTGAGCCAGGAGGCAGACAAGGCACTTCTGCATTGTAAAAACTACCTTTGGAAGAAGAAAGAAAGATGGTTTCTGATTGGCACATAAGTCTGGGACTCACAACCAAAGGATCTGTTGCAGTTCATGTTCTGCCTCATATGTCCCCTTACCAGAGGCTGTGGTTTGAACGTGCCCCAAAATATGTGTATTGAAAACTTAATCTCCAATGCATAAAAGCTGTTAAGAGGTGATTAAATCATTGTACCTTGAAAGTTCTGTTTCCATGCAACACACACACACACACACACACACACAAACACACACACACACCTTCTACTGCATGATGACACAGCAGGGGACTCTATTAGATTGGCTTACACAATAGGGGCTGGGTCATTCAGCAATATCTACCTGCAGAAATCTGAATTCCCAGCCCATGAATCTGGGTGTCTTGGCAGTCTTAATTTGACACTGCAGTCAAATTGAAAGTTTCCTAAAGGGTCTATATTGGAAAGCTAAAGACTGGAATCTGACTGATATCAGGAAGGAAAGGTGGCAGTGGCAGCAGCAGTAACAGAAGCCCTTCCTCAGTAGAAAACAAGGCAGGTATGGCCCAGGCTGGCATCAAAGCTGTGATGATCCCTCATCATCAACTTCAGCATTTGCCCATGGGCATACAACACAACACAACACAGAAAATAGCCCCAATAATTGACAAGTGAGATCACATAAAGTCATAAAGCTACTGCAAAACCAAAGCAGTGGAATGAACAGCCCGCCTACAGAATGTCAGAAAATCGTTGCCACCTACAGTGCAGACAGGAGGTCAACCTCCAGAACATGTGAAGACCTGCAGGGAGGGGGCAATGGCTCAGTGAATATAGTGGTTACTATGTAATCATGAGGTTCCACACCCATGTAACAAGCCAGGCATGGTGATACGCACCTGCAACACCAGTGCAGGTGAGTGGGGAGGCAGGGGAATCCTGAGAGCTTGCTGGCTACCCATTCCTGTTGAAAACAGAGAGCTCTGTTGAGTAAAGAGTGAAAGAAGAGGTCACCTGATACTGATGTCTGGCCCTCACACATGCACACATGGGTCCATTCTCCTCCACACACAATCATTAACACACAAACACACTCTACACATGGAAAGAAAGGCAAGAGAGGAGAGAGAGGTGGGGAGAGATAGCTGAAAAGCTTAAACACCAAACACAACACTTCCAGCAAATAAGTGGGCCAGTGGACTGAACAAAGCTCCCAAATGAAGAAATGCAGGTGGCCAATAAGTATTTTAAAAGGTGTTCAGCATCCCTATCCACGGGGTAAATGCAAATAAGAACTGTTTTCAGATTCATCCTGGTCAAAAAGAGATCAAGAAAACAAATGACAAGAAATGCTGGTAAAGATGTGGGAAAGGGACATCTCTATTCAGCTGTAGCCTTGTATGGCCACCAAAGTAATCAGCATGGGAGGGGGGCTCAAAAAACTAAAAATGGAACTCCATATGACCCAGATGTGCCATCCTGCCATATAACTTAAGGACTCTATATGCTACCAAGAGCGACTTGCAGACACATTTTTATTTCTGTTCTATTTATAATAGCTAGGAAATGGGATCAGCCTAATCAGCCTAGTTGTCCATTAACAGATGAATGGACAATGAAACTATAATGCATAATACACAGAGAATTTTATTCAGGTATAAAGAGCAATTATGTAGTATACAAGGAAGTATATGGAACTAGAAAATATAGTAAATGAGGTGATTCAGACTCTGAAGGCAAAAGCTGCATGGTCTCTCTCATACGCAAACCCTAGCTTCTGGATTTCGTACTTGTGTGTTCATGTGGGAATGTGTGTAGGTAGAGTCCATCCACTGTTTATCCTTAACTACTAAAAAGAAGCACCACAAAGAGCAACTCCTTGTTCTTGCCTCTGCCTCCCAAGTGCTGGAATTAAAGGTGTGTGCCCCTACCATCAGACTGAAGAACAGTTTATTTCTACAGCTGTGAAGTCTGTAAGTAAGTCTGATATTTAAGGAAATGCCAGATTCATTGTCTGGTGCTGGCTGTTTTCCTCCCTCGTAAATAGCATCCTCTGACTGTTCTCATTTGGTGGACTGTGCCAGGCAGGATACTGGGACCATTTTAATGAGGACATTAATCACATTCATGTGTGATCTGCACTTAGGACATAGGTATCTTCCAAAGACTCTATCTCCTGATACCATCATTTGGGGAGTTAAACTTTTCACATGTGAATGGGGAGGGCCACAAGCACTCAGACCTTAGCACTCATAATTTTCATTTTATAGACACATCCCTTCTAATTACACCCATCTCCACACACTTCCCTGTCTCTGTCTCTCTGTCCTTGCCTCTTTTTATAAGGGCACAAGTCTCAGGACTTAGGTCCCATTCTAAATCTAAGATGATTCAATAGCTAGATCTCCAACTAGTTACATCTGCAAAGGCCCTGTTTCCAAATAAGGTTATACTCTGAGGATCCAGGAGGAATGAACTTTGGGGCAGGGGAACCAGACAACCCTAGCTGGGATTGTGATGGGTCAACGCCAAACTTGCATATTACAAAGCAGCTGGTCTCTGTTTCTCTGTTCTGTTTCATTTGCCTGCTTTTCCATTACAGCCACGTGCTTTAGCCATGGAGATTTTGAACTTTTAATCATCAATGTTTGAAGCACAAGTATCTTTCCTTCTTCTTCCAGAGTGTTTCAGCTGGTCTTAATGACTACCAATTTTTATGGATTCAAGGATGAGTTTTCAAATTTCTTTAAAAAATCTTGTTGAAATTTTTATTGAAACTGCCCTGAATGTGTAGTCAGCTGGGAAGAAACTGACAGTGCCATATAAACTCCCTTGTTTGTAAGTATGAGCATCCCTCCCTCCATTTCAGTCTTCCTTAATGTCTTTTGATAAGCATTATACATTACCAGTATAGTTTTTATAGTTTTTCTACTTCTGTTTAAAGTAAGCTTCTTTGGGGGAATGAATTTAGATTCATAGGAAAGTCACAAAGGCAAAAAAAAAAAAGATCTGCAGTGTTCCTCCCCGGCCTTAGCATGAATTGTTTTCTGTAAAGTCTATTCCTGGGACGTTTATATATTTGCTTTTCCTGTAAGTGGTGAAGCAAACTTATCAGCCTGGGATGACTCAGCAACAAAGTGACAACCTTCAAAATAGACCAGAACGCAGCAAGTAGTTATCCAAGAGGAGAGTTTCTCAGTGCTGCAGAGACAATCTTAAAATGACAGGAGCCCACTCAGTCTGAACGAGATGAAGGAGAAGGAGAAGCAGGTCTCCCGTGTGAAGTCTCAGTATGCCCAGGTAGCAGTGCTCTCTCTAGAGCGCCTCGCTCTGAAGAGACGTTTCTCCGAACTACTCAAGAGTCGGCGCCCTGTTTTCCTTCTAAACGATGCCATCCCTTCACACCTCAGAAGTTCTGAAGTATCCTCTTGAAGCTGTTGCAAGCTTTCTGCTCAGCCTATTCCAGGGTGGCTTACATTACGGTTGTCACTGTAAGCTGGATGACTTTTCTCACATTCTCCAGTCACCACTGGTGTCAAAGTCATTGACTTTTGTACCAATTGATCCAGATATTGGCCACTTACTAAAGTCATTATGGCTAATGGCTTTTTGTTCAATCTGGAGTGCTTTTCTGTTATTTAATTACTTGATCTACAGTGACAATTTTGTCTTTTGTAGATCTCTTGTTGTTGTTCTCACTGCCCTGTTTGGAACTTTAAAAAATGTTGGTTAATAGTGATGATAGGGCCGGGCACTGGTGGCACAAGTCTTTAATCCCAGGCAGAGGCAGGCGGATCTCTGTGAGTTCGAGGCCATCCTAGTCAACGGAATGAGTTCCAGGGCAGGCTCCAAAGCAATACAGAGAAACTCTGTATCGACAAACCAAAAAAAAAAAAAAAAAGATAGTGATGATAGTATCTTTTCCATTTCTGTCTGTAGTATTGCACTCCCAATGTAAGTGCTTTTGGTTCAAAAGCCTTTGTCGTTTTATAGAAGACATAGATGTTGAAAATTGAACATATCAATTTCACTAATTGAGATGATCTAATTTAACCTCTTAATTTGATTAATTTAATTAAAAAATTATTCAAAGTCAGCAAGATGGCTTAGTGAGTATAGGTTCTTGATGCCAAACTCTACAACCTGAGTTCAGTCCCATGGACCCACACGGTGAAAGCAGAAAATCAACCCTCACAATTTATATTCTGGCTTCTGCATGCATACACTAGCCTGTGAGAGCCTGGCCTCTTGGCACAAAATGCACTAATAAATGTAATTCAAAATATTTTTAAAAGATCTATTTCAAAGCACTGAACCCTCTTTATATTTATTGTCTTAAGTTCTCCCAGTTAGAGTGAGCTATGTTCTGAATTATGTGCCTTCAATGTTACTGTATTGAAAACCCAGGCTCAACATGATGGGTTTTGAAGGTGGGGACTCCAGGAAATAGGTACAAATGAAGCCATTAGGTAGGGTTTTCACAATGGAATTAGTGTTCTTTGAAACCAAAGCATCCCAGAGAGTTTGATGTTTCTTTTTGTCCCTACCATGTAAGCATGCAGATGACAGAAAGAGACCCTACAGCAGAAATTAACCACAGTGGCACCTAAACTTTTACCTGATAGTCTTCAAAACTATGAGAAAATACATTTCTATTATTTAAACCATCCAGTCTATAGCGTTGTTTTGTTTTGTTTTGTTTTGTAGCAGCATGAGTTCACTGAAGCTGTGATCCTTGTGCCTCACTGCTGGGAGTGTGCACGTTGTTACTTTCCTGGTTTTGGATTCAAACTGAAGCATCAGGGCTTTTGGACCTGGAGTCTGCCTCAGCTCTGAATGGAACTTGGTTCACTGTTTCTCTTGTTGTCAAACCTTTGTAGTTAGTCTGGAACTACACCACAAACTCTCCTGGGTCTCCTGCTTGAAAACTGCAGGATTGAAATCTTAGGATTCCACAGCCTCTCGAGTCAACTCCTTATGATAACCAAGTGATTGGCAGTCATATTTACTAAGATTAAGGGGTACATGCCATATTAGTTCACCACCATATTGGTTAAGATGACTACATTGTATAAAGCAACAATTATAAAACTTCCCAGTCCTACTGAGCTCTCTGCTTACCATTATATCTTCATTTTAGAATACGGAGACAACAGCAGGTCTCCAAAATGCTTTGGATTTGGATGGATTTCTGTATGTTGATAAATTCCTAAGGTCATAAGGGTCTACTCAGATTAACAAAAGCTGACTTAGAGATTTGCATCTAACTACTTATGTCTTTGTTAACTGTTCAACACCAGGCTTCTAGAAAATATTATGGGTTTAGGAGTTGGAGTAGGGAGAGAGGGAGAAAATTAAACAAATCACTATCAGTTTATATTGTAAACATTTTTGTCATATTTAAGACCCTGAACTTTCAACTCACTTCTTACATGACACTAGTTTACAGGATATGTGAGTGTCTAGTTGGAGCATCTCTATGTGTCTGTTGTGTGGGTGTGTGCGTGCATGTTAGCCTGATGTGTGATGGCACATGTATGTGAGTGTGCACACATGGCCACATTCATATGAACGTCTGAGGTTCAACTGGGGGTCTTCAATTGCCTTCTGCTTTATTCATCATTGTAAGGTCTCTCAATTGAACCCAAAACTCACTGATATAGTTATTCTTGTCAGTCATCTTGTTCTGGAGGTACCCTGTCTCTGAATTCTAAGTGCTGGGATTACAGGCAATCCAACTCTAGTCCTCCAGGTTACTCAACAAGTGCTTTAATCACTAAGCCATTTCTGTAGGCATCGTTGGAGAATCTTCAGGAGGGAGTTTAATTACCCTTTCCTGTTGCCTTCTCATTTGCAGGATTGAGAAATCTCTCTAGTCATAAACTTCCTCTCAAAGCTCTGTTTTGTTTCTTTTTTCCTTTTTTAATTTAGAAACAATCATTTTACATATCAATCCCCTCCCCCATTCTCTCTGCCTCCCATGCCCTCTACAAACTCCCCCAACCCACCTCCCACTCGCTCCCCAGGGATGATGAGGTTTTTCCATGGGGGATCATCAAAGTCTATAACATCATTTGGGGTAGAGCCTAGGCCCTCCTCTATGTATCTGGACTGAAATAGTAACCCTCCATAGGGAATGTGCTCCCAAAGTCCATTTGTTCATGATGGATAAAAACTGGTTCCACTGTTAGAGGTCCCATAGACTGCCCAGGCCTCCTAACTGACACCCACATTCAGAGGGTTTGATTCAGTCCAATGCTGGTTCCCCAGCTTTACAACTGGGGTGCCTGCTCTCACTGGGTAAGGTCATCTGGTTCTGTAGGTTTCTCCAGCATGGTCTTGACTCCTTTTCTCATCCCTCCTCCGTCTCTACAACTGGATTCCAGGAATATGGCTCAATGATTAGCTGTAGGTGTTTACTTCTGCTTCCATCAGCTACTAGATGAAGGCTCTAGGATGGCAGTTAAGGTAGTCATCAATCTCATTACAGGGGAAGGGCATCAAAGGCAGCCTCTCCACCACTGCCTAGATTCTTAGTTGGGGCCATTTTTGTGAATCTCTGAACATTTTCCTGGTGCCAGATTTATCTTTAAACCTATACTGGCTCCCTCTATTAAGTTATCTCCTTTTTGCTCTCCTTCTCTGTTCTTCCCCTGTCTCAGTCTTCCTGGTCCCTCTTGTTCTACTCCCCCCTCCTCTTCTCCTCTTCTCTTTTTCATCCATCCCCTTAGTGATCCCAATTTTCTCAGGAGTTCTGGTCCCTTTCCCCTTCTTCGGGATACCATGCATTTTTCTCTTAGGGTCCTCCTTGTTTCCTAATTTCTGTGGTGTGTGGAATATAGGCTGGTAGTCCTCTGCTCTATGTCTAATATCCATGTATGAGAGAGTACATACTACGCTTGTCTTTCTGAGTGAGTTACCTCACTCAGGATTGTTTCTTCAAATTCTATCCATTTGCCTGCTAGTTTCAAAATTTCATTGATTGATTGATTGTTTTTTTCTGCTGAGTAATACTCCATTGTGTAAATGTACCACATTTCCTCCATCCATTCTTCAGTTGAGGGGCATCTAGGTTGCTTCCAGGTTCTGGCTATTACAAACAATGTTGCTATGAACATAGTTGAACAGATGTCCTTGTATTAATGTGCATCCTTTGAGTATATTCCCAAGAGTGGGGTTACTGGATCATGAGGTAGACTGATTGCCATTTTCCTAAGAAGCAGCCATACTGATTTCCAAAGTGGTTGTACAAGTTTGCACTCCCATCAGCAGTGAAGGAGTGTTTCCCTTTCTCCACATCCTCTCCAGCACAGACTGTCATTGGTGTTTTTTATTTTAGCTATTCTGGCAGGTGTAATATGGTATCTCAGAGTTGTTTCGATTTGTATTTCCTTGATGGCTAGAGATGTTGAATGCTTTCTTAAGTGTCTTCAACATACAAAAATCCATCAATGTAATCTACCATATAAACAAACTGAAAAAGAAAACCGCATGATAATCTCACTAGATGCTAAAAAAAACCTTTGATAAAATCCAACACCCCTTCATGATAAAGGACCTGGAGAGATCAGGGATAACAGGAACAAACCTAAACACACTAAAGGCAATATACAGCAAACCAACAGTTGACATCAAACTAAATAGAAACTCAATGTGATTCCTCTAAAATCAGGAACAAGATATTCTCTCCATATCTCTTCAATATTGTACTTGAAGTTCTTGCGGGAGCAATAAGACAACAAAAGAAGATCAAGGGGATACAAATTGGAAAGGAAAAAGTCAGACTTTCACTATTTACAAATGATATGATAGTTTACTTAAGTGACCTGAGAAATTCTACCAGGGAACTCCTACAGCTGATAAACACCTTCAGCAAAGTGGCAGGATACAAGATTAACTAAAAAAATTCAGTAGCCCTACTATATACAGGCAAAAGGGCTGAGAAAGAAATCAGAGAATCGTCACCCTTTACAGTTGCCACATACAACATAAAATATCTTGGGCAACACTAACCAAACAAGTGAAAGACCTGTATAACAAGAACTTTGAGTCTTTAAAGAAAGAAATTAAAGAAGACACTAGAAAATGGAAAGATCTCCCATGTTCTTGGAAAGGTAGGATCAACGAGTAAAAATGGCAATCTTGCCAAAAGTAATCTACAGATTCAATGCAATCCCCATCACAATACCGGCACAATTCTTCACAGACCTTGAAATAACAATACTCAACTTTAAAAAAAATACGTATTTATTTATTACATATACAGTGTTCTGCCTACATGCCAGAAGTGGGCACCAGATTGAATTGTAGATGGTTGTGAGCCACCGTGAGGTTGCTGGGGATTGAACTCAGGACCTCTGGAAAAGCAGTCAGTGCTCTTAACCTCTGAGCCATCTCCCCAGCCCCTGAAAGAACAATACTCAACTTTATATAGAAAAACAAAAGACCCAGGATAGCCAAAACAACCCTGTATAATAAAGGCATCACCATCCCCATCAAGCTCTACTCTAGAACTATAGTCTTGTAAGCAGCTTGATATTGGCACAAAAGTAGACAGGTAAACCAATGGAATTGAATTGAAGACCCTGATATTAACCCACACACCTATGAACACCTGATCTTTGACAAAGAAGCTAAAACTATACAATGGAAAAAAGAAAGCATCTTCAACAAATGGTGCTGGCATAACTGGATGCTGACATGTAGAAGATTGCAGATAGATGCATATCTATTGCCATGCACAAAACTTAAGTTCAAATGGATCAAAGACCTCAACATAATTCTAGCCACACTGAACCTCTTAGACAAAAAAGTGGGAGGTACCCTTGAACAAATTGGTACAGGAGATCACTTCATGAACATAACTCCACTAGCACAGACACTGAGATCGACAATTAATAAATGGGACCTCCTGAAACTGAGAAACTTCTGTAAGGCAAAGGACACAGTCAACAAGACAAAACAGCAAAGATCTTCACCAACCCCACATCTGACAGACGGGTGATTTCCAAAATTTACAAAGAACTCAAGAAGCTAGTCACCAAAACACCAAATAATCCAATTAAAAAGTGGGGTACAGAACTAAATAGAGAATTCTTCTTTGTGTCTTGATGTTTGATATTTCACACAAATAGGTCAATGCTAGCAAGATTTGCTTTTCAATGTCTATTTTTTCTAATTATATACTTGAAGGATGGATTTCTTGTGAAATTTTAAAATTGTACTGAAACTTTGGAATTTCAGTTATAATGAAGACCTGACTGGTTATTAAACTTAACAATCTTTAAACCTTGCTTCAATATCATTTTGTCTTATGTTTACTGCTGTATCAATCCAAATTATATTTCTGCTCTGGAACTCTATTTTCTGATATTCTAAGTCATTTCTCAACTTTAATGATATTTTTCAGCCTACTCACTCTGAGGAATGTTCTTGATTGTTCAACACTGTGAATGCAAGCACATTGAAATGGGATCTCACTTCACTGTTGCAGCCTCAGACCCTGGGAATCTGTATGTGTTTATTCTCCACTTGTGATAGCTGAGAGAATAGCTGGCCATAACAGCTATGGAGAGAACTGATTCTTCTTAGGTCTCTTTTCCACTTGTGTGAAGTGCCACCCAAAGATGCAAAGTTGATGTTTTCCCCTTTTCTAAGTGGCTTGACTGTAGCACTCAGGACTCTCATGGCATCTTCAGAGAGAGAGATTAGCCTTGCTTACCATGCCATCCATGCCAGCTAGTGGCTAGAGATGCATCCCACGGTCATCATCCAGAAAGTTTCCTCCATTAATCCATTTTCAAAGTGTTTTATGAATGACACGATTTAGAAATGGCAAAACTACACTCTGCAATGGTCCAGGGATTTGAAGAAACCTAATACCAGGTCTTTTAGAAAAGAAGTAAATACAAAACAAAACAGAAAAAGTTATGCAGTTAATTTCAAGAGCTCCCCAAATAATACACCCCCTTTAGTGCTTGTTTGAGGTTTTCTTTTTTTGCTGGTGTAAACCCAAGGCCTCATGAATGTTAGGCAAGCAAGGCCTCTTCTATCTGCACGTATCTTTTGATTTTTGACTACATATATATATATATATATATATATATATGTTTCTTTTGTTTTTTTCCGAGACAGGGTTTCTCTGTATTGCTTTGGAGGTTGTCCTGGCACTCACTCTGTAGACCATGCTGACCTCAAACTCATAGAGATCTGCCTGCCTTAGCCTCCTGAGTGCTGGGATTAAACGCATGAGCCACCAACGCCCAGGTTATTTTTTAATATTTTTAATTGAGATAGAATTACTTTACCCTCCCTTTCTTTCCTCAAGCCCCTCCCAGTTACCATTCTTCTAGCCACTTTGACACGTCCAGCTGAACTCCTAAGTTGGCAGTCTCTTTTTCTATTATTATACATATCTACATATATGTACATGTGTATCCATAAATATATATATATGTAAATACAACCTGCTGAGTCCATTTTTGTTATTTGTGTATATATGATTTCAACCATTCTCTGTTGTATAATCAATAAGGTGGTTCATCTGCAGGAGATGCTAATTCTCCTCCTGTCATTTATTGCCTAGTTCTTTGTCTAGGAGTGAAATCTTCCCCCTTCCATGTTAAAATGTCCATCCATGGATATTGCATGTGCTATGGTCTTGTTTACGCAGCCAGTTCTAAGAGAGACTGTTTCACAGCAGACTTCCTGGCATCCTGACTCTTACAGTCTCTTCTATGATGTTCCCTGAGTCAGAGATGCGGGAGCTGTGCTTATATTGAAATGCTCTCTCGAGCTACCTTGCAAGTTTTTACTTATTGTGCTAGCCTCAGTTTTACCCACAGTACTCAAAGACACGAATTTCAAGCCTGCATTAGCATCTCAGGGGGCTGAATAATGCAGAATCTGGAGCCTCACCTGACCCTGCCAATTCAGAAACTCTGAGGGTGAGGATCTAGCAATTTGTGTCTTACCACACTCATAGTGGGAATCTATGCACTTTTGGTTTTGGAAACCATTGGGTTAGAGCCTAGTAAGTCTGAGGCTTCTTGGTGTTACATAATCTGAAATATGTTGCTTTTAAGCCGTGATTGTTTTTGATGTAGTAGCATCCCCCTCCTGTTTCCTCAATTTAGTTATCTATGATTGTAAAATATTGAATGGAAAATTCCAAAAAGAATCCATAATCTTTAAATTGTATCCTGTCTTGTGCCTTCCACTCTGACCTAAGTCTGCATCATCCCTTTGTCCAGTGTAGTCACACCATATGTGCATTGCCACAAGGTTCTCAAGTTATTAAATAGACTGTGACAATATTGCAGTGCTTGCATTCAAGTCCTTTGCTTTAAAAAAAAAAACCTCTCTGTGTGTGTGTATGTATTATATGTGTATACACATGTCTACATCAGGTCTTCCTGGATTGCATTTTGTGTATATGTGTAGTATATGTGTGTGTGCACATGTCTACAATGGATATCTCTCTGGTGTATGTGTGTGTGTGTGTGTGTGCGCGTGCGCGTGCGCGCGAGCACGCGTATGTCTACTTCAAATGTCTTCAGGATTACTCTCCATCTTATTTTTGAGAGATCACCTCACCCAGCTTTCTCCCTGGTGCTCATCAGAGTAGAGATTAGAGAGTGTAGCATCAAGATTAACATATAAAAGAAGGCAGCTTTGCAGAGAAAAACTGGAAGCCTTTCCTCACCTGGACATCATGCAACAGAGCATGGATGAAAAAAGCTCAAACTCTGGAGAGATGCTGCTATGCAAATGCCCTATACAGGGCTGATCCATCGTGGCCCATTCTTATCCTCAGTTCTCTCCCTTTCTTTATAAGTCATCCCTATTTCTATTTCTAACCCCATATGCATGATGCCTTAGAATCATTCTCTTTAGCTCTTTTTAAGGCACTGGCTAAAAGCTTAAACATTCTTTCTCTGCAACTATGGCCTCACTCATGCTTTCTCTAGAACCTCCCTTCCCGTCTTCCATGTGACTGCTTGTTGACCTCTATTGCTAAACATCTGTTCTCTGTGACCCAAACTTAACAAAGCATGGCTTTTCCTTTTCTCTAGCTTCCTTCTCCTGGCAGCTGCTGAGATTTACAGCTTGCCTGCTCGGCTGTTTGTGTAATAACGTTTTCCTCAGGCCTCCTTTGGAGTTAATTTTTAAATTCTTTTATTAATAAGACTGAGAACCCAAAAGGAGACCTCAGTTCCTTTTGGCAACTGGTGAGCCAGTGAGCTCTGGAGATCTGTCCTTCTCAGCCTGCATTGTGCTAGGGTTACAGATTTGAGCAACCATACCAGGCTTTGGACCTGAACTCAGATCCTCTAGCTTGCACAGTATCTGCTTTGCCAACTAAGCCATCTCCCCAGCCCCAGCGCTTTCATGACTGAATAATGGTTCCCAAACACAAGACTGATGATGCTGGCAATTTAGGTGTGGCAAAGAGAAACCAGAGAGAGCTTCCTTTATGTGAAAAAGTAAAATAACTTAGCAAAGAAAAAAGAGGGCACTTTCTGAGATCGCAAAGGCCTACAGTACAGTAAGATATGTTAAGAGAGAAAAACACAGAACTTCATTGCAGTATGTTATGCAATTGCTTCATTTTATTATCACCTTTCATATCTAGTTGCATAAAGCTTATAAATGAAACTATCACAAGTATATGCACATGGGAAAAATATAGTGGAATCCTGAAAAATCCGTGGTTTCTGGCACATGCTGGGCTTCTTAGAATATGTTCTCAGGGATAAAGGGAGCTAAACTGCCATGTTGACTGTGAGACCAAATCCTGGTGCTGTGGGGATCCGAGAGAGAGACAGAGACAGAGACAGAGACACAGAGAGACAGAGACATAGAGAGACAGAGACTCAGAGAGACAGTGTGAGAGAGACAGGGTATAAATAGGTGGAAGAGCACTTACCTAGTGTGTCCTGGGGTTCAATACCCAGTACTACAAAGGAAGTTTTAAAAATAAATAAAAACAAACCAAAAAAACAAAACCAGAGATATCACAAAGAAAAAGCCATTAAAATATTAACAGTTGTTAGAATAATTGTTTGTCCACTGGAGCTATATGCTTCTAAATATGAAAATGAATGAAAAAGAGGAGGCAAAAGCAAAAGAAAAGGTTACAGTTCTCAAGATACCATCATTCAACGACTACCCAGACCTCTCCCTGGCTATATCCATAGCCAGCCAAGCTAGCAGTAATCATCATTCGGATGGATCATCTTTCCTGCCCCCGAAGAGGTTTGGCATTTTAGTTCAGACTCCTTGACTTGGCCATTGTGAGCAGTAGCCACAGTTGACCAGGTCAGCAGAAGTGGGAGCAAGGACTTTGTCAGAAAACTGAGATCCTCAAAGATCTGAGAAACCCACTTTCTCTGAGATGATCTTTGCCCAACACAGGACCAGAGTGAACAACCTGCCACCTGCCTCTGGATCCAGGAATGACCCAGGCATTCCCCTCCAAGCCCCAGCCCGGGCCCTGGGCAGTCCAGCACCATGCTGCACCCCCACCCCAGATTTTTTCCCCAAAGCAGACAATGTGGTATTGTGATTAGATATAAACTGAAAGTGTATTTTCTGCCCTTCAGTAATTACACTGCCTTATGGTAGCATTATTCAGTGTGAAGCCTTATTATATTGCAGAATGAAATTCTGTATAATTTTCTTCTCCTCCAATGCACAAATGGAAATCATATTTTGGTCTGAGTTGGGAAGAAAGGCTCAGTTATCACTTGTGAGCGTGGTGTTATTTTCCCCAGAATTAAAAAATCCATCTGGGTGTCCGACCTCGCTCACCCTGCCGCCTCTCCATTCAGCCTTTTGTATGCAGATGAACCTTATCAATTTCCACCGCCTCAAAAGCCCGCACCCAGCTTGGTGCCTCCCCCTGGTCCGCGCGGCTTTAATGGAAATGCATGAGGCTTTTTTTTTTCTTTGATGTCTGTGCAATATACGCATGTGGATAAAAACCTGTGCTTTTATTTGGGGGGAAGGGGAAGGGGCCTCGAATCAAAGTTAAAGTCCCTACCCTATCGCGCCTCGCTGACGATTAGCGGAGGAGAGAAAGGACCGGCAAATCCAACATAGAAGCTGTGAAACCGGGGTTATTCAGATTATTGACTAACAAATAAAGGGGCATGGGATGTCACATTTGTATTCTAAGGGTTTTCATCCCGCCGCAGGCCTCATCAACAACTTAGTGAAGTGCCACTAAATCCCCTGTGTTAACACGCGGGGCTGCGGGGCTGCCTGTGATTAATCCATTAATTGCAGCTCCCTCAGGCCTGGCGCGCACTATGTCAATAATTCACTTAGGGCCAGTTGGTCCTGGAGTTACTCTAGCGTCTAGTGCAAACAACTGGCAAATAACACCACTGGGCTCTTTACCCCAGTCCCACTGCTGTTTCCCAGGCTATTAGCAACTTTGCCAAATGAATGATTCATCTGCTGGTAACAAAGCCTGGCTTGGGAATTGCTGGGCACTGCCAAGACCCGCAAGAGCAGATCGCAGCGACCTCTGCAAAGCGAGTGGGTTATGTCGGAAAACAAAGCAAAACAAGCGAATAGATGATGCCGACAGCAACCTTCTCTGTTCACCCTGGAAACTCTTCAGGATGGGAGCGTGGCACAACAGCAAAAATGGAGTTTTCCTTGGCTCTGAGTAGCCCAGACGTCTCTCGTTAAACTTCTGACCCCTAAACTGAAGGAGGTTCTGTACTGAGCCGCACAAAGATGCCCAAAAGTGACATCCCCTAAACGGGGGGGGGAAGCAGCTGAGAGGACTTGAGTTTTGTTCTCTAAGATAGGGGCATTTGTCCTGCTTACCCAACAGGACAGTTTTAAGGGCTTTTAAGTAATGATAAATATGTAAATTTGTTTTTGAAAGCTGGTATGTGCCCATCTAAATGAGGAGCTAAGGTCTTTAATTGATTAATATGTGTAACCGTAGTGTTTCTGGTTTTTGTAGCATTTCAACTTGCTCAGAGTGTTCTCATATGTGAGTGACTGTAAGGAAGAATTTAAAACTTACAAAGACTAATTCTTTTGTAAGGTTGAAAGAAAGTCAGGCCCTGGGTTAACCTATACCTGCTCCTGGCTTCCCACTTCTGTCTAAACAGAAAGCAGCTGCTTCTGAGATTTGGAGCCTCTGGACACCCTTATAACAAGGGCAAGTTTCCTCACAGGGAGTCAGGATCTGTGTCTCCACTCACTGCCCACTGAGATCCCAGAGAACAAATGTCTTCAAGTCATAGGACCCTCAATTTGAAGATTGACGATGCTCTGAAAATAAGATCCGAGGTTGAGTGCTATCAGAAGCACTCTAGTTCTTCCACAATATTTCTTCCAGTGTTTAAAAGTAAATGTACTCCTTGTTGATTAAAATGGAGGTTCAAACTGAACACACGTGTAAAGGGACAAGTGAAGGCACCATCTACCTTTCCTACCCACACCTCCAGCATTGTTTCTCCAATTAACATTCATTGCAATTATTTTCCAGCAATTCAAATGTAGTCTCCATAATTAGGCAAAGTTGGATGACATCAGGCACATGTTTCTGCAACTATTTTGTTGACCTGTATCTTGGACATAATAGCACAGAAGCTTTACTGGAATGATACTTTTAGTATTAGGTATCTAAACTCATATGCATCATTAATCAAATCCATATATTCTATTTGTTTGCTTTAGTTGAAAGACAATTGTATGTTTTTGTCAGGTCTTCTGGCCTCATAGAGTGACCAGGTAGCTTCTCTCAATCTCCCTTGTTTTCTTTCTCTATTTTGTAACAGTTCATCTGTTCCAAAAAGTATCTGTTCATTGAAAGTCCTGCAAAACTCATTCTGATTATTGGGTTCTTGTATTCTTTTAGAGATGATTGCTTTATTATTCCATCAACCTCTGTCATTATTATTTTAGTCCAGTTTTCTCTTACCTAAGTAAATGCTTGTGATTTATATTTTTAAGTTTTACTATGTCTTTATTATTCAAACTTTTGTTTCATGGTATCTTGTCAACTGTCTATGTCCATGTCTTTTATAAACATGTTATTCTTTCCTATCTTTTCCTCCATTGTGCTTCCCAAATATTGGTACATTCTAAAATCTTTTTGGAGACACCACTTTTGCTTGTATTTATCTACTCTTCTTTTGAAGCTGTGATTTAACTATTTCTGATTTCATTTTTACATAATTCTCTTTTTCCATCTTATTTATAATACTTTTGTTACTCTTTTTCTAGCTTCCTAAGTGGAAAGTTTGGTTGATTTATTTTAGGAAGTCTTGTGCTCTACTGAGTACACAAATGACGCACGTTATTCTTTGTCTTTATTGGTCTTCGGTGAGATAAAATTGATAAGTAAAATGTGACAACCTTTTGAATTTCTCAAGTCGATAATGGTCATTTTTAACTTCCTTTTCAAGGATAAAATTATTCAGCAATGTGATCACTGTTAGTTTTTTCATTGCTTAACCAAGTGCCAAACCAAACACCTAAGGAAGAAAGGATTCATTTAGGGTTTTCAGTCTGTCATGGTTGAGAAGGCATGACTGAACTTCTTACATCATAGCAGACAGGAAGTGAGAGGGCTCAACTGAGCTGCTTACATCATGACAGCAGGAAACAAACCAGAGCAAGAACAGGAAGCAGCTATGCCAATCTGTTATCCTAAGGACACACACATGGTGACCTATTTCTTTCAAACAGGTCCCATCCTTCACAGTCTTACCATATCACCCATTCGAATTTTAAGGCTATTAATACGTTAAGCCATTCGTTTATTAGATTAGGATTCTCATGCCCAAGGTATGGGTGACCAACTTTTTGATGTTGTCATCTACCAACATTTTGGGCTCCATTCATAGCTGTCCTGAAATGCACGCATCCTGAAAGTTCCAGAAGGCAAACTCAGAGACTTCCTTTCCTTGGATGTTAATTTGTGTTTCCATTGCTTTGTGTTCAACAGATTCAAATGATACATTTGTTTCTGATGTTTATTAAGTTAGTTATTTTGGAGAGACAGAATTAGGACATAAATTGATGAAAAGCAGATTTTGAGTTTTTATATTGCTTCACTGTAAAGGGAAACCTTTTCCTTGAGAGAAGCCTTCCTGCCAGCCTGGTTCTAGAGCCGCATCAGTCCCAAATAAACACACAGGAGGCTATATTAATTATGAAGCTGTTGGCCTTGCTTGTTTCTTACTGGCCAGCTCTGACTTATGTAATTACCCCATAATTGTTAATCTAAGTATTTCTCTTACCAGAGAACTTTCCGGGCTTCCTACCCCATGGCGTTACATCTTGACTCTCTGTGTTTCTCCTTTCCAGAGTCCTTCTGGACTCCTAGTCCCACCTATCTTAGTTCGCTATTGGCCAACAGTGCTTTATTGACAAATACATAGCACTTCCCCAACACTTCACAATCTTTTTGTAAAACAATTTGTTTTGGGGGTCTGAAGACATGGCTTAATGGTTAAGGGCACTTGTCAATCTTGCAAAGGACCCAGATTTTAGTTCCAGCACTTACATGATGGCTGACATCCAGTTCTAGGGGATCTAATGCCCTCATCTGACCTGTATTACACACCAGTCACACACGAGGTACTAAGTTATAAATGCAAGCAAAATACTCATATGCATAAAATAAAATGAATCCTTTTTAGAAAGTATTTTTTATTTTGTAACCTAAAGCAGCATGACCAATTCTTGTGAAAGACCTGTTTGCTTTTAAAAACAAGGTGTTTAATAATTTAGTAGTATGCTAATTTTGTTAGTCAACTCTTCATTTTCTCAATCATTTTCAATTAATTTCATTTTTTCTGCCATACCTAATATTTTTAAGTATAATAAGTTGAAGTTTCTCACTTTGCTTTGGCATTTATTTATTGGATTTTACATTTCTATTTCTTTTTTGTGTGTTGTAACTACTGTCTCGTGCCCAACCCTTACACATTTCTATCAGCTCTGTGTCTGCACACCAATGTATCTTTGGTTTCCTTCATAGTTTCTTCCTAGGAGGGATTCTCAGCTTGGGCTGCTGCCATACTCACTCTCTCCTGTTCATTCTGTTTTTCAAATTGTCAATTGAATTTTAATTCAAAACCATTTTTGACTTCCAGCATCTTTAATAATTTAGTTATGCTTATTTTAATATTGTGTTCTTTTTGCTTTCAATTAATGTAATTTCCTGGAATCAGCACACAAATTCATTGAGTTTGCGCATCTCTTTCATACTTTTGCTTTTCTCAGATGTGTTGTGACTTTCTGTCCCACACTCCCTGTATTTGTAACTTCTGACTCCAAAGACTTTTGTAGGAACATAGAAGTTCCTAAGTGATGCATGCATCCTTCTGTGACTCTTGGAGAGACAAGGACTTCCCCAAAGCTTGCCTCTGATCTGGGAGTTGGATTCCTTAATATTGCATTGGAGCCTCTACTCCTGGGCCAGCTTCCAGGGGCTCTGACTGTCCCTGTAAGAGGGCTTCCTTGACTCTGCCCTCATTCCTTCCCTTTGCCTAGAGCTCCTCTCTTGTCTCAGCCCCCCCACTTGTGTATGTGAACTAAAGAGAAACCTTTCCTTAGACATCAGTCATCCACCAGAAAAAGACCTTCTGACCATATTTTCAAATCCTGCCTGGGCCTAATTACAAAAAAATAAAATAAGATAAAATAAAGCCATATCTATGCACTTACTCAGCATGAAGCAGCCAGAACAGAAACATAACCCACATCTTATGGAAATGACATGAATTAACAGTATACCCCTGTGACAGCATAGACAGAAGCCATATTTATACTGTAAATGTCCAGAACATTTACCATTGGGCTGCTTGGGAGCAGAATTAGGATATGAGTTGATGAACTTGGGGTTTTAGATTTTGCCTTAACTCCCAATCTTTAAAAAAATATTTATTTTTACTTTAAATTATGTTTATACACAGGAAGCAGGTGTGTGCTCATGTGAGTGCTGGTACCTATGGAGTCCAGAAGATGGCAACAAATCCCCTGGAGCTGGAAGCACAGGTACTTGTGAGCCTAAAGCTTCCTCCTTTCCTGGTGTTTAGACGAACTGGATTATATAGGAAGAAGGTCCTCTTCAGCAAGTCCAGGTCCACCAGATCCAGATGGACTTTCAAGAAAACATGAGAGAGATAGAGCTCTGGAGAAAGACCCAGCTCAACCCAAGTGTCCTCTACCTGCTGTTATACTGCGTCCCTTTGAATCCCATAAAAGCCCTTTACATTAGCTGAGCCTTTCAATATAACACAAGGTCATTTTCAGGCCTGTTCTTGAACAGTCTTTCCTCACACCAACTTCTAATTCAGTTTATGAATAGAGCAGCAAGCAGTAAGGACCTCAGATTTTGTTAACATGTCCTGGCTGGCTAAGCCCACCCTTCCCCTTCTGTAGTATGTCTTCTGCCTTGAAAGTTTAGGGAGCTGGCATGTTCTTATGACAGATAAAGAGCCAGCTACAGACCTCACTCTGTCTCCTGGCCAGCATCCCTCTTCCTGCTCTGGGGACCTGAAGCCTACTGCTCTCCAGCAGTGAAACCTCCCTTCCTAACAATGCTCTCCTGCTCATGTCCTGCTTCTGTCCACTTCCATCAGTCTGTCTGGGCGTTATAGTTTTGTATCAACAGTGCTTATTTCCTAGTCAGCACCCCCACATCAGTTACCCCTCTTTTCTACATTAAGAAGTGAGTCTGCGGCATGTGCTTAGCCAGACTTCTTGATCTGGGCACCAGAAATTAAGTTGGTTACCAATTGTTAGACCCAAACTGGTCACCGTTCCTAGACAATACATACATGTCCTTGGGATAATGAAAGAAAGGTGAGTCATGGGATTGACGCTGGAGGGATCAGACTCTCACAACTGGGACTTGAGTTCTTAGGATAAGTACTCGTATTTACCAGAAAACTGACATTGGGTATTCATTTCTGTTCCCTGTGGGCTGTTGTAGCAGGAGACTTGAAGTGCTGGACTTTCTGAAATGGTCTAGGAAACAGCTGGTGTCTATTTTAATGAGCAAGCAGGAAAGGGGCACAGACTATTTGCAGGTCAACAACAGAGCTGTTATCTGATGCCTTGTGGAACTAATTCCTAATTGGAGCAGTGTTTGTCAACACTGACAGGACTCTAATACACTGTAATCACTCTAGCCCAAAGTTCAATAGAGATCTTAATCTGTATACTGTGTCCCCTTCCCAGGGTAGGAGGCTCGCTGTCCACTCCCTCTGCCCATTCCTGTCTCAGTTTCTCTCTGAGTTTCTTTCCTCTTCCACCCCTACCCCTTTGGATTCTGTTCATTTCTCAATTGATCTTGCCTCTGCTTCTCTTTAACAGCCTGGTTCTTCCCTTGGAGATCTCTCTCTCTCTCTCTCTCTCTCTCTCTCTCTCTCTCTCTCTCTCTCTCTCTCTCTCTCTCTCTCTCTCTCTCTCTCCCTGTCTCTGTCTCCTCAAAATTTCCCAGAGTGACTACATTTGACTCTGATGTATGTATTTATCAACTTCTTGGTTAAAAAATTCAGATAAAGAAGGGAAAATTCTGCTTTGGCCTATTTCCACACTTAGAAATAGAAGATGTACATGTTTGCATCAAATGCAAGGAATGTGGGGTTTTTTTATTCTCTTTGTTGCTTATAATTTCCTAACTTGGCAAAGTATCTCTCAGCCAGTGTCCTGAGTAGTGTGTTGGCAACACAGTTGGAAGGCGCCCCAGAGCTGCGTGTGTGAGATACAGACCCCATCACACACAGCAGCAGCATCACGGTATCTCTGTGGTGTCCGGACACTGAGTATCTACGCAGAGAAACTATGTAGAAAATGTTCCAGAAAGATCTGGAGATGCCTGGGTGGAAATGAGTGGCTGGGTGTGTACTTTAGAGGAAGTGCTATGCCCAAATCCAGGCAGAAAGTAAAGAATTCGTTCTAATTAATTTCCATTCAGTCATTTTCCTGCTGAAGTGTCCTGTTGGAACTTGTGTCGCCTTATCAACCCTGCCTCTAAAATATCATTATTTGCCTGGATTTTTACTGAAACCATTCACCTCCTTCTGTCCTTCACATGTCCCCTTTGGAGCCTCCTTTCTGGGTGTTGGTTTTCTCCTCTGGGTCTCTCTTCAATCATTCTGTATACCTTGTAAAATCCTGGTCATCGTCGTGGCTCTTCGATCGCCTGTTGCCCTGCCTTCCTAGCCTCTTTACTTTCTCTGCATCGCTTATTGTAAGTTGTAGTCACTTCACCTGTTTATTTTTTTCCCAGATTATGAATCTTATAAAGACAGGAGCCATCTTTTCACCATGAAATCCTGCCACTGTGTCTTGCACATAGTAGAGTTGGTCTTCAGTAATTGTTTGCTAAGTGGATGAATGTATGAAAGAGGAATGAATGATACCACAGACCCTTAGTTTCTCTTTCCTAACTCCACTGATAATATTTCCATTGCTTTAATGTTTGTTTTTCTCAACTACTCATACCTAGAAAGCCTTTAGCCAGCGGGAATAAGGACTTCCCCATTGGCACATAAGTGGAAACTCCTCCTCTGTTTTCCCATCCCAAGGCCATGCACAATTAAGGTAGGTTGCATACAACAGGTATTGAAAGCAACTGGATACTCAGGTGAGGGTCTCTAGACCCTATCCTTCCTTGAGGGGGTATAAATAGTCAACAGACCCAAATGGAATAATCCCTTTGCAGGGGGACACAGCTGAACTCCCCAAGATGGCAATTGCTTGACTTGGAGGACAGTCACTCACAACACTTTCCTTCTTCCACTTGTCCCACACCGACAAGTCCCTGTGTTCTTATACAAATGGATATCATGTATCCTCTTTGTTCAGTCTTTCCCATACACAAGCAAAACTGAAAACACATTACCAAGCCACTGTAGATCTCCCACTGTCTAAAAGGACACTGTAAATGCTCTGCATCTGAGATATCCAAAGGCTCTCCCGGAAAACAAGTGCTGAAAGCCCAGCACTCCGAAGTGTTCACTATCACATGCCTTTTGTCCTTCCTTCTCCCAGTAACTCATAGTCTTTCTGCTTTGGTCCCAGCCATGGATACATTTACCTGTGATTTATTGATGATAATTGTAGCAAAGCCATTTGTAATCAAACATTAAACAAAGACATTCTCTCGCTGAGAGGGAGTGATAACGCACCATTTAGTAATTTTTGTGTGGTTGGTAATTTGGAGAATGAATGATAATTTCTGAGCCTTGAAAAGCTACATTGACAATGCCTGGTGCTATTCACCTCGTGAATAAAGACACCTTCCTCCCCATGTCTGGTGATAAATTTCTTTTATTAGGGCCACTTATGTGGGACTTTATCTTAATGGTCTCTCATATAGGATAGTTGTGCTTGGGTCATGAGGTTGTAATTTATCATGCCCTAAACTCAGGGCTCTGACAGAATAAATAGCAACAGTGGTTCTAAGAAGGCCATGGGCTGCTCAGCTGCAAAACTTAGGCAGGGAACTCACAGAGACACTAGACCCTTCCTTGCATTCCCAGGAAGATAGTGACAGTCCTCAGCTCCCTCAGCATTTTCCTCTCCCTTTTCCTGCCTCTGCCCCCTCCACAGTGGCTACATGTCCTTCTTTCTCTCTCCATCCACCGGCCCTGTTCACTCATAACTGCTCTCAATTATACCTCTTCTGTGTTGATTTCATAAGTACCCTTTTCAGTGTAGAAGGAAGTGACTGCATCCAACAGTGGAGTTGATATTCTATCCGCCCTTGTATGGTGTTCTTTGTAACTCACCATGTTTCACTCCAAGAAAAATTTTTGTAGGTAGTCAGAGGAACCTGGGGAGGAAAAGCATCTACCAAATCTAGACCTTACCAAGTGTCCCCACGATAGCCGCAGAAGTGACCTAATGCCAACTTGCTTCAGTTACACGTACATCCCACTGCATTCTGAAGTCTCAGGTGACAACATCCTGAGTATTTTCCTGGAGAGACAAGTGGTAGCTGAGTGTTGTTCTCCTGAATACCGCTCCTGACTGAGGCACTCTGCAGTAAGATGCCTTTCACAGGCCCAGATATCTCCATGTGGGCATCTTCTTTCAGATATGAAGGAACAATCATGAATTCCCCTCCTTCAGGGATTTTGATCTTTCCCACAGGCCCTCAGTTCCTAAATTCTCCTTCAAACCCTTCATAAAGTTCCTACCTCCAATTGTGTCACAGCTCCAGGAAGTGACAGAAAATGCCCCCTTCCCATTTCACCTACCAAGCAGAAGGATGGGAGAGAAGAATGAAAGGAAGCTATTCAAGTAGGGCCAATGACACATCAGCTTCACCTTCAGCTATTGAAAACTGCCCCAGCCTGTCTCCATCTCACACCTAAACACCTAAACACCAAGGGCCCCTTACATTGCTTGCAGCGTTCAGTCCACATTACTCTATACTAGGCATCCTACCAAGACCTTTGTGCCTCTTATTTTGCAAAACAGCAATCTTAGAATATGGCTATCTTTACTGCTACCTGCACTTTACTGGTGGAGAAAAAGAAGTCAAAGTGACTGACTATATTAGGTACTCAGGGTCTAGAACTAGCCTGGACTGGGGCTGGAGTTCTAACTAAGGTCTTAAACCACAAAGCACAAATATAACAGATTGTTTATTCATAAGAAAAATAGATCCACTGAGTATATTTCAACAGATGACCTTCCTTAGAGATTTTTTTCAAAACCTGATTCCTCAGTGATTTGTTCTTTATCTCTTGGCTGTTAATTCCTGTTGCCCTTGTATTGATCTGGGGGCATGTGTTATCTCAGTAAGAGAAGACGTCTGTCAATTTCCTCACACACATCATTACTGGGACTGTACCTAAGATCCTTTATTACTGTGGGCCTCTTTTGGAATCTGCCACCAGATTCATAGGAAAATTATCCCTTCTGTGCCTTCTCCTATTTAAGTGTTCAACACAGGGAAGTGAGCGTTCACTGTCTCAAAGGCAGGGAAAGGTGAATCAGCAAAGCTCACAGCTGCAGCTTCTAGGACCCTTAAGTTACACTTATTTTGATTTGAAAGTGTTTCAAAACAGATGTGCTAATAGGCAAAAGGATGACTGTCAATGTGTAGAGGCCAAGAATTAAATGATGCAAAACAAAATAAAGTTTAGCTTGAGAGACTGCAAAAGGGAATCCAGATTTGGGGAAAACAATCAAACGTCTCTTGGGACCAAAATGTCAAAGATCAAAAACTGTATTCACTGGAACAAGTGATTGTAGAAGGAAAACAATGCCGCCATTAGCCATGTGACTTACTAGAGGCTCATACAGATGAGGTAATAAAAGAGCGGTTCACCACACCGCTAATCACACCCACTTTAGGCATGACTAAAGACGTATATGGACGGACGTAAAGACATATACGTACATAGGTGGTGAACTACGTCACTAGCCAGACCCACTTTTGGGCATGGCTAGGGGTGTTACGGGGGAAGGCATAAAAGACTGCACAACAGAAGTCTTGCTCTCTTTTTCCGGCTTTCGGCTTCCAGTTCAGTGGCGGAAAACTACTGGGCTCATCTGGGTTACTTGTTTGGTATCTTGTGAATAATTTCTACAATAAATACTTAGTTTTACTTTCAGTAAGTGTGCCGTTTATCGTTACAGCATCATTTGGTACATCAAGTGATGGAACCCTAAGAAAAATTACAAAATGGCTCCTTGTCTTTGGGTAAGAAAGAGGGATGATAATCTTTACAATTTGTAAATTGTGAGCAGGATGTGAACATATGCCTTGACTCTTGCTCTGACACTGCTCATGCCTTTACTCCTCATTTTCATTTATTTTGTTTTTAAGAGAGTTATTCATTTTTATTTTTTGTTTTATGTGTGACTGCTTCCCTACATGTATCTGTACATTCTGTATACTTGTCTGATGCTTGTGGAGACTGAAAGACAGTATCAAATCCCCTGAAACTAGAGTTGCAGACAGATGTGAGCTACAATGTAGGTACTGGGAATGGAACCTAAGGCCTCTGCAAAAATAAACCCATTCTTAACCTCTGAGGCATCTCTCCAACCACCATCATTTTCCATTTATTAATTTCTCACATATCAGGCATTTGAACGATGTTATCTACATTTAGAAAATAATGATGAAGAGGACATGGTTCCTGCCCCCTGAATGTCAGAGCCTACACTTGCTTACTGTTTCTTTTTGTACCTGCAAGGTAGAAAATTTAAGAATTTGGATTAGGCAATTCAACTAAAATATTATATACATACACATAGCTGCACATGCATTTTAAATACATTGCCGTTTACTAAGGCACAACCCTGTGGTTGTTTTACTGTGTTTCTGTTCTCATTTTCTACCCATTAACAAGTGATGCCTGGTGTAGCAGTTGTCAGACACAGTGCTCTCTCCCAAGGCTCTGTTTGTTCCTCGGTGTATTTGACAATGCTGAATGCACCCTTCTTTTTCCCTCCATGGAACTTGCCTATCATAGTTAGGCATGTGGGGGTCACAGTCCTATCAAACTCACTTGAGTCCCTGCCCTCTAATGGTCTAACTTTGCGACTTACAAGCAGTCAGTTCAGATTTGTACCTCAGATTACTCACCCCATCTTACATGGTTTCATAGGATGAGGATTCAAAGAGGTGGGGCGTGTGAAACAAGGCAGTGAACCCTCTTATTGCTCCCAAGACACACACCCCTTTGGCAAGTCTGCCCTTGGTACAGTTCCCTAAATCAAGACCTGCCATCTCAGCCAACACCGTCTTTTGGGATCTCACCTTCTTTTTGGTTTCATTTTCTATCATAGGTAAATAAATGATTCTCCACTCACTATCTGAAGTTCTGACCTCTAACTTCTACCAGTCCCATCTCACTACCCAGGGCCTCAAGGTGAGGACGCAACCACCCTTAATAGTGTGGTGGTTTGAATGAGAATGTTCCCTATAGGCTCAGATGTTTGGCCATTTAGTCTGTAGTTGGTGCTATTTGGTAGGTTTAGAAGGTGTGACCTCTCTGGAGAAAGAGTGTTACAAGCCATTCCCAGTTTTCTCTGTTTCCTGCTTATCATTTAAGGTGTGAGCTCTTAGCTTGCTGCTCCAAGTACCATGCCTGCCTGCTGCCATCCTTCCTAGCTATGACGGTGATGAACACTTACCCTTTAGGGCCCATAAGTCTAATGACCCTTCCTTCTGTAAGTTTCCTTGGCCATGGTGATTTTTCACAGCAACAGAAAAGTAACTAATACAGGTAGTGTAGAGTTTCACTCTTGCTTTGGTTGGATACTAGCTTCCCCCCAATGATAAACATATTAAAGTCTTGATCTGCCCCATAGTACTACTAAGAGAGGGTGGAACCTTGGAGAGGTAGGCCTAGTGGAACAACTTGAACAATTGCTTATGGACAGCAACTCCAGAAACTGAGCCAAGCAACTCTTTTCTCTTTGTCAGTTGATTAGCTCAAGTATTTGTCATAATGAAATCTGAGAAACTGACTCCCATTGTACAATATTAATAATAAACTCTGAGAAACTCACTCCCATTGTACAATATTAAAGAAGGAGGATGAAGCTGGGTAGGATGGACTGCACTTGTGGTGACTGATTGCCTCCAGTTGCCAACAAGTCCTGAATAATTCACATTATCCCTGGGCCCTGTCCAGTGAGTACCCTTTCACTGTAGGTGAGCTCAGTTAGGATAATAAATCATGTGACCCCCTAGGTTAAAGCTAGCATTTGAACACAAAGGACTGACATAGCAAGCATCCTACTTACTTCTTTATTCACTAGGTCTTTTACTCAACAAATACCTCTGCTGGGCCAAACCCTGAGAGCAGGTACTGGACAACATGGATCCTCATTCAGGAAAAGTCAGGGCAGGAGGCATATAGTCAGTGACGGCAGAACAGGGTCATTGGTGTTATGATGGGGTGAATCTAGGATGTCATAAGAAGGGAAGCAATGAAGGGAGGGAGGAAGAGAGAGATGGAGAGAGGAAGGAAAGTGAGATACATAGAAAATGAGAAGGTAGAGAGAGGGGATGGAGAGGGCAAGAGAGAGACAAGAAAATGGCAGAGGGGGGAAGGAGAGGAAGACATACAGAGAGACAGACAGACAGACAGACAGACAGACAGACAGACAGATTACAAGGGATTGATATATATGAGGCACATGTGATGACTGGAAGGATGTGACTAGATCAGAGAAGCAGCAGAAGGTCTTTAGAAGAGGTTCCAACAATTCCATAATGAGACTGACAGCTTAGGGTATGGCTTTACGTAGGAGAAAAGGGAAAACAATTCAGACATTTTTAAGGAATGTCCTCTGCTTATATACCTCAAGCTGTGGAAATTCTCTCAGCAAAAGGGAGAAAAAGAGCCCCAACACTAGGGGTGTTTTCTTCCTTTCATCCGTTTCCTTACTTCCTCCTGCTGGATGTCAGTGGCTCAGAATGCTCTGTCATAGAGAGAAGTTTAAAAATGCTTTTCCAATTAGGGCATAATTTCCACGCCATTTGGGAGTTTCTGTTAATTTTAAAATGTACTTCATCACTGAAAGAAATTCACTTTGCTGATTTTCTCTTCCATAGGTGCATAACTATCAGTGACCGATGGAGACTGGGTAGAGTTTGGGACTGTGCCCAAGTGAACCAGCACCTCACATTCTGCTAGGACCTCGTGGGCTGGTGTGTCACAGTCACTGGTTAGCTTCACCGGCTTCCATGCTGCTCCTGAGACTTCTCAGGCCCTAGGGAAGTTTAAGGAAATGGTTTTTGGAAAACTTTATCTCAGGTCAAGGGAGAAGATGTGTAACTCCCAAGCCTTGAAGGACAGTAGTCTTCCTGACTATGGCACCCAGTGAAGTTTTGAATTTGTTACTCTTATAAGACGGAGTTCTTGAGCTCATATAAGATCTGGATTAATTTAATTTATTGAAAAGATACTGGATGGGTCACATATTTTGGAGTAAGGCTGGAGAGCTGCATCCAAAGAACTGGAAATAAAGGTCACAGTGTGGTCTGTTATCGACACCACTGCCCATAACCAGCTACCTCTCTGCCACTGCCTTGCCTTGGCAAGAAACTCAACTTTGGGTTCTAGACACTTGGCTCCTGCAGGACCCTACTGTGCCTTTAGCTCTCACTGCAACTCAGCTCAGGTGATGTCACTGATTAGCTGGACCTGGGGTTGTTCATGCAGATGCAGGCCAGACAACAAAGAAACTTCCATGGCTTGGGGTCTGTCTCCTATCTTCCTGGGACAATCGAATGGTCAATAACAATCACTTATAAAAGAGTGCTCAACCTTAGTAATCAGAGGAATGCCAGCTCAAGCCACAGTGAGGTACCACAGTATCCAAATTAGAATGGCTGAGATGACATAGACTGGCAGAAGTAAGTGCTGCCAGGATGATGCAGCACTGAGCATTTATACATTCCTGATGGGATCAGGATCTCCATGTTGTGAAATACATTACGCAAATCTACTAACATACCGCTACATCTTGTAATTCAGCACTTACTCTTAGAGATCCTGCCAGTGTGCATAGACATCCTCCAATTAATAAGAGCCACAGGTGCCTTATTCTGTTATCTTCCCAATGAGGAACTTGCTATTGACAAATCTGAAGAGTGGGTTTTGCTCTATAGGGTGGAATACCCACACCCAATAACAGCTATGTCCATGACATGAATTAATCTCTTAACTGTAGTAGTAGAACTAAAATACCCAGAAGCAAGAAAGTGCCCGCTGTGTTTTCAGTTATGTGATTTTTCAGACCAGATGAGACGAATCTGAGGCAATGAAGGTGAAAGCAGAACCCTTGAGGTCCTTGCTGAAACAGACCACAGTAACTTCTAGGGCAGGGATAGGAAGGCTCTGTGTCTTAGTTGTAAGCTGTACACTTGAACCTGTGCCTTTAATATGTTTGGTTCACTCCAATAGAAACTTTTTAAAAGACTTTCCATAAAAATGACAAGTGCTTTGTTTGGTTCACATTAAATATATTCATATGGCAGTGATTACAATGGGTCATAAAAACTCCTGATGAATCAGGCAGTCTCCTGTACCACCCCTTCTTATTTTGAATACCAATCATGATATTTGAGTTGTCCAAAATTTACTCTTTTAATCCCTTTGCTATAACTCTAAATAATGTTTATACTTTGATTTCTTGATAAATACACTTTAAATAAGGTATATAGATTTTTCACTATGAATAAAAGATTTTAATCACACATGCAAGTCTCTCCCAATGATTTTTAGTTTTATTCTTACTTTTAATAATGATTATTAAATGATATATACAAACTGTCACATCATACCAACTGACAGTTGACACAATCCTTTTATTACCTACTTGACAAAATAAGGACTTGTGTTACCCAGATATTTTTGGGTGTGTGTGATGGACTTACCAAGAGCTACGATCTCCTCTTTTTACTTTTATTTATCATTTGGAAATTTCCCATCATGTACCCCATCACATTCATTTCTCAGTCTTTCCATGTCTGTCCCTTCCCTTATGACTTCCCTCCCCCCAAAATATAAAAAATTAAAATTAAAAAAAGAACAATTCCAAGTGTGTTATCTATATCACACTGGTCTGCCCCTTAAATAGAACTGAGTCCTTCCCCTCCTGCAGCCCCACCACAAGCCATCAATTGTAGAAAGCTAACTTTAGCATCTTTACCACACTTTTTAAGAATTCTCTTCGATGGCTTCCTGTTTAGGCTGTTACTTTTGGGGTGATTAGGCTTGGGATTGAGGTAAGGGTTATCACAGAAGGTTTCTATGTCCCTCTTTCTTAATTGCACATCTGCAGCCATCGATATCACTATGAAAATAGCTTCCTTGCTCTTTACATTCAATGGGAGCTTCGATCATGGATTTCCACATGATTTCTGGTGACAGCATAGACCATGAACACAGCCTCTAGCTGCGGTATGACCATGGACACAGACAACCTTCATCCAGTAGTTGATGGAAGCAGAAGCAGACACCCACAGCTAAACACTGAGCCATAATCCTGGAATCCAGTAGAGAGGGAGGAGAGATGAGCAAAGGAGTCAAAACCATGCTGGACTCAGACATTTCAGTCCCCTGTGGCAGTATGGCCCATGGATATCAACATAGCTTCAGGTGGCATCCCAGACCATAGACATCCACAAAGACTTCAGTGGTAACATGGTAATGGACATCAACACAGACCCCAGCTGCAGAAAGACCTCAAGGGGCTACGTCCTTAAAGAAAACCAACCTTTAGTCTTCCATCAGCTAACTGTTAATAGTTACTTAGTTAGGGATGGGACTTCATGTCTAACTACTCTTTTCTTGCTGGTATTTGGTCTGGCATGCTGTGAGTTCATAAGTGTAACTGCCCTGTGGTGTCCAGAAATCACTGTTTCCTTGTAGTCATCCATCACTTCCAGATCTTGAACTCTGTCCCTTCTTTTAAAATGGTCCCTGAGCCCTTGGAGGAGAGGTGGGGTATAGATGTTACACTTGGAGCTTAACACTCTATAGTCTCCTGTTCTGTGCACCTTGGCCAGTTGTGGGTCTCTGTGTTAATAATCATTTACTACAACTAGAAACATTTCTAATGAGAGTTGGGAGATGAGATGTGTTCATCACTGTGTATAATAAGTCATCAGATGTTGAGTTTTTTACATTTTTATTTAAATTAGGAATACAGTTGTTTTACATGTCAATCCTCAGAGTCTGACATATCATTTGGAAGCAGGGACTAAGACCTCTCCTATGTGTCTACGCTGATAGAGTAACCCTCTATGTGGAGTTGGTTCCCAAAGTCCATTCATATGCTAGGGATAAATACTGATCCACTGCCAGAGGAGCCATAGATTGTCCCAGGCTCCTCACTGACACCCACATTCAGAGGGTCTGGATCAGTCCTATGCTGGTTTCCCAGCTATCAGTCTAGGGTCCATGGGCTCCCCCTTGTACAGGTCAGCTGTTTCTGTGGGATTCTCCAGCCTGGTCTTGACCCCTTGATCATCACTCCTCCCTCTCTGCAACTAACTGGATTCTAGAGTTCAGCTCAGTGTTTAGCTGTTGGTGTCTGCTTCTGCTTCCATCAGCTACTGGATGAAGGTTCTAGGATGTTATATAAGGTAGTCATCAATCTCATCAGAGAAGAGCATTTATGATAGCCTCTCCAATATTGCTTAGATTGTCAGTTGGGGTCATCCTTGTGGATCTCTGGACATTTCCTTAGTAACAAATTTCTCTTTAAACCTATAATGGCTCCCTCTATTAGGGTATCTCTTTTCTTGTTCTCCTCTATTCTTCCCCTGACTCAATCTTCCTGCTCCCTCATGTCCTCCTCTCCCTTACTCCCTCCCCCTAAGTCCCTCTCCCCTCCCCCGATGCTCCCAATTTGGTTAGGAGATCTTGTCCCTTTCCCCTATTCTGGGGAACCATGTCCTTGTTTCCTAGCTTCTCTAGTACTGTGGATTATAGGCTGGTAATCCTTTACTCTATGTCTAAAATTCACTTATGAGTGAATACATCTTCTACTTCAATGTAATTGCCTGTGACTTTCAAGGGTTACAAATAATGATGCTGTGAACATAGCTGAACAGATGTCTTTGTTGTATGAATGTGCATCTTTTGGATATATGCCCAAGAGTGGAATTGCTGGATCATGAGGTAGACTGATTCCCCTTTTCCTGAGAATTGGCCATACTGATTTCCATAGTGACTGTACGAGTTTGCACTCCCACCAGCAGTGGAGGAGTGTTTCCCTTTCTCCACATCCTCTCCAGCATAAACTGTCCTTGGTGTTTTTGATTTTAGCTATTCTGACAGGAGTAACATGGTATCTCAGAGTTGTTTTAATTTGCATTTCCCTAATGACTAAGGATGTTGAGCACTTTCTTAAGTGTCTTTCCATCATTTTAGATTCCTCTATTGAGAATACTCTATTTAGTTCTGTATCCCAGTTTTTAACTGGATTACTTGGTGTATTAGTGACTAGCTTCTTGAGTTCTTTGTAAATAAACTATGGAAATCAGCCCTCTGTCAGATGTAAGGTTGAACCATCCTGCATCCCTGGGATGAAGCCTACTTGATCATGTTAGGTGATTTCTCTGATGTGTTCTTGGATTCAATTTGCCAGTATCTTATTGGGTATTTTTTTTCAATCAATGTTCATGAGGGATATTGGTCTGTAGTTAGCTTTCTTAGTTGTGTCTTTGTGTGGTAGGGTACCAAGGTAATTGTTGCGTCGTTAAGAGTTTGGCAATGAACCTTCTGCTTCTATTGTGTGGAACATTTTGAGGAGTACTGGTATTAGCTCTTCTTTGAATTTCTGGTAGAATTCTTCAGTAAAACCATCTGACCCTGGGCTCTTTTTGGTTGGGAGACTTTTGATGACTGTTTCTATTTCGTTAGCGTTTATAGGATAATTTAAATTGCTTATCTGTTCTTGATTTAATTTTGGTAAGTGACATCTATCCAGAAAATTGTTCATTTCCTTTAAATTTTTGAATTTTGTGGAGCACGGATTTTCAAAGTATGACCTGATGATTCTCTGGATTTCCTCAGTATCTTTTGTTACGTCCCCCTTTTCATTTCTGATTTTGATAATTTGCATGCTCTCTGTGCCTTTTGGTTAGTTTGGATAAAGGTTTGTCTATCTTATTGATTTTCTCAAAGAACCAACTCTTTGTTACATTGATTCTATGTGTTGTTTTCTTTATTTGTACTTGATTGATTTCAACCCTCAATTTGATTATTTCTTGGCATCTATTCCTCAGGGTTGAGTTTGCTTCCTTTTGTTCCAGAGCTTTCAGTTGTGCTGTTAATTCTCCAGTGTGACTATTCTCCATTTTTTTCATGTGGGCACTTAGTGCTATGAACATTCCTCTTAACGCTGCTTTAAAAGTGTTGCATAAGTTTGGGTATGCTGTGTCTTCATTCTCATTGAATTCTAGGAAGTCTTTAATTTCTTTCTTATTTCTTCCTTGACTCAGGAATGGTGCAATTGTGCATTATTCAATCTCCATGAATCTGTAGGGTTTTTGTGATTTGTGTTTTTATTGAATTCTAACTTTAAAGCATGGTGGTCTGATAAGACACAGGGTGTTTTTCCAATATTTTTGTATATAATGCATTTTGCTATGTTGCCAAGTATGTGGTCGATTTTAGAGAAGGTTCCATGTGGTGCTGAGAAGAAGGTATATTCTTTTGTGTTTGGATGGAATGCCCTATAGATGTCTATTAAACCCAACTGGGTCATAACTTCTGTTAGTTCTTTTGTTTCTTTGTTAAGTTTATGTCTTAACAAGGTGGTCCTGTCTAGTGGTAAGAGTGGGATATTAAGTCTCCCACTATAAGAGTGTGAGTTTTTATGTGTAGTTTAAGTTTTAGTAATGTTTCTTATACGAATGTGGGTGCCTTTATATTTGGGTGCATAGATGTTCAGAATTAAGACTTCATCCTGATGGATTTTTCCTGTGACGAATATGAAATGACCTTCCTCATCTCTTTTGATTGAATTTAGTTTGAAGTCTACTTTGTTAGATATTAGGATAGCTATACCAGCTTGTTTCTTGAGTCCATTTGATTGGAAAATCTATTTCCAACCCTTCAATCTGAGATAATGTCTGTCTTTGAAGTTGACGTATATTTGTTGTATGCAGCAGAAGGATGGAGTCTGTCTTCATATCCATTCTGTTAGTCTGTGTCTTTTTATAGGCGAGTTAAGACCATTAATACTGAGGGAAATTAAGGGCCACTGAGTGTTAATTCTTATTTATTTTGGATTTGGTCGTGGTGGTGGTATTGTGTGTGGATTTACCCTGCTTTTTTGTTGTTTTTTAGGGTTTGGGTTTTGTTTTGTTTTTTCTTTTGGGATTATCTATTGCCTATGATTTTGTGAGTGTAGTTAACTTCTTAGGTTGGAGTTTTTCTTCCAGTACTTTCTGTTGGGCTGGATTAATGAATATGCATTGTTTAAATCTGGTTTTGTCATGGAATATCTTGTTTTCTCCATCCATAGTGACTGAAAGCTTTGATGAGTATAGTAGTCTGGGCTGAATCCGTGGTGTCTTAGTGTTTGTAGAATATCTATCCACGACCTTCTAGCTTTCAGAACTTCCATGGAGAAGTCAGATATTATTCTGATAGGTTTGCCTTTATATGTTACTTGGCCTTTTTCTTTCACTGGTCTTAATATTCTTTCTTTATTCTGTATATTTGGGGGTTTTATTATTATGTGGTGAGGGGACTTAATTTTGTGCTCCACTCTATTTTGTGTTCTATAGGCTTCTTGAACTTTTTTTTTTTTTGGTTTTATGAGATAGGGTTTCTCTGTATTGTTTTGGAGGCTGTCGTCCAGCCTGGCCTTGAACTCACAGAGATCCACCTGCCTCTGCCTCCCGAGTACTGGGATTAAAGGTGTGCACCACCACCGCCAGGCTGGCTTCTTGAACTCTCAGTGTCATGTCTTTCTTTAGGTTGGGAAGGTTTTCTTCTATGATTTTGTTAAATATGTTTTCTGCACCTTTGAGTTGGGTTTCTTCACCTTCTTCTACACCTATTATTCTTAGGTTTGTCCTAAGAAGAAGGAATCTAGATTCCTATCTCTCGTGCTCACAAAAATAAATTCCAGACATATCAAAGATCCTAATGTAAGACATAAATTCTGAAAAAGAAGGGGAAAGACTTCATGATATAGTCATGGGCAGTATTTTTCTGAATAGAACTTCAATGGCCAAGAAATAAAGCCAAGAATTCATAATGAGACCTCATTAAACTAAAAAAAAACAAAAAACAAAAAAACAAACTTCTGCTGTGATTACCTGCACAAGATCTGCATAAGATCAGGCCTGCTACTATTCTGAATTAGTGTGAGTCAGAGAGGAAGACAGGAGAGAGAGACAGAGACAAAGAGACAGAGATAGACAGAGACATGGAGGGATACTCTCTCAACCTGGACACATTGGGGAGCTGAGTGGGGACTGGGTGGGGGGCTGGAGGGGTTGGTGGGGGAGTAGGGGATAAGGGGAGGGAGAGGGAGCTGGGATTCACATGTAAAGCAAGCTTGTTTCTAATTTAAATTAAAAAAAAGAATTTTAACAAAAGAGGAAAGTTAAGAGGATTGTGGAAGACCCAAGCTTTAATGTAGAAGGTGCTTTACTGAAGGCCTATTGAAATGAAAGATCAGGAGTTGTGATAAAGCAGGAAATGCTTAACTTTTAGATTCCTCTGTATATAACAATTAAGTTGTGATCTAGAAACATTTTTTCCTTTTAGTACCACTTCTCTCAAACATACTATTTTAGAACTTTCTTCTGATCACAGGCAGACACCATAAACTTACTAGTCAATTAAGAAAGCAATCACAAATGCATCATGCCTTATTTTAAGAAAAATAAACAATCACCAGTGTTTATTAGGTACTTTTCTATTGCTTTAAAATACCTGGACACAAAGCAAGTTGGGGAATAAAGGGTATATTTTGGCTCACAGTTCCAGAGGGATACAATTCATTATGGCAGAAGGTCATGACAGTGGGGAGGGAAGGCATGGTTTCAGGGCCTGAAAATTGGATGCTTACATCCTCATCCACACACAGGAAGCAGAAAGAGAACAGGAAGTTGGGGTAAGGCTATAATCCTTCTGAACCTGGCCCCTACATTAGTGACATACGTCCTCCAGCACTGCCAAACAAATCCAATTGTTCAAATACATTGCCTATGGGGGACATTTCTCACTCAAACATGCATGCTGCAATGATAACAATAATAATAACAATAATAATAAACTGAATGTTCTCAGTATCACCGAGGGGTGAAAATAGAGTATAGTTTTATAGATTGTAGAAACATAAGGCTTCAGATAAACACAAAGGATGTTTCCTACAGTCACACAACAAATATTGGTGTTCCTGACATCATAGTAAAATCTAGGGAAAAAGTCAACAGCAACAATAACAAAGAGTAGTGTTGAGAAGATCAGTCCAGGGAGGATAGTTGGTTTCTAGAAGAGCTCATTGAATACCCTGGGGCTCTATGCCATCCCCCGGAGGCAAAGACTCAGGGGATTGCACACACAGGTCAACCAGAGAGGCTCCACCAGTATAAGACAGTTCACAAGTCCTGGCCTGTGGGGTTGGTGCTCCACAAAAGACTGAACTGGATTTGACCTTGTGTACCAAGAACATTTAAAAACCAAAGAAAAATTTCCTAGAAGTGCCACTTACGTTAGAAAAGTGCTTGCCCACATTTCCTCTAGCTTCTTTTTGCATATCTGACACTGGGAAGGTTAGATGACAAAAGGGGAGAACCAGTCAGCCACTTTGGAAATCAATATGGAGATTCCTCAGAAAAATGAGAATAAACCTACCACAAGACCCAGCAACTCCACTCTTAGGCATATACCCAAAAGATGCCCATTCATACAACAAAGATGTCTGTTCCACTATGTTCATAGCAGCATTATTTGTAATAGCCATAACTTGGAAGCAACCTAGGTGTCCCTCAACCGAAGAGTGGATAGAGAAAATGTGGTACATTTACACAATGGAGTACTATTCAGCAGAAAAAAACAATGGAATCCTGAGATTTGCAGGCAAATGGATGACACTAGAAGAAACCATCCTGAGGGAGGTAACCCAGTCACAAAAAGAGAAACATGGCATGTACTCTCTCATATATGGATTTTAGACATAGACCTGGGGAGTTCCAGCCTTCAATCCCATGGCCAGAGAGTCTGGGAAACAGAAACTTCATTCAGTGGCTGATGGAAGAAGAGGCAGACTCCCTCAGTTAAGTGCTGAGCTGAACTCAGGAAAGCCAGTACCAGAGAGGGAGGACTGATGACCAAAGGGATTAAGACTGGGCTGGTTTAACCCCCCAGAAACAGCTGACCTGACAAAGGTTAACTCTTGAATCCCAGGCATCAGCCTGGGAATCCAGCATGGGACTGATCAAGACCCCCTGAATCTGGGTGTCAGTGAAGAGGCCTAGGTAATCTATTGAGCCTTGGGCAGCAGATCAGTACTCATCCGGAGTATACACACTGACTTTGGACTCCCATCCAAAAATGTGAGGTGCACTCTCACCCTGAACTGTATGAAATGACAGACTATGGACACACCCATGCAGGGCCTCACCCTCCCTGGAGAAATGAGGGGATAATGGGGGGGGGGTTGGGGGGAGGGCACGGGAGTAGGGGAGGGTAAGGGAGAGGGACCTGGAACTGACTTGTGAAGCAACCTTGTTTCTTATCTAAATTTAAACTGAAAAATGAATTTTAAAAAATTAACAGGAAAAAAAAAACAAAAAACAAAAAACAAAGAACAGAAAAAAAAAGAAGGGGGAGAACCAAAGAAAAACAAAGTAAGAAAACTCACATCCCTCAAGCCTATTTCTCTAAGAAATCGGTTCAACTTGGAGGTGAAAACCAGACAGTAGAAAGACAAGTTAGTTATACATGGAACTAAGGACTTTATTTGAACTGGAATAGTTTTTGTTTTATGTGTGTGTATGTCTGTGTGTGTCTGTGTTTGTGTGTGTGTATGTGTATGTCTCTGTGTAGTTCTGTGTATATGTGTGTGTGGCTCTATGTGTGTGTGTGTGTCTGTGTCTGTGTGTCTGTGGTTCTGTGTGTGTATATGTCTTTATGTGGTTCTGTGTATGTTTATGTGTGTGTGTGTGTGTCTGTGTGTCTGTGTGCATGTATGTGTGTATGTATGTATGTATGTATGTATGTATGTATGCATGTGTTTGGGTGTGCATGTTTGTGAGTGCATGTGCTTTTCAAATGGGGTGCAGAGGACCATTTTGGGTATGATCCTTTAGGAGCTATCACACCTCCACACATATGAGTTAGGGTCTCTTAATGGCCTAGAGCTCACAAAGTAAACTAGGTTAGCCAGCCAGTGAGTCCCAGGAATGTGCCCATGTCCACCTCCCCTGCTCCAGGGTTGTAAGTTCTGCCACATTGCTGAGCTTTTGGCAGGGGAGGATTGTGGAGGTCAAATCCAGGCCCTCATGCATACAAATGAGGCAAGCACTTTACTAATTAGCTATCTCCTCAGAACTATTTTTAGGTTTTAATTGAATGAAATTTTGGACATGAAATAGAGTACGTAGAAAATACAACAAATTCTTCTGTTATCATTCATGGAAAATATTGATCCATTTTTAATCCCAATTACTCTAGCTCTTGATTAAATTCTGAAGCACTTTTAACTTGATGTATTAGTGAGGGCGAGGGTCTGAACTGTTGTATCAGAGAAGACTTATAAAGGAATGCAAGTAAGACAAGGCTCAGGGAGTTTAAGAAATGTACAAGGCTCAGAAACTCCTGAAAATTACAAGTTTCATAATCCTCTCGCCCAGGTTGTATTACAAGCTGAGAAGAAGAGACTCTCCAACCTGCCTGCATGTTATTGAGAAAGTTCCAGGGGTGCTGCTTTTGTGAATCATCAGCACACTGGAAAGGGACTTGGTAATTCAGTTGCCTTCAGGTCATTCATGTTCCTGTAAATATCTCCTCACCCATAATAAATCACTCCCAAAGATGCACTGCTTCTCTAACCCAGACTTGGAATCATCTCTTGGATATGGCATTGGTGTCCTCTCTAGGCTAAATAGAGATTTGCCTTCATCCTTCCAGGAAAAGTCACACAACTCAGCTACGATTGTCCATGTATAAAATATAATTCAACCTCTGAAGCAGACCTGTCGTTTACAACATGCACAGAGTTGGAGAATCCATTAAGTGACTTAATAGATAATAATGCAAGATCCCCCTTGTATGTAGAATCTGAAATAATCTTATTCATAGAAGGAGAGAACAAGAAGTCTGTAGGGGCAGAGAGAAAGGAAATGATTTGGACAAAGGATGCAAAACATCCCATTGTTCAGGGTAAATTTTGGAAATCCAATGCATAGCAGGATGACTACAGCCATAAAAATTTCTCATTACTTCCTGAGGGGCCACACTTTCTAACAGTGCCAATCCCTATGGGCCTGAGGCATTCAGGTCCATAGGGATTGGCCCATTCAAACAACCACACACAACCTCCTATGACAACCCACATGAAGCATGGAGGACACCCAGCGCTGGCAGGGAATTTCAATGCAGGAAGCTCACTAGACATTGGCCACCAATATAAGGCTACTACCTATCTTCAGTATGCATTTATGTCCCTTGGCAGTGGTTTCCAGGCCCCTCGAACTCCAAGTGGCATGTCAGGGTCTCCCAAGGTCTCTCTCAAACCACACTCTGTTAGGAGCACAGAGACCGAAGGGAGGATCTCTCCTTATTTTCTGTAAACCCAATCTCTAAACCATTCTCTGGCTGCTTCTGACTTGTCTTAGTTGAAATTGATTTTGCATGATCTCTGCATTTAAAATCCCTGCCAGCACTGTGTGCCTTTTTGCTTCAGTCATGGAGGTTGTCATAGGAGGTTATCTGTGGTTGTTTGAATGAAAACAAACCACCCCAGGCTCATAGGGATTGGCACTATAAGGAAGTGTGACCTTTTTGGAGTAGGTGAAGCCTTGTTGCAGGAAATGTGTCACTGGGGGTGAGCTTTGAAGTTTTAGAAGCCCAATCCAGGCCCAGTGTCACTCTCTTTTTCTGCTGCCTGCTAATGCAAATGTAGAACTTCCATGTTTATAATGAACTAAACCTCTGAACTCTAAGGCAGCCCCAATTAAATGCTTTCCTTTATAAGAGCTGGCATAGTCATGGTGTCTCTTCCCAGCAATAGAAACCCTAAGACACTATGAAAACAGTGTGAGTGTCTCTTATCAATCCCAACAAAGCACTCTTTCAACATCTCATTTCTCCACATTTGTCCTCCAGGTCAAAGAGAAATGTCTGGTTCTATCTCTGGGGGCTCTCACATCACTTCCAATCTTTATCACTCAAAATAAGGTACATCCTTCTCATAGATACTTGCCCAAGATCATTCCACCTGCTTTTTTAGTGGGTCTTAGATTAAAACCTGAATTTTGTAAACTTAATGCCCAAAATGTTTTGGCTCATAGGTTATATCAATCAAAAAGCTGGACATGTCTTGTTGTTGTTGTTATTTGGTTGAGATTTTTGATTGGGTTTGTTTGTTTGTTTTTATTCTTAAGATAAAAGTATTGAATGTTCACTGAATTTGCTACACAGAACTGCTTTGAGTCTTGTTGTCAGCGAGATACAGTACCCACAGTCAAACTGTCAAATTGCTGGAATAAAAACAAACAAATATTATCTGCCAAGGAATATAGCACCATCTGAAGGGCAATCATTTCTGTTCTTTTCAGAGTCTGTGTGAAAAAGATATTGAGACTATTAACCTTCATCCTGCAAGCCTCCATCTGAAAAGTTGCTTTGTTTTCACCTTGGCTTTCGGTGGTCTGCCTCTCATAAACCTGTCTAGTCATAGGTTGGGCTTCAGAAAGAAGCCTTCCCCAAGAGCCAGGACATGGTGATGCTTGGACATCTATTGTAGAGTAGGGGGAGGAAAACCATTCTCAAGTTTCACAAAAATCAGTATTATCTTGCCCCACAAACTCAAAAGTCTGGCCACTCCACAACTTCCCTCTCTTCATCCATTAATCTCAATCTGCCCATCAAGGGTGGACCTTTAAAACCTCCCAGTCAAATCAAATATCTTCTACTCTCAAACTGGTCTTCTGTCATCATTCCAAGTGAAGAGTATACCGAAATGGCTACATAATTTGTAAGGGTTGGTTCAAAATGAAAGTGTAGGGCTCTGTATTCATAAATGGCTCAGGATTCAAGACACCAATAGCAGAGTATAAAACCAATTATGGGATCCCGTGAGGTTTTAATAAAAAACTGTATAGGTTCTGTATTGGAATTCATTGTTTTCTCACCAATGTGATAAATTTGAGAACAGAAAATAGTTATCAGTGTTGCATCCTGGTGCTCACTCAAGTAATTGATAAATAAATGATGTTATGAGAGCAAGAACGTCCCTCTTCTAGAGTTCTGACATTCCAAGTTTACTCTGCCGTCAGAAACTGTCAGACACTCACTAGCATCAAATATCCACAGATGGGAGAGAAACATGAAATGACTGACCCTCTGTTCTCCCAAGAGAGCCCAGAGCAGTGTGTTCTTGAGAACTCATGTGAGACTACTCAAAAACTTGACTGTTACGGTAAAAGCCAGAGAGATCCTCCTATCTCCCAGAGCTGAGCCTGTGCAAGTGAACTCATTACCTTTCCTACAATTGAATAGGCAAATAGGTCATTAGAGAGGCATGATGCTCTAATCAGAGTCATTTCCATACAAGAGTGTGTGTTGAGTGTTTTTTTTTTCCAGTTGTAACATGTTTGAAATTCAGGCACAATTCCACTTATTAATAGTCATTAGTGGGCTACCAATAACAACCAATCCTTTAGGTACAGAAGCTAAGCTGTGAGCTTGTTTGAAATGTAAACAGGCTATTCATGAATTTGCTAATTATAATTCCCTGTTTGGCCTTTGGCCAACCTTCATTCCCAGGAAGTAGCCACTGATAGAAATGTCATGTCATGCCATGATGAGTTCTGGCTGGCAGGTCACAATCTATGATTTGGAGGTTAACAATCCAGAAGTCCTCAAACTTTTGTTCATTTATTTGCTTAATTATTTTACTAAATCCTGCAAGAGTCATGGGTAAGACTGGATGAGATTCATGGGTGAGAAAATATGGATGCAGCACCTTGTCACCCAAGTAAACTTTTAATGCTTCTGCTAGATGTGTCCCTGAGTATTAGTAATGGCCATCAGTCCTGGGAGCAGCAAGGACATTCTGAGCAGAAGAAAAGTGAGATCGACCTAGAGCATTACATTAAATATCAAAATATTCCACCTTTTGAAGCGATTTACTTATATTCTTCTCTTATTAAATAAAACTCAGGAGTCAGACATTAGGGTAGAAACCTGACAGATCCAAAGAGTGATGGAGGAACGATCAGCTGACCCTGCCTCTCCACACTTCCAGATCATAAAGGCCTGTGAGTCATCCCAAGCCCCTCCTTATTCCTCCTGTGTCTCTCTATCCTAATCTGGGTTGACCAAAAATTCTATGACTAAATTCTGGCCAGCTGAAGGTTGACTCTGCCCTCTGATTCAAGGTTTTACTTTATTAGCAGTCTCTGGTGTGTCAGAGTGCAATCAAAATACCCCACAACAAACTTTTAAAAGCGGGAGACTTTTACAGAAACATCTACATTCTAATATCCCTGATGAAGTAGGGGCACCTGAGAGCATGTGTTCATCCTCCCATAAACAAAGCAGAAGAGGTCTCCTGTTCCCACATCCTTGATTACATTTCCTAATGATGGTCTTTCTGATGGGGTGAAATGGAATCTCAAAGAAGCTTTAATTTGCAGGTCATGTAGCTAAAGATGGCAATGGTTTTTATTTTTTTAACTTTCACTAATCATTTGCATTTTTCTTTTGAAAACTCTCTGCTTGATTCTTTAGTCCACTTTTTGATTTGTTGTTTTCTCATTTGGTGTTTTGAGATCTTAGTATGGTCTAGATATGAATCCTCTGTCAAATATATAGTTGGCAAATATTTCTCCTGTCTTTAGGCTCTCTCTCCACTTCAGCCATTTCTTTTATTGTGTATAGTTTTTTATACTTGCATAAAACCCTGTCTATTGATTATTGGCCATGCTTCCCAAGCAATGTGAGATCTGTTCAGAAAGTCCTTTTCTATGCCTATATATTGAAGTATTCTATCTTACTAAATATTAATGGGTTTTTATTTTGTTTTGTATTAATATTTAGTAAGATAGAATACGCCCCCAATGCCAAGGGTAGCTCAGCCTTGCTTTTGTATAAAACTTACATGGTCATGTTTCCCTCCAGATCACATCACCCAGTTTCTCTCATAGCACACCTGCTCCCAGCCCTGAGCACATGGCATCAATCATCCCCACCCCCAGCCCCTTCCCCAGCCCTCCCAGTCTATCCAAGCCTCTCTGCCCTGAGCAATTCCAGTCCTTGGCGCCCAAGCTGCAACTGCCCATTACCTGGGAGAGTTAATAAGAAATTCACCTTCCCTTCCCAGCACAAATGAATTCTAGTCAGTTCATTCTCACAGGAAATAAATTTTAAAATGGAAATTAAACAAAACAATTGCTAGCAAAGGTAATAATGGGTCGTCCCTGAATTCTGCCTCTGAGAGGAATACATTACCATTCCCAAGGCCATAGCAGGCTGAGAGAAGCCAGCTGGCCCCAGAGCTTGCTGGTACTTGGGACATGCAAGCCTATGGCACTGGTGTCCAAACCCTGATGGCCTGGTCTCAGAACCACATAGCTTCTTTTTTTAAAAAATTCCCTAGCTACATACAAGCACACTTGATACTGAATTTTCTATGACCTGGAGGTGAGATGCCTTTTGTCCCTAGGTCTATTTCCAACACCAATCAGGACTTCAGGGACCATAACACAGTGATTAAGAGACAGGCTGATCGTGGGTAGTCTCTTCCGTTCTCTACCTGTGTGACCTTGGGCAAATTACTTAAACTCTCTAAGCTTTGACTCCTTATCTGTTAAATAAGATTTAAAAAAATACTTACCTCTTAGGATTACTGTGAAAGCAAATAAATTAATGCTTGCAAAGCCAGTGCCTCGAAGATCATAAGTGCTCAATAAATGTCAGCTTTTATTATTATCCTATTTTTTAAAGGTCTATGGGGGCAAGGTGGATATTCTGCAACCTTAAGCAGGTCCCATTTGATTTATTGTTTAAATGTTTATATTGTGCTTAAAAGTTTAATGTGATTCTTTAAAAAGGAATTTATATCTTTAAACAAAACCGATGGTGTCAGAAGCCTGAATCAGATGAGAAGGGCTTGTTGAACTCCTTAGATTTTCCTGACCAGGAAACCCATAAAATGTTGAATTGAAATATCACTACAGGTGTTTGCAAGTCACACACACCATGCACAGATTGGACATTACTGCTGAAGAATAAGACAGAGGCAATGCCTGTACACAGAGAAAATGATGATAGTCAAGCAACTACTGGCACTAGCATGCAACTGTACTCAACTTCTTACTCATAATAAGCAGGTAATGAGAGAATGGTTAAAAAAATAGAAATGTTCATATAAGGGACTTGGATCCAAAGCACCGATCCTACAAGTATTTTGGTTCTGTGTTGGGGGGAAGGCTCCCTGTGTATTAAATTTCCTTTTCTTTTTAATCCTGGGATAAAGAATTGGAGTTTATTTAAGAAGAAAGTGTCAAAGAAAATGCTACAACCCTCCAAGTTCAATAGGAGTGGAACTTTGGCTTGTGACAGCATTGTGCAGCCAGTGAAATGGTGGCTGGGCTGTTGATGGGGATGAAAAGCAGGCATATTTTGAGCGCAGTTCTGCACCACAGCTTTAAAGTTCTTATTTTGTTAAGGAATTTGCGGCTCCTTACTAAAGAATTCTTCCATCTTTGTTTGCATTTTCAGTATAAATTCTGACACTGGAAAAAGAAAGAACTTCACTAACACTGAGAGTATTTATCATTATGCTGCTCATAATAATTCAAAATTATCTCAAAGTTAGACAATAAGCCATGAAAGAGTTTTGACTTCTTTGACATCTGTATGGATGTGTTTTATTGATGTCATTTGCTAAACTTTCTCCAGTCAGTGTTGTTGGACTTTGCTCAGTCTACTGTACATGAAGTGGGGTAGAGTATTGAACAGCAGTTAAGAGTTAACTCTCTGGGGCCAGGTGGAAATGGGTGTGAATCCTGATGTTACCATGGTGTTAAAAGATCATGTCAGTCCATGTTTCCTAATGTCTCAGCTTCCTAATTTACAAAGTGGGACTGATAATAATATTTACCTGGTAATGTAATCACGATGAAGAAATTTTACAAATTACCCTTACATCAGTGATAGGGACTAGGGTCTAAAATTTAGTATGTTCTCATGAATATCAACTGTCATCACTATGCCCCTGTTTCCAACATCATCATACCAAGCACATCTGGACTTCAAATCCCACGTGCCCTCAGTTAACACTGCAAGTGACTGCAAGGATGGAGTTTTCTGTAATCCTGTTTCTTCCAGGTTTACGCTGCCAATTTGGAATGTGTGACCCTTAACAAGCAGGCAACTACGTGTCCTTTCCACCACACCCTCCATATTTTCAGACTCAGCATTCTAAACAACCTTGGGCATTTTCCATCTCCAAATACACAAGCCCCCATGGTCTACACATCAAAGGAAAGCCAAGGTCGGTTAGAAACAGTTTGCTGGACCAAATTCTGTATCCTAGCATCCATCTTTTAATACAGTAACCCAAAATAGTAGCCCTAGCCAGAATTTATGCTCCTATTAAACCCACATACTGCTGAATTTTTCTTCCAAATTATTTGTCAACAATTGATTGGCAGCCCTCACACTGAAGTGTGAGGTTTTTGAAGTAGATAGTTGACCACCACGCCCACATTCCCAAAGGCAAGGATCCCTGGAAGCTGAGCTGCAACTGCCCCCTTCAGGCAGGGTATGGAAACCTCCAATTAGCCTTGCCAATCAGCATTTCCCAAATTTCATCCACACTTGCCTAACCCGGAAGATGGGTTTTCTGAGCCTGATTCAAACCATGTGTACATGTGTCAGGGAGCAGGAGTCTCTAGAGAATATTTTCTGGGAATCTCGCAAGGTCCAGGAATGTTTTTAAAAGACAGAAGCAGCTTTGACAGCAGCGATGAAAACGCTATTGGGTAAGCAGGGTATTAGAGTTAAGGTTTGCTAACTGCTATTTGTAGGCTGTCTGTGTGGGCCCAGCCACAGTAGCTCCACGGGGCTGGCTAAAAGTCACAGAATTCCTGCGCTACTGTCCCCTGTCAGCAAAGTGCTGAGACAACAAACTTAACCCCTCTGTCCGGTGTGAGCCTATCAGCCATGGCTATTAAATCCCACAAAAGGGAGAAGAGGAGACGTGAATAGAGCTGAAGGAAAAGCACTTTCCCCATTTGGATAGCTGTGCAGGACCGGAGCTTCTGGAGAACAGCACCGAGTGTAATTGCTGGCCTGAAAGAAAAAGAAAAACTATAAAAGGAAAGAGAGAGGGGGGGATTGATAATGAACAATTTATCCTCAGAGCTAACAGTTAATTAATTCTGAAAATATCTGTCAGGCTAATAGAAATGGGGGGAGGGCTATGCCACATACACAATTAATAAAATAATAATAACAAAAAAGAAAGAAAAAAAGATTTTTTAAAGGTGTTACTATCTTCTTACAGGCTGGGCCCTGGGCTTCCCAATGTCATTTTCGACACATTTTTTCCCCTCCGTCTCTTTTCAGAAATTGTTCTCATGAATGATTTATATATGTCTAGTTATCTGGAGTGATTTCTATGGACCCCGGCGCATTGCTGCATAATTGTTAATTTTAACGCCATAATAGCTTCAGATGGAGGAAGAGATTAGGCATTTATTGCACAATTAAATGAAACATACTTGAGAATCACAAAGGGTTCCGTAATTATTTCAGACCATTAATAAAATGGGCATTAAATTATATGGGACACAAAAGGGAAAGGAAATAGATTTTCATTACAGCAATAGAAGCTGAGAGTAGTAATAGATCCTTGTTGAATTATCTTTCTCTCTCTCTCTCTCTGAAATTAATTGTTGCCTAGCTTATTTCAAAGCAAAATAAAGGAGTAAAAAAAAGTGTTTTAAAGAACCGCTGATGAAAGGGCTTTGTTTGATGGGGACAATAGCCAGTGATACACTCCAAAAAACAAGGTAATCTTTGATTCTGGGTTCTTGCCTTTGCTTCCAACGACTTTCAAGGCAGCTCTTTCAGCAGCTTGGGGTTTCCTCACACCTACCCAGCTCTCTGCACAACTTGAAGACTCAGGAGCGACAGGGGAGGGTGAGGAAGTTGAGGAAGAATGAGTCAGTGGCTTCTCCATCCAGCTGTTCCTGGAGGAACAATTTGGATGGTTGGACACAAAGTCGTGGCAGTTGGCAGTATTGAGAGTATCAGGCTTGGACTTGTTGAAAGAGAATGAGAATGGAAGGTCATCTCATTCACTGATTCACTGCCCCATCCAATGACTATGCATAAGCTTCAAAACAATGCTTTGGGGGTTCACTGCTTTAGACTAGAGAGAAGAAGACTCGGAAAACCTTGAACTTAATGCCACCATAAGCCACAGCATCCAAGAAGCCCTGCTGTGTTCACTATTCTATCACCACAGGATTCAGGTGTCATTCTCGTGTGTCTGCTTCTGTGGCTGCCTAGACCTGAAGCCTGGTGTGTGGGGTCTAAACTCAGAGTCTAGGACTTAGGCTGGGCTCAAGTCTTTTGCCTCTACAACCCAACATCACAGGGTCAGCCCCATAATGTCCATCAATGACATTTTCACACCTGAGGTTTCACCTGCTATATCTCACTCCCAAGATCTTGTAACTCTGTACAGGAGCCACGGTGTGCAGACCCCATGACTCCATGGGAAACTGGAGAGGTGGTCAGAACATCAGTAAAATACATTGACCTTTAATTGACCTTTAGGAAAAGCTTAGGTGGAGCGAAGTCTAGAGAGTTTGAGGGAGTTCCCAAACCAGCTTGCGGTGAGATCACACATAGAAGGTGGAGTTATGAAGAGCTTGGACAGTTAAGCAGCTTACAGTCACAGACGTACAGACGTAAGACCCCCCCCAGCTTAAGTGTTTCTCTTATTGACAAGATTCTCAGATGCTAAGGCTTCCCTTGACACCTCCCCCATAGTCTGTATATTAGTCAGAAATCTATCCTCTCTATAAAAGGGATTGCTCAAGAATGTAGTAAGAAAAGCAGATTCCCATTTGTTTGTTTGGTTTTTGAGAAGGGGTCTCTGCACATAGCCCTGGCTGTCCTGTAACTCTTTATGTAGAGTAGGTTTGCCTCGAATTTACAGAGATCCACCTTCCTCTGCCTCCTAAGAGCTGGGATTAAAGACATGAGCCACTACACCTGTTCGCAAATGTAATGAATGGAGAAAGAAGCAGATAGCATAAGAATATTTACAGATTCAAACAAATAAGTGAGGGGACCAAAGACAATAGAGAGACCCTCACACAACCATAACCTATAATGTTCATAGAATCATGGAGGACAGCAGAATTAATAAGAGAATGGAGATGAACTTAAATGGTTTTGGTTTTTACTAAAAAGATACATTCTGGAACTATAAATCACTGACTTTAAAATAATTTCTCCTTTGCATCTCATATGTATATAGTTATTCAGGATTGTGATTTAGCCTCAACAAAGAAATGAATAATGAAGACATGGTTTTCTCAATAAAGAGGTCTAGAGCTAGGACCCTCCCTTCCTGCACACTGACTGGCTAGATAGCTTAAGATGACTTCCCTAGATACCCTAACTGACTGGGATCTGCTGTATTACAACAAGATACAATTAATCCCTTCCCAAGACAAAATGAAACACTGATTTCTTTTAAATTTCATAAACTAAAAATAGGTCACATAATACATGTACTAATCACTTTTCTTTAGTCATTCAATGGTCTGTACATGTATCATGACATCTTGTTACATCCCATTAATAGATACAAGTATTGTTTTCCTGCTAAAGATAAAATTTGAACATTAAAAAATTTAACACTGCAAGTGATAGGCATGAGATGTATCTGGTGAAAACTTAAAGGTAGAAGTCAACTGAGGGACAAAAGCCTTGAAGAGGAAATGCAGAGAAACAGAAGATCAAATCTTAAGTACAAGCAAATGAGGGAAATCGCCTCAAACTCATGCCATGACAAATCCTGAAGGGGAATGGCACCATTGCTAAAATAAATTACCTACCTTCCAGAGAAATAAGCTGAAGAAATCTACTGTGCAAAAAGACAACAGCAACAATAACAGCAATCGTTATCAATACACTAGATTCGACAGGCGTTCTCTATTTAGGCCTGGAATCAGCATATGTTTTCTACCTAGACCTGCTTACACTCGGGTCTAGAGCTCAGATTTATGATCCTTCTGAGCCCAGAATCCAGAGTCTAGAAACCAAAGTAGCTCGATATTAGCAAAACCCTACAGCAAGCCCCAAAAGCAAGGGGAAGCACTGCTATACCTTGGAATCCTCCACCCTCGGGACACCCCATCTTTCAGAACCTAACAACTCATCATGACTCCCCATCTCCCAGAACCCATTATCCCTTGGGACCTGCACATCCCTCAGGAACCCTCATCCCTAAAGATTCATCACTCCTTATGACTTCTCATTCCTCAAGACCCTCCATCCCTCAAGACCCAACATCACTCAGGACCCATTATCACTTAGGACTCATCATCACTTAGTACTCTGCCATCTCTCAAGACAATCTATCCTTCAGGATTCACTATCTCTAAGGAATCCCCATCCCTCAGGACCCATCATCCCTCAGGATCCATCATTCCATAAGACTCATCATCCCTTGGGACTCACTATCTCTGGACCCACTAATTGAATTCAGCCAATGAAGTCACCTAAAAAAAATAAGAATATTCCCAGAAAATAAGTCATCACAAAAAAGATTCAACGTAAGTCACAAATGTAGGCATCTTCCTTTATGAAGTACTTTACTTTTTGGAAATTTTATGTATAGTTATAAAATATCTCCTTAGGGAATATCCTTAAAGAAGACAGGCATTTTATGACTAAATGATAAAAAGTATAGAAATGATATGATAACTGAATCAAATAAAAATTTAAATTTTGATCATGTTAATGTTATAAAATCTTACTGTGTATGTTTTTTCTTTTTTATTTACATTAGAAACAAGCTTGTTTTACATGCCAAACCCAGTTCCTTCTCCCTCCCATCCTCCCCTGCCCCCCACCAACCACTATCCCATACTCTTTCTGCTCCACAGGGAGAATGAGGTCTTCCATGGGGGATCTTAAAAGTCTGCCATATAATTTGGAGCAGGGCCTAGATCCTTCCCTGTGTCTAGGCTGAAAGAGTATCCCTCTATGTGGAGCGGACTGCCAAAGTCTATTCATGTACTAGGGATAAATACTAATCCACTACTAGAAGCCCCATAGATTGCCCAGACCCCCAAACTGACATCTAGTTTCAGAGGGTCTGGGACAGTCCTATTCTGGTATCCCAGCTATCAGTCTAGGATCCATGGGCATCCCCTTGTTGAGGTAAGCTGTTTCTCTGGGTTTCTGAGCCTGCCCAGCTATCAGTCTAGGATCCATGGGCATCCCCTTGTTGAGGTAAGCTGTTTCTCTGGGTTTCTGAGCCTGCCCTTGACCTCTTTGCTCATCACTCCTCCCTCTCTGCAACAGGATTCCAGGAGATCAACTCAGTGTTTAGCTGTGGGATTCTGCTTCTGCTTCCATCAGCTACCAGATGAAGTCTCTAGGATGGCATATAAGATAGTCATCAGTCTCATTATCAGAGAAGGGGATTTAAGGCAGCCTCTCAACTATTGCTTAGATTGTTAGTTAGGGGTCAACCTTGTAGATCTCTGAACATTTCCCTAGTGCCAGATTTCTCTATAAAACGCATAATGGCTCCCTCTGTTATGGTATCTCTTTTCTTGCTCTCCTCTATGCTTCCCCTGACTCAATTTTCTTGTTCCCTCATGTCTTCCTCTCCCCTTCTCTTATGCCCTTCTCTTTCTCCAAACTCCGTCTCCCCTCCCTCCATGCTCCCAATTAGCTCAGGAGATCTTGTCCCTTTCCCCTTCTCCAGTGGACAGTGTATGTCTGTCTTAGGATCTTTCATGTTTCCTAGCTTCTCTGGCTGTGTGGATTGTAGGCGGATAATCTTTTGCTCTATGTCTAAAATCCATATATGAGTGAGTACATACCATGTTTGTCTTTTGGGGATTGGGTTACCTAACTCAGGATGGTTGTTTCACTTCCACTGATAGAGAGTCTGGGAAACAGGAAAGAACCTAAAAGATATGCATAGTACCCAAGAGAAGAGGAATGAGGCAAGATCCTCTGAACAGATGGGGAACATGGCAAGGGATGGGGGGAGTGGGAGCTGGGAAGAAGAGAGGGGGAGAAGAGGAAGAGAGAGTAGGTCATGGGGGAACAGAAAGGTTGAGTAGGGGGGTAGGATAGGGGGAAGAGGGAATCATGGGTGAGAAGACAGATCAGGCACCAGTGTGACCTCTAGTGATCTAAAGGGATGACACCAATTGGCAAGCTAAGCAATAGTGGAGAGACCACCTCGAATGCCCATTCCTGATAATGAACTTGATGTCTATAACCATCCGGGAGCCTTCACCCTCATCCAGTGACTGATGGAAGCAGAGGCAAACACCCACAGTTAAGCACTGTACCCCACTTTTTAATTAGATTATTTAGTGTTGTAGTGACTAGCTTCCTGAGTCTTTGTATACTTTGGAAATCAGCCCTCTGTCAGACGTGGGGTTGATGAACATCTTTTCCCATTCTGTGGGCTGCTGTTTTGTCTTATTGACTGTGTCCTTTGCCTTACAGAAGTTACTCAATTTCAGGAGTTCCCACTTATTAACTGTCGATCTCATTGTCTATGCTACTGGTGTTATGTTCAGGAAGCAGTCTCCTGTACCAATTCATTCAAGGGTACCACATACATTCTCAACTAAGAGGATCAGTGTGGCTGGATTTATGTTGAGGTGTTTGATCCATTTGGACTTAAGTTTTGTGTATGGTGATAGATATGGATATATATTCAATCTTCTACATGCCTGCATCCAGTTATGCCAGCGCCATTTGTTGAAGAAGCTTTCGTTTTTCCATTGTATAATTTTAGCTTCTTTGTCAAAAATCAGGTGTTCGTAGCTGTGTGGGTCCATATCAGGATTTTCAATTCAATTCCATTCGTCTACCTGTCTATTTTTGTGCCAATACCAAGTTGTTTTCAAGACTATGACTCTATAATAGAGCTTGAAGTCAGGGAGGGTGATGCTTCTGGAAGTTCCTTTATTGTACAGGTCAGTTTTGGCTATCCTGGGTCTTTTGCTTTTCCATATAAAGAGCAGAATTATTCTTTCAAGGTCTGTGAAGAATTGTGCTGGCATTTTGATGTGGATTGCATTGAATCTGTAGATTGCTTTTGGCAAGATTGCCATTTTTACTACGTTGATCCTACCTATCCAAGAGCATGAGACATCTTTCCATTTTCTGGTATCTTCAATTTCTTTCTTTAAAGACCCAAAGTTGGTGCTAAACAGGTCTTTCACTTGTTTGGTTAACGTTACCCCAAGGTATTTTATGTTGTTTGTAGCTATTGTAAAGAGTGATGTTTCTCTGGTTTCTTTCCCAGCCCATTTATCATATATATATGTATATATGTATATGTATATATATATATTAGGGTTGCTGATTTTTTAATAATCTTGTATCCCGTCACTTTGCTGAAGGTGTTTATCAGCTGTAGGAGTTTCCTGGTAGAGTTTTGGGGATCACTTATGTAAACCATCATATCATCTGCAAATAGTGAAAATTTGACTTCTTTTCCAACTTGTATCCCCTTGACCTTCTTTTGTTGTCTTATTGATCTAGCTAGAACATCAAGTACAATATTGAAGAGGTATGGATAGAGAGGACAGCCTTGTCTTCCTGTTTTTAGAGGAATCGTGTTGAGTTTCTCTCCATTTGGTTTGATGTTGGCTATTGGTTTGCTATATATTGCTTTTATTATGTTCATGTATCTTCCTGTTATCCATGATCTCTCCAAGACCTTTATCATGAAGGGGTGATGGATGTTGTCAAGGGTTTTTCAGCATCTAATGAGATGATCATATGATTGTTCTTTCTCAGTTTGTTTATATGATGGATTACATTGATGGATTTTCAAAGGATGAAACTTCCCTGCATCCCTGGGATGAAGCTTACTTGCTCATGGTAGATGATTTTTCCGGTGTGTTCTTGGATTCGATTTGCCAGTATTTTATTGAATATTTTTGCATCAATGTTCATGAGGGATATTGGTCTGTAGTTTTCTTTCTTAGTTGTGTCTATGTGTAGCTTGGGTATCAAGGTATCGAAGCCTCATAAAGAGTTTGCCAATGACCCTTCTGCTTCTATTATGTGAAATACTTTTAGGAAAATTGGTATTATCTGTTCTTTGAATTTCTGGTAGAATTCTGCCCTGAAACCACCTGACCCTGGACATTTTGTTGTTGGTAGAGTTTTGACAGCTGCTTCTATTTCATTAGAGGTTATAGATCTATTTAAATTGTTTGTTTGTTCTTCATTTAACTTTGGTGACATCCATCCAGAAATTGTCCATTTCCTTTACATTTTCAAATTTTATGGAGTACAGATTTGCAAGGTATGACCTGATGATTCTCTGGATTTCCTCAATGTCCATTGTTATATGCCCCTTTTCATTTCTGATCTTGTTAATTTGCATGTTCACTCTCTGCCTTTTGGATAAAGGTTTGTCTATCTTGGTGATTTTTCTCAAAGAACCAACTCTTTCAGCTCTCAGTTTGATTATTTCCTGGCACCTACTTCTCTGGGGTGAGTTTGCTTCTTTTTGTTCCAGAGCTTTCAATTGTGCTGTTAATTATCTAGTGTGATTATCCTCCAGTTTCTTCACATGGACACTTAGTGCTATGAACTTTCTTCTTAACACCACTTTCAAAGTGTCCCATAAGTTTGGGTATGTTGTGTCTTCATTCTCATTGAATTCCAGGAAGTCTTTAATTTCTTTCTTTACTTTTTCCTTGACCCAGGAATGGTGCTATTGCACATTGTTTGATTTCCATGAGTTTGAAGGTTTTCTGCAATTTGTGTTGTTGTTGAATACTAACTTTAAAGCATGGTGATCTGATAAGATACAATTTTTTGTACCCATTGAGGTTTGCTATGTTTCCAAGTGTGTGGTCAATTTTAAAGAATGTCCATGTAGCAGTGAGAAGAAGGTATATTCTTTTGTGTTTGGATGGAATGTTCTATAGATGTCTGTAAAACCCAATTCAGTCATAACATCTATTAGTTCCTTTGCTTCTTTGTTATGTCTCTGTCTGGTAGTCCTGTCTAGTGGTGAGAGTGAGGTGTTGAAGTCTCCCACTATAAGTATGTGAATTTTTATGTGTGATTTGAGTTTTAGTAATGTTTCTTTTATGAATGTGGGTGCCTTTGTATTGGAGGAATAGATTTTCAGAATTGAGACTTCATCCTGATGGATTTCTCCTGTGATGAATATGGAACGAACTCCTTCATCTCTTTTGATTGTTTTTAGTTTAAAGTCTAATTTTTTAGATATTAGGATTCCTACACCTGCTTGTTTCTTTGGTTCATTTGATTGGAAAAAAATCTTTTCCCAGCCCTTAACTCTGAGGTACCATCTGTCTTTGTATTTAAGGTGTGTTTCTGGTATGCATCAGAAGAATTGAATCGTATCCATTCTGTTAGCCTGTGTCTGTTTATAGGCCAGTTAAGACAATTAATATTGAGGGTTACTAATGACCATTGATTGTTCATTCTTGTTTGATTAGGATTTGTTGTTGGTGAAAGTATTGTGTGTAGATTTCCACCCCTTTTTTCTTTTGACTGTTGGTAGAGTAGGATTATCTATTGCCTATGTTTCTGTGGGTGTAGTTAACCTCCTTGGGTTGGAGTTTTCCTTCCAGAATTTTCTGTAGGGCTGGATTAGTGGATATGTATTGTTTAAATTTGATTTTGTAGTGGAATATGTTTTTTCTGTCTATAGTGACTGAAAGCTTTGCTGGGTATAGTAGTATAGGCTGGCATCTGCGGTTTCTTAGTGTTGGTAGAATATCTCTCCAGGACCTTCTGGCTTACAGAGTTTCCATGGAGAAGTCAAGTGTAATTCTAGTAAGTTTGCCTTTATATGTTACTTGACTTTTTTCCTTTGCTTAATATTCTTTCTTTATTCTGTATGTTTGTGGCTTTGATTATTATGTGGGGGGGATCTTTTTGTAGTCCACTCTATTTGGTATTCTGTAGACTTCTTGTACTTTCATTGGCATGTCTTTCTTTAAGTTGGGGAAGTTTTCTCCTATGATTTTGTTGAATATGTTTTCTGTACCTTTGAGTTGGGTTTCTTTACCTTCTTCTATACCTATTATTCTTAGGTTTGACCTTTTCATGTGTCCCATGTTTCCTGGATATTTTGTGTTAGGGATTTGTTGTACTTAAGATTTTCTTTGGTTAATGAATCCAATTCTCCTTGTGTATCTTCAGTGCCTGAAATTCTCTCTTCCATCTCTTGTATTCTGTTGGCTATGCTTTCATCTGTAGTTCCTGATCATTTACCAAGCTTTTGTGTTTCCAACTTTCCCTCAGTTTGTGTTTTCTTTATTGTCTCTGTGTTGGGAGATGTCATTCTGTAAATATGTGTCTGATTGGTTTGAATAAAGCACTGTTGGCCAATAGGGAAGCAAGATAGGTGGGACTAGGAGTCTAGGAGGATTCTGGGAAATGTAAGGAAAGGTGTCATCCAGATGTGATTCCTGTAGGAGAGGACACAAGTCTGGCATTCTCAGAAAGATAAGTCCTTATAAAAATATATATTGGTGATTATGGGTCAATAATTAATTCAGAACTAGACAATGATAAACAATAGCAATTGACCAACCACTTCATAATTAATATAGTATCTTGTGTGTTACTTGGGGGCTGCAACTGTGGCAGGGCCCAGGCGGCTGGCAAGAAAGACTAAACGTTACATCTCTGTTTCAGTTTTCATGTCTTGAACTATTTTGATTGTGTCCTTTCTTGGCTTCCCTTGCTTTCTTTAAGAGATTTGTTGATTTCTTGTATTTTTTTGGGTTGTTTTTTTCTTCCATCTCTTTGAGGGCCTCTATCATTTTCATGAAGTTGTTTTTAAGGTCATTCTCTTCTATTTCATCTGTGTTGGTATGTTCAGGTCTTGCTGGTATACAGTCTTGAGACTCTGATGGTGTCATATTGGTTTTTCTGTTGTTGAATGTCATCTTCCCATCCCTTCTTCCAGTGGGTGCATGTGGAGTTTCTTCCTCTCCCGGTGGGTGCGGGTCCAAGGTTCCCTTCCGGTGGGTACATACAGGTCCAATACTCTCCTCTTCCTGTGGGTGGAGGCGGGACAAGTACTGGGAAGTTGGCAGGCCCTGGATGGACTGTTCCACCAGGACAGTTCCCCCTTTTGCAGACCCCAAGCCTCAGGAGGCTTCGAGCAGGGCACTGGAAGGCTGGCTGGAACAGGCCCAAGCTTACCTCCTCCCATGGGTGGAGGTAGGACTGGAATGCTGGCAGTTTCTGGATGGACTGGACCACTGAGTTGGGTTCCCTAGTTCACAGTCCCAACTTGGATGTGGTTTAAAAAAGAAAATCAGAAACTACTGAAAAGAAATGAAGGGAAAGATGGATCTAAAGAGTTTAAACAGAATGCCACAAATAAAACAAAGAAGATAAAAGAGATGCAGGAAGGAATAAAAGTATGAAGGAAAGAATGTGTCAATACGCAATCAGAGATACAAAAAGGCTACCATGAGAGTGAGCTGCTCAAGTCTTCCTACAGCAGGAGATGCAGACAACTGATCTGATCTACCTTCAAAATGCAACACACTGACCCCAGGACCTAGGTCTTCTCAGGATCAATAACCTACCACTCCAGGGTGCTGTGTCTGGAAAATTTCTCCCAACACAGGACTTCAATATCACCAAAAGCAAACATCAGTGAAATTGTGGGGATTACAATGATGTTTGTCCTTCACAGAACTAGAAAACAATCTTAAAATGTATACAAAAACATAAAAGATCTTGAGTACCTAAAACAATTTTTAGCAGAAAGAGCAATGCTGGGCAAAACCTGATCGTAAATTATATTGCAGAGCCATGGGGGGGGGAACAACATGATACTGGCACAGTTGTGCAGCCAATGAAATAAAATAGAGCACCCATAAATAAACATACAAAGTTAACTTTCACAAACATATATTGGAGGCCATGTCTGGGTTGATATCCATTCTTCCCCATTACCCCAGCCCACTCCCTACCCTGCTCCACCCTCCCACACCGGCAACCTACAGCAAGCAGGAAAATCTGGTCCCAGGGGTCACAAGGCTGAGAGAGCTGACCCTGCTCTTCACCAACCCTGCACCTTGCCTGGGCAGCACAATAGAGCTGACCCTGTTGGTGGGGGCATAGGTGAATGGGTGGGGAGGGATGAGACCAAGAGGATTGACCTTGCCCCACCCTTATCTGCCATGTGGTGGCATGGGTGAGAAAAAAATGTCCTCCCTCCCCTTGCCTTTACCAACTGGAGCAGGTGAGAGCTGGCCCCAAGGCCAAGGAAGTGGGAGGACTGGCCCTGGCCCTCATCAGCTGCAGCACATGGAGAACAGGCACAGCCCCTCGCCTGAGCAGCACACTAGAGCTGACCATGTTGGGAGAGGGTCTGAAGGTGAGTTGGGCCTATGGACAGGAGAGCAGGAGAACAGGAGAGCAGCCCCTGCCCCTCCCTCATATACCATGAGATGGCAAGGGTAAGGGATATATGCCTTCCCCTCTACCCCTTGCCACCTGCAACAGGTGGTAGAACCAACCCCAGGGGCATGAGAAAGAAGAGCTGGTCCTGCCCCTCACCAAGTGCAGCAATCCAGAGAGCAGGTCCTGCACCTTGCCTGGGCCACAGCAGAGCTGGCCTTGGTGTTGTGAGTGCTGGTGAGCTGGACCCAAAGGTGTGAGAGCAGGAGAACTGGCCCCATTCCTTGCAGCCTGCTGCAGTGGGTGAGCTAGTCTGGGCAGTGATGGACAGTCCTCCTGGGTGGTGATAATGAGGGAAATCTGGCAGGCTGACCAACACAGCTACCACCCAGGCCTAGAAACAGGACTATGAGGTAAATCACCCCAACACCCACCTCATCTATGAACTGCTGGAGCATGTGAAGGGGCTGGTCCTGCAGGACCAAAGCTGCAGATCCAAAGCTAGAAGGTGTCCATGACACAAGCAAAAGTAGGATATCCAAGAGGAGTACCAGTGTGGGTCCAGTATCCATATTATAGCAGAAGCCAGAGGCATCAAACCAGACCAATGACTCTTCACAATGAACACTTACAAATAAAGATGTATGGACTAAGGGTGTGCTGTGTGACTCACTGGGCCACCCGACAGTTCCCATGTTGAGATTTTGTTTTGTTGTGTTTGGGGGATTTTGGTGTCTTGGGTTTGTTTTGTTTTTATTGGGTTTTTTGTTCTGGTTTGGTTTGGTTTTGGTTTTACTTTTCAATTTTGTTGTGTGGGGAGGTTGCAAGGGTAGAGGGTAGAATCAAGGAGATGGGGAGATGAATGGGATCAGGATGCATGATATGAAATCCACAAAGAATCAATAAAAAGTTAAAAAAGAAAAAGAAAACACATACATTTGAATAAATACAGTTTCTTCAACAAGTGATTCTGGGAAATTTTGATCTCACATGCAGAAGTATAAGATCTTTATTTCTTAGCATTCACCAAAAACGATTCAAAATTATCAAAGACCTGAATATAAAATCCCATCATCCACTATGACTATGACCTGCTGGAGCACGTGAAAGGGCCATCCCTGCAGACCCAAAGTCACAGGATCTCCATGACACAGAACAGCAGGATGTCCAAGAGGAGCTCCAGTGAGCATCCCTCCATATTAATGATGTAGCAAAACCCAGGGACCTTGAGCCAGACTCAGTACAATGGACACTCGTAAGCAATAATATATGGACTAAATGGTAAACTGTGTGATTCATTGTGTCACACTACAGCTTCCATGACAAGATTTTCCTTTCTTTTCCTTTTAAATTTTATCTTGTTTTGTCATGGGGGGTTTGGTTTGCAAGGGTAAAAGGAGGATGGGAAGGGATGGGGAGATTAGTGAGATTAAGATAAATGATGTAAAACTCCATGAAGAATCACTGAAAGATTAAATTTGAGGGAAAAAACAATGTGAAAAAGTGAAAGTTCTGGAGGAAAACATATATAAAACATTTTAAGGTGTAGACACAATCAAGGATATTTTAAACAGGAAATAATGTCAAGATTTGACGAATAGAATTAGACAACACTAGGATGCACAGAACAGGAAGTAATCATGAAAGCAAGGAGTCAGTCTACAGCATAGGTAAAAATCTTTGACAGCTATGCATTCAGCAGGAGATTAGTAACAAAGATATATAAAGAACCACAAAAATTAAACACCAGATAAACAAATGATCTAATCAATAAATGGGATGAATACATAGTTCTCAAAAGAAGAAATAATAATGACCAATTAATATTTGAAAATGTGTTCAACATCCATAACCATCAGGAAAATGAAACTAAAAGTATTTTGAGATTCAGTCTCACCCTCCTCAGAAGAGCTTTCACCAAGAAAGCCAATAAGAATGAATGTAGACCAGGATGTGGAGTAAGAATGTAAATGCATAGTCAATATGGAAACCAGTGTGTCTCAGGGAACTGAAAATGGGGTACAGAATGCTCACCCACTCCCCAGGTCAGAGGCCACATCCCTGTTGACTCATGGCACCAGACAGAAAAGTACCTATTCACTCCCCTACCACACCACCACTGACCCTAGCACCCCAACCTCCTGCCTGCCAAATCTCAGAGAGCACCTGCACATGAGGTCAGAGACCATGTGTCACCTGAATGAGCTGGATCAGCTGGTGACATCAGCACTCAGCATCACTACAACTGATCCCAACTATCACCTAACTAGTCTATAACCAACTAAGCTGAAGTTACAGCAAGCACAGATCCAAACACTTATATAATGGAAGTCAAACAGAAACTCACATTAAAAGTCTCAGCAAACTGACTCTAGATGTGAAACTCTCAAAACAAAAACACAAGCAACAGAGAGAGAGTCTCATTCAAGCATTACTAATTGGTACCAATGACAGCAACTTAGCTGAAATGCAACCACAAAAAAATAAAAAGAGAGAGAGAGAGAGAGAGAGAGAGAGAGAGAGCAAAGGAATTGGTGTAAAGAGAATGAGAATGGGAGTAATGAGATAGCTCAGAGGGTAAAAGGGCTTCCCACTAATCCTGATGATCTGAGTTTAATTCCCAGGACCCACATGGTAGAAGGAGCAAATAGATCCCAGAGGTTGTCCTCTGAACTCTATGCATACCCACATACATACACACATACACACATGATAGATAGATAGATAGATAGATAGATACAGACAGACAGACAGACAGACAGACAGATGTTATGAAATATTCTTAAAGGAGGGTCAGAATAAACTTCTAAGAGAATACATACAACAGAGCAAAATAAAGAGGTCAGTTCAGGATATAAAAATAGAATTCAGTACAGAGATGCAAATACAAAAACCCCTCAAACTGAAATGAAAAAATTCAATAATCTCAATTAAAAGACTTAGTGGAAAGTCTAAATGAGAAAAGAGATCATGTAGAGGACAGAATATAAGATCTTGAAGAAAGGTAAAGGAGTTGAATCATGCAATCAAAGAACATGAAAAAACACAAAAATGGAACATGGGAGATCTTTGAGACATCATGGCCAAATCTACATATCATTGGGATAGAAGAATTACATTTCAAAGGCATAGAAAATATTTGTAACAAAATCATAGAAGAAAACTTCCCAAATTTAGGGAAAGATATGACATATATAATGACATATATATATATATATATATATATACATATCCAAGAAACATACAGGACACCCAATATACAGTACCAGAAAAGAACCCCCACACATATTATATTACAATTAAAGCACTAAAGATGTAAAATAAAAGTGTATTTAAACTTCAAGACAGTCTCATCAAAGGAACAACAATAGAAACTTTATAAGCCAGAAGGGTTTGTAATGGTATATCTAGGATCTGAAAGACCACAGATGCCAAATCAAGGTATGATATATAGAAAACCTGCCACAATTAGAAGAAAGAGAAAGCATTCTATAGTAAAACTAGAATTAAAAAAAAGCCGTGCCCAACACGCCATCTCTACAGGTGTCACCAGAAAGAATATTTCAGACTGAAGAGAAAGATAAACATAGCTAACAGTCTATAAGGAAAAAAATAATGATAAGACAGGTGTTACCTAAAAGGCAACCAAAAATTCAAATGCAAAATAAACAAAAAAGACAGGAATTAACACACAGCTTTAATAACACACTAAGTATTAGTAGCCTTAATTCTCTGACTGAATGACACAGATTCCCAGGACATAGACTCAAACTAATCTCTAACTTTCTATCTCTCTAGCCATAGATTACTGTACCTCCCAGGCCTCACCAGAGAAGTTTCTTTGTTAATTCAGAAACTCAAAACCTGTCTCCTCCTCCTTTGTATTGTATATAATAAATGCTTGGAGTTTCCAGGGTGCTGTTGGTAAATCCCCATCATAGCATGTACCTTACCTAATCTTTTTGTATGTGTGTCTTCATTCCCTGTCATCCCAGCTAAGTCAGACACTAAACTGTGAAGGTCATGGCAAAAGTCTGTATGCTGAAGGCCTGGTTCCCAGATAGTAGCACTATTGAAAGGTGATGAAACCATGAGGTCATTAATGTCCAATGGATTAATCTATTAATTAATCACAAAATGGACTATTAAGAAACGGAACTTATTGGAGGAAGGAGGTTTTGGAGGTGTGACTTTGAAGACTATAATTTTTCCCTGGCCTTTTCTCTCTCTTTGCTCCCTGTTCAGTATGAAAGCAATTTCTCTGACCACTTAATCCTGCTACCATGATATTCTATTTCACCTCAAGCTCCAAGCAATGGACTCATCCTATCATGGAGTGAATCTCTGAAATTATGAGCCAAAATAAATCTGCCTCCTTTTCTGGATGTTGTGTCATGACAAAGAAAAGTGATACAAGGATGAATTTCATTTCTCTGACAAGATTGCGACATTTTTAATAGAGTCACTCTGTTGTGGGACATTTTTACACTATGTGACGGTGTGTTGCTGTAATTAGTGTAATAAAAAACTGAATGCCTAATAGCTAAGCAGGAGGTTTAGGCAGGACTTCTGAGAAGAGAGAAAGGAAGAAGAGGAGGAATTGAGGCATGCAGGAGATGCCAAATAGATATGGAGAGGAAACAGGAGATATAAGATGGATGGGAGGTAATGCCATGTGATAGAACATAGATTAATATAAATGGATTAATTTTAGTTATAAGAGCTAGTTAGGAACAAGCCTAGGCTATATGCTAAGCCTTCGTAATTATTAATAAGTCTTGGTGTTGTTATTTGGGAGCTGGCTGGCAGGACAGGGAAAGACTCATTAGATTTGGCATCCAGTGTGGGGCATGTAACTCCACATAGGGCCTGTGAAAGCTGAAAAAGTGTTCTAAGTAGGCTTGTGGCTCTTTAAGAGGCTGGGCTACTGAGCACTTGAATGGAGTTATGAGCAGTGAGCAGCACATGACTTGGTGGCTGGAGAGTATGTAAAAGTGCCTACCAGAGTTGGGGCAGGTATACTGACTCCCAAGCAGGCCTGCACACATGAGGCTTTGCTCTCACCTACCCAGAGTGGGCAGAGCCACCTGCCAGGACATATGCTAAGCAGAGTCAAATTGCAGAGGGCCTAGCAACCACTCAGCAGTTTAAATTTTGCTCTTGCTGTCAGAGAACAGTACATGTGCATGCATGCAGGTATTTAGAAAATTTGAAACAAGAATACCTCTGAACAAATACAAAATACTTAAAAATGTGCTTACATGCTGAAGAAAGAAAAGTAAATGGTATAGACAGTCATAGAAAAATAGTTTAAAAATAATATAGTCTTTAAAAAGAGTAAAGTAATACTTTTAAAATCTATGTAAAGATGGAAAAATACACAGGCCAGATGGATTCTATATGGTGCTTTGTTGACTTTAAATATCACCATGGTTTAAAGTTAGAATTCAACAACAACACAAATTGCAGAAACCCTCCAAACTCATGGAAATTGAACAATATGCAATTGCACCATTCATGGGTCAAGGAAGAAATAAAGAAAGAAATTAAAGACTTCCTAGAATTCAACGAATGTAGACACAACATAGCCAAACTTATGGGGCAATTTGAAAGAAGTACTAAGAGGAAAGTTCATAGCACTAAGTGCCCACATGAAAAAAATGGAGAATAGTCACACTAGAGAATTGAAAGTACAACTGAAAGCTCTAAAACAAAAAGAAACAAAGTCTCCCCAGAGGAGTAGGCACCAGGAAATAATCAAATTGAGGGCTGAAATCAATAAAGCAGAAACTAGGAAAACAATACAAAGAATCAATGAAACAAAGAATTGGTTCTTTGATAAAATCAACAAGATAAACAAACCTTTATCCAAACTTACCAAAAGGCAGAAAGAGAACATGCAAATAAACAAAATCAGAAAGAAAAGAGGGACATAACAACCAACACAGAGGAAATCCGGAGACTCATCAGGTCATACTTTGAAAACCTGTACTCCACAAAATTGGAAAATTTAAAGAAAATGGACAATTTTGTGGATAGATATCTCTTACCAAAATTAAATAAAAAAACAGATAAGCAATTAAAATAGACCTATAACCCCTAATGAAATAGAAGTAGTCGTCAAAAAGCATTGCAGGTGTGCTGGTCCTGAGGGTGTGAGAGAGGCAGAACTGGTTTTGTCCCCCCTCATCTGCCTTGTGGTGGCTTGGGTGAGGGAAATATGGCCTCCTGCCTCACCCATCTGTAGTGGGCAGGAGAGCTGGCCTCTGAGGTCATGAGAACCTGTGAGCTGGCCCAGCATCTCACCAGCTACAGTACTGGAAAGAACAGGCCCTGCACCTCACCTGGGCAGCTTAGTGGATCTGACTCTGCTGGATGACAGGGGTGAGCCAGCACTGAGCCCCGACACACACACACGCACGCACGCACGCACGCACGCACGCACGCACACACACGCACGCACGCACACACGCACGCACACGCACGCACGCACGCACACGCACGCACGCACGCACACACACGCACACGCACACGCACGCGCGCGCACACACACACGCACGCACGCACGCACACACACGCACACGCACGCACGCACACACACGCACACACGCACACACACACACACGCACGCGCACGCGCGCACACGCACACACACACAAACACACACACACACACCTGCAGCAGGCAGGAGAGTGGGCTCCTGGGTTGTAAGAGTGGAGAGAGTGGCCCTGCCTGTCACCAGCTGCAGGACTCAGGAGCAACCTTACCTGGACACCACAGTGGGGCTGACCCAGTAGGTGGGGTCACCTGCCCGGAGGTCCTGAGAGTGGGACAGCTGGCCCCTCACCCCGCATCCACCATATGGTGGTGGTGAGGGTGAGGAAAGATGCCTTCACCCTCTCCCCTTGCCACCCACAGCAGGAAAGGGAACTGATCCTGCCCCTCACCAGATACAGCCCTCGGGAGAGTGGGCCCTGTACCTCAACTGGGCAGCACAGTGAAGCTGGCCCTTTATGTGCATGTATGGGCAAGCCCGCAGGAGGGCATGAGAGCAGCAGAATGCCCCCACCCCTTGCTGCCTGCTGCATAGAGTGGACTAGCTGCTGCAGCACTAGAGAGCTCACCCTAGTGTTGAAGGCCACGGAGAGCTGGTGGGCTGAACTACCCAGCAACCTCCCAGACCCAGACCCAGGGCAATGAGTTGGTTCATCCCAACATCCACCTCATCTAGGATCCCTTGGAGCTGGTGAAGGGGCCGGCCCTACAGACCCAAAGCTGCAGGATCTCCATGACACAGGACACCAGCAGGATATCCAAGAGGAGCCCCAGTGACGGTAAAACAGAAACCAGAGGTCTCAATCCAGACTGATGACTTGTTGCAATGAACATTCGCAAGATGTACGGACTAAAGAGAATACTGTGTGACTCACTGTGCCACACTACAGCTTCCACAACAAGATTTTTTCTTTTTTTCCCCTTTTACATTTTATCTTGCTTTATCCTGGTGGGGGAGGTTGCAAGGGTAGAGGGCATATGGGAAGGGACAGGGAGATGAGTGGTATCAAAAAGCACGATGTGAAATCCACAAAGACTCAATAAAAATTTAAACATAAAAAAATAAAAGTAAATCTTGCCAGAAGATGATGGTGCATGCAGAGGCAGGCAGACACCTGTGAGTTAGAGGCCAACCTCGCCTACAAAGTGACTTCCAGGACAACCAGAGCTGTTACACACAGAAACAGAATCTTTTTTTTTTTCACTGCTTTAATTTTAAATAGTTTGCTTCACATGTCAATCCCAGTTCCCTCTCCCTCCCCCAGAAACAGAATCTGAAAACAAAAAAACTTTTTAAAAATTAATCAAACTGTAGTGAATCAAAGGTATTGCTGACTTATATCCCATGACTTCACTGAAACCATGGTTCTGAACATGTGTGCACTTTGTACCATTCCTGTCATCAGCCCCCAAAATGGGAGCAAACACTGCCTGAAATACCTTGGCGTGGGTTCAAAGCTGTCTTTGGTAGGAATTACAGTTTATCAGACAAAAAGGGAAAGAGTTTAGGAAGTCCTGGTGTAGGGTGGTTGAACAAGAAAGGAGGGAACAGCAAACATTGAAAAGGGGAAACAGAAAGAAAAACAGGAGCCTAGGTCTCAGAGGAGGGGGAAATGACACTAAGGCCTTTGCTTAGGCAGTCAGGTAGAGGATATACTACCATTTATTCACTTATTCAGTCAGGGATGCAGGAACTAAGGAGAGGATGCTGTGTTCAGCTCAGTTGGGAGGTTTCTTCAATTAATTATTTTGTATGTGTACATGTATACGTGTGTGTGCATGTGTGTGTTTGAGGGCACATGCATGTGATGTCACATGTGTGTAGAGTAGGCATATGTGTGCACAGAAGTGCTCATGGAGATCAAAGAACAACTTGGGGGGGTTGGTTCTCTTACCAGGTGAGTCCAGGGACTAAATTCAGAATGCTGGGCTTGACAGCGAGTGCCCTCACCCAGCGAGCCTTCTCATTGGTCTGTGTTCAGTTTTAGAATTGCAGCCAAGTTGTTGGGTAAAATCAGAAGTTGGCATGGTCCTCAGCACACTCTAGAAACTCAGGGTGTGAGTAAGAGCGTCAGGAATAAGTGTGTGTATTGAGAAAAGAGAGGATCTGAGAACAGTGCTCAGAGATCCTGGCTTTTAAGCAATGGGACTAAAAGGTAATTGATGGAGAGAAGAAAGGAATTGGTGGTAGACTAGGTAGAGGCAGTGGGGCTTCTGGGCACAGCCCTCTTCCCTCCCACAGACACCTTACCTTGCTGCATCTTTTTTCAGTTCTGTCCTTGGTCCCTGCAACCCTTGCACAAAATCCAGACTGTGTATCTGATTCCTTTACTAATTAATTAGAAATTTTCTAATAGATGCATTATCCCCAGAAGTGCTATTGTCTTTCTGGCAACTTCCATCCAAACATAGATCGATTCTGCTTCTTTAAGTGTCAGAAACAGTCCCCTGGCAACTTTTCCCCATCCATCAAATGTCAGTATGAAGTACTGAAAATGAAGACCTATAGTCTTCATGACAGACAGGCCTACTAGTCAAAGAACCCTTCAGTTTAATTCTGTGTGCATTTGGCTTCTTAGTCTCTTCCATGGGTTCCCACAGGCCTGTCCCCACACTGAGAGGTGGTGGGAGAGATGGTACAACCTGGGAAGTATTCATCAACCAAAAATCCCTGTAGACCTTAGGAATCTGAAAATGGTGCCCTGTCACTTTAACAGGCATGTGCATACACACGTGAAAACCAGCATAAGAAGCATATTCAAAGACAGTATGCTGGGTGTAGATTTGAACAAACAATCTCTAAGAATTTGTAATTATTTTGCAGTAGTAATTCCAAGTTGTGGAAATCTCCAAACCAAACTGAGGTATCACCTTCTAAGAGAAAAACCCCATTGTTAAATAATGAGGAAGGGCTAAGTGTTGGAGCATGTTTGTTCTAAAATAGAAGAATAAACATACTCTCATAACTTCCAACCAAGGAGGAATGCTTAGGTAAATGTTCAAACAATCCTGCATTGAAGACTGGAGAATACATTTTGAAAGCGTTGTATTGTTGGAGAGGGGAGGGTTGTAGAGACTGGAGATGGTGCAGCAGACGGAAGTAGGAAATGGTGGAACTTTAAAGGGCTTGAGTTTTTATGAATACCTGGGTAAAAATGGAGATGACTTATGTGCCTAGTGTCTGCCTCAGCTGGTGGTGGTAGCTTTGCATTGGCTACTCCTTCATCCTAGGGAATGGTCCATGGAGGAGAACTCTATGAGTAGTTGCTACTACTTTATCCTAGGAAATGGTCCATGGAGGAAGAACTCTACGGGTAGTTGCTGGATGAAGGAATATATTAGATGAGCTGTTCATGTCATTCTCAGGAAGAAAGGAAATTATGAAAGGTAGCCACGATCTGGTCAAAGGTGTGTGAACATTGAACACTTTCATTTTTGTTTGCTTTTGGTTTCGTTCGCCAGTGGCACTGGGGATCAAGCTCAGGGTCTCACACATTCTCAGAAATCATTCAACTGCTGAGCTACGCTCCTACCCCAAATATGAACAACTTTTAAATAGTATGTTATTTTTCATGAAAAAACAAAAATGTATTGTAAAATTGAAAAAAGTAACAATAGTTATAGCTAGAATGGAAAGCAGATATGAACACTATTTGAAGTAGGTAGGAGTAAGGTGAAATGTTTCCTTCCAGATATGGCGTGGTTTTTGCTCTCATGAACTTAATTGTATTTACTTGCATAAGATCAAACTAGTTAAAATTCCATCATGGACAGGGAAGAGTCTTACAAGGCCTCGCTCCAAAGTGAGGAGCTATTGACAGGTGATGGATGCTGGGGGAGATAGAGCTATTTTTTGTTGGCAGTTTGGCCATTGGTAGGTTTTTCCATGTTCCAGTGGATGACCCCATACCCATTTAATAATAGTAGTAGTTTGTGAGGGGCCAGAGAAATTACAGGGGGCTGTGTGTGATCAAAATCCATTGTATGCATGTATGAAATTCTCAAAGAATAACTAAATTATAAAAACTATTAATTTGAAGAAGACAGGAGAAACATCAAAGAGCAGGAAAATGGTGAAATATGGGACACGGTAGAGAAAAGCAGGCTGTGGGAATTCAGAGCCAAGGAGCTTGCCACAGACTAAGGCATCTTCTGAAAGGAATGAAAGAGCAGTCTCCACAAAGCATATCCCCACAGTCAGGACTACCTGCTGGGGCCTACTGGGCAATTTCCACGGTCAAAGTCAGCTGGCAATGAGACACAACTTTTTTAGTCTCTACTCCTTATTCTTTGAACTGTGCCACACAATCCATTTTATCTCCAAAGTAACCGGGAGTAAACAGCCCTTCTAAAGGAGAATGGCAGAAAGGAGGCACTACAATGTAATTTTGTCAATAAGTTAGGAACCACCAACAAAGCCCTGAAATATTTAGTATATGTGAGTTTAGATATGCAAATCCCAAATTCCTAGCTGACACACAGTATCTCAGGGTCATTTCCAGTACTGGAAACAAGGGGCCAGAAATTACTGTAATCTATTAAAAGATTAAATGACCAAGAAAATTCTGGCCACAAATCTGAAGTCCTAAAGTCTTGACTCTGCTGTAGCAGCTCTGTTGCTGCAGGCATCCAGACACATCTGTGTGACGCACATACAGACACAGATGACATCCATCAGGTGCCATGCTCAGACAGAGGGTGTTACAAAGAGCATTAGCAGTCCTTCTGGACTAGAAAGTCCAGTGTTTCAGACTGCAGGTCTCCTAATGAGGACCATCAGAAAACTCCAACACACTTAACGTGAACCTTCTGAGTAAATAAAGAACTCGGTCAGAACAAGAGAACTTGTGAGGAACGGAAGCTGCCACACCATTCCCACTGTAGAAATAATTAAGATCAAGAGAAATTCTGGACTCCACACCTATGCTGCCAGTGCATACCTGACAGAAATGGTGTTTGGTACCACTTTGTATAAAACTACGACCATGGACTCAACAGCCCTGTCAAGTGAACACAAGTCACTCATTTTCTACAACAGAAGTCTGGTGCTATTGGGCAGGGAAGTCAACCACAAATTGAAAAACAGGCTAGAATGAAGCATCGTTTAAAAGTGGCATGTAGCCGGGCATTGGTGGTGCATGCCTTTAATCCCAGCACTCGGGAGGCAGAGGCAGGCGGATCTCTGTGAGTTCGAGGCTGGGCTGGACCGACAGCCTCCAAAACAATACAGAGAAACCCTGTCTCGTAAAAACCAAAAAAAAAGTGGCATGTATACTTTAAATTTTTTATTTGATTCTTGTGCATATAAAGTCATTTGGCAATCTTGTCATTGAAGCTGAATCTATGTTTTATTTAATTTTTTGCCCAAAGTACATAGTTAATAAAGTCTTTGATATCTAGGTTTTTAAAGCAAATAGTACAAACTTTTTCTAGTCTTTCATAAAAAAATAATTTTCAGCAGTTTTCTATGGCTGTCTATCAACAACTAAACAAGCAGAATTTTAATTTTAGCTTCTGTCTTTTCAGGTTTTAAATGGCTTTACTCAGTTTTCATAAAAACTTCTTTTAAAACAAACATGTCAGTGGTCTATGTGATGTTTGATAATTTACCTAATTACAGCTTTTATTAAGCATCCTGAAGATCCAGAGGCACGAATCCCGGGTTTGGGTACCACAGAACTACAAGGCATGTTAGTATGGTGAGGATAAGCTCAGAACCAAAACACTTTTAACAATTGCGAATTTCTCAGATGTCCCCGACAGGGAGCTTGGCAAGGGAGATGATGGTGCAGCCCTATTAGATGCTAAATCACTCTATGAACTATGTGGATCCCACAGGGCATCCAAGACCATGCCAGTTCTCCAAAGGCCTGGATCAGTATTGCCATGCACTGATCAGAAAACTCTTGGATGAAGCTGAGTGTAGTGGTGTTTGCCCACAGCTCCAGCACTTTGTAGTCAGAGGCAGGAGGACCATTACAAGTTTGTGGCTTCATAGTGATTTCCAAGTTATTTGGGGTTATAGGCAAGGCTGTCTAAGAGGTGGAAAGAAACGGACAAAGAGCAAAACAAAAGATATAAATAGATAAACATACCATAGAGAAAGCTAAGCAAGGTGATGGACAGTCTACATGCGGTATTCCTGTGCGTTAGAACAGAGGGCATTGGTGATCTTAGCTACTTTGAACACAGATAGCTGTACATAGGCACAAACTAGAGGGGAGAGCCAGAAATTGCTGTGTCATGTCTCCAGGCCAAAGCACTAGGTTGTCTGGGATCTGGATTAGAAAGGAAAGATGTCTTGTGCAATATATTTCTATACTGCTCACATTTTCCCTGTGTATATATTTTATAGTTACTTACTCTTTACTCGTTGGTGGGCCTATCACTCAGCTCCCCAAAAGAATCATGTGGAGTCTTAATCTTACTTATGAAAGCCTGGCCTTAGTTTAGCTTGTTCCTAGCTGGCTTTTCTTAAATTATCCCATCTACCTTTTTCCTCTGGGCTTTTACCTTTCCCTCTTTCTGTATACCTTTTCTTTCCTTCTTACTCCATGTCTGGCTGTGTTGCTTGGTGTCTGTCCCTTGATGTCCTCTCCTTCTCCTTTCTTGTTCCTTCTTGATCCCTTTCTGTCTCTTTCTCCTTCTATTTATTCTCTCTGCCAGCCATCCTACCCTTTCTCCTGCCTTGCAATTGGCCATTCAGCTCTTTATTAGACCAATCAGGTGTTTTAGACAGGCAAAGTAACATCTTCACGGAGTTAAATGCAACATAAAAGAATCCATCATATCTTTCCATCATCAAACAAATGTTCCACAGCAAAAACAAATGTAACACATCTTCAACTAATATTCCACAACACTTTGTATAAATCTAGCAGATAATAATTCATGAAGACCCACTGTAAGATTCTGAATTTTGCTTTAAAATTAATTTTCTAAGCCTAGATGAGGTAAGCAAAGACCTACTTATTCACCTTCTCACTAGGGGGAGGGGTGGGAGGTCATCATATTACTCTCTTTATTCTTCCTAGTTACTTAGGGGACTAGTGTCTGAGCTATCTCAAAGATCTTCTGCCTGAGTTTGCTGTTTGATCATCACTGGCCTGGCCGAATTCAACAACACAACCTGCCTAAGTGCAGCTTTGATTGTATAGTCCCTTAGTCAAAACAAGCACTTGGAGCTAAAGAGATGACTTAGTAATTAAGAGCACTGGCTGCTCTTACAGAGGACTTGGGTTATGTTCTCAGCACCCATATCGTAGTTCACATCTGTAATTCCAGTTCCAGAGATGCTGATGCCCTCTTCTGGCCTCTGTGGTACACACACATGCATGCAAGCAGACACTCATACACATGAAATAAATCTTCTTTTTAAAACCTACTAAATTATCCCTACCTTTTTGTCTTTCATTTTTTAAAAAATTCAAATAATAATCCAACTGGTTAAGGAGGTGAGTGTTTTGCTGGACTTATAATGGAAAACTTAGAGACCCCCCAGTTTTGCCTTCCACACTCCCAGGTATACTCAGTCTCATCAACTTGGGCTTCTCATTCCGGTCTTTTCCTTTGTCTTGTTTATATGATATAATATGAGAAGTATTATATATGTATATCATCACTGATTGTCTGTACATACCTCCTGCTGTTTTTCTCCTGTGTAGGATTAAGGTTGAACATGTGCACAAGACATTCCCATCCAAATGAAATACATTCACCCCCGGCTGAGCCTTCTGTATAATAACTCCCATTATTTTTCTCATATTATCCTTATGTACAATTGAGAAAGAGGCCATTTCTTTGTTTTTTATGCATTTACTTTGCTCCTTTTTCTGTGGCTTGGTTTTCTATGTATCTCTCATCCACGTCCCTCAGTAGACTCAGACACACTTGTGAGCTCAGCAGTACCTCTCCTAGCCACCTCCTCTGAAGATTTATGTGAGTTTTTTGTTTGCTTGTTTGTTTTTGTAACCAATGTCATGACTACACAACCATTGTCTTGAAGCCATGACTATAAAAATCCCTAGGGCAGCTCCTCACTTTCATGAATCTTATCTTCAAGTTTCTTGATCATGTCCTCCACTTTGTAAAACATTCATTGTCCACTAGATCATCCAGTGTCTGCCTTTTAAAGGTGAACTGAGACATGAATACAAAATAAATCGATCTGATTCACTGAGAGAGAGAGAGAGAGAGAGAGAGAGAGAGAGAGAGAGAGAGAGAGAGAGAGAGAGAGAGAGAGAGAGGTATATGCACATACATGTGGGGTGCACACAGCCATGAAGTTGAGGCAAGATTCTTCCTCTATTGCTCTCTGACTTAATTTTTGAGACAGAGTCTCTCAGTAAACCTGGAGCTCACCAGATTGACTAGAATTGTGAGCCAGAAAGCCCCACCCTCACCCCCTACTCTCCCACCTTCACCCTATCCCCCCTCACCCCTCCCACTCCCCCATACCCTCACCCTGTCCTAGATGCCCTCCTGTCTCCATTTCCAGGCATTGGGATTACAGGTACAAGCTACCACAAGCACCACCATGCCAGGCTTTTTATGTGGGTGCTGGGGGCCCACACTCAGGTCTTTAGCAGCCAGCACTTTACAACCGAGCCATCTCTCTAACCGTACCTTCAGGGTTTTTAAAATTCAAATTATTATAGACCCTTGAATTGGAATATATTTTTCCTGGTCTTTTAGCTCAAATTGTTCTTGTCAAGAAGTCTAAATCTATTTTCATTTAAACCTTTTAAAGAATCCATTTCTCTTCTAAGCAGTTTTTAGAAGTCTCTTTGTTCCTAGTAGTTTATTTTTATGATAATACAATTTGATATGAGCATTCCTTTCCTACACTGTAAAAGCACCTTAAACCTGGACATTTTGTGCCAAATTTTTTAATTTTTTATCATTTATCTGGTTATTTCCTCATCCTCTTCTAAAGAGAATAATCTTAGGATATTTCTAATATTCTAATGATATTCTTAGGCCCAACTTTCTAATTTTTTTCAATCTTTCATCATTTTCCCCAATATTTTCTTCTCTATTCTCTAACCTTTCACTAATTTGTGCCCCTATTTTACCTTCTCAACCTTCTATTGACATTTTCATTTCTGTGTCAAATTTGAATTTCCAAGAAATTTTTCTCTCCTGAGTTAAAGCTTCATTTTCATTAGCTTTCTTTTGTGTCTCTCTGAGGACATTTATTCATATGACTTTATACTATAAATTCCATTTCTGTTTCCTTTGAGTTACTCTGCATTGAACGTCCTTTGCCCCATCCCATACACACATCACCACCATCAGCATCACCACCACCACCACCACCATCACCATCACCACCACCATCAGCACCACCACCACCATGACAACCAACATCACCATCACCACCACCAGCACCATCACCACCAACATCATCATCACCACCACCAGCACCACCACCACCACCATCAGCACCACCACCACCATCAGCACCACCACTACCATCACCACCAACATCACCATCACCACCACCACCACCACTACCACCACCATCAGCACCAACACCACCACCACCATCAGCACCACCACCAACATCACCATCACCATCACCACCACCATCACCAGCACCACCACCGCCACTACCATCACCACCATCAGCACCACCACCATCATCACCACCACCATCAGCACCAACACCACCACCACCATCAGCACCACCACCAACATCACCATCACCATCACCACCACCATCACCAGCACCACCACCGCCACTACCATCACCACCATCAGCACCACCACCATCATCACCACCAACATCACCATCACCACCACCAGCACCACCACCACCACCATCAGCACCACCACCACCATCAGCACCACCACTACCATCACCACCAACATCACCATCACCACCACCACCACCACTACCACCACCATCAGCACCAACACCACCACCACCATCAGCACCACCACCAACATCACCATCACCATCACCACCACCATCACCAGCACCACCACCGCCACTACCATCACCACCATCAGCACCACCACCATCATCACCACCAACATCACCATCACCACCACCAGCACCACCACCACCACCATCAGCACCACCACCACCATCAGCACCACCACTACCATCACCACCAACATCACCATCACCACCACCACCACCACTACCACCACCATCAGCACCAACACCACCACCACCATCAGCACCACCACCAACATCACCATCACCATCACCACCACCATCACCAGCACCACCACCGCCACTACCATCACCACCATCAGCACCACCACCATCATCACCACCAACATCACCATCACCACCACCAGCACCACCACCACCACCATCAGCACCACCACCATCATCACCACCAACATCACCATCACCACCACCAGCACCACCACCACCACCATCAGCACCACCACCACCATGACAACCAACATCACCATCACCACCACCAGCACCACCACCACCACTATCAGCACCACCACCACCATCAGCACCACCACTACCATCACCACCAACATCACCATAACCACCACCAGCACCACCTTCATCATCACAACCACCATCACCATCACCACCACCACCACCATCAGCACCACCACCATCACCATCACCACCACCACCACCATCAGCACCACCACCAGCACCACCACCAGCACCATCACCACCATCACCATCATCACCATCACCACTACCACCACCATCACTATCACCACTACCACCACCACCATCAGCATCACCATCACCACCACCACCATCACCACTACCACTACCACCACCACCACCACCATCAGCATCACCATCACCACCACTTCTGTTTTGTTCTTCATATTTCATGAAAGATGTATTTCTTCTGTGTTGGGTAAATGTTGTCTACATTCTCCTACATTTCTAGTGAGGCATTAGAAATAGAAGCCCTGTGTGCATGTCAGAATTCCTAGTTTTCAATGTCTTTGAATTTTTTTAAAGAACGCTTATTCTGAACTCTCTGGCTGGGAGTAGAGCGTCTTGACTGCCAGTGTTCTTGAAGCTGGTGTCTGAAGCTGGTTCCACAGTGACTAATGTGCATCCCCATGCTCTACTGCATACCTCAAGTCCCAGCTTCCAGACTCCCCAAATATTCTGTTACTGCCAAGTGGATGCAAAAGATTGGAGCTTCTAATTTCTTAAAGATTTAGATCCATTTTTAAATCTAGCAGCACACCATCCCAGGATCTAAATCCCTGGAGGTTTCCAGTGTTCTGCAGAATGATCAGAGTCATTTATCCATTTACTACTTTTGTGATCATTTGCTTTTCATCTGTTTTTCTCATCTGAAGTAATTACCTGGTTTTGTATCTACTTTTTAACTTCTGGTTTGGGGATAACAGTTATCTGCTTTGCCTTTGTCTCTATGTCCCATCACATTCCTTAACTGTCACAAAGCATTCCTGAAGGCCCTCTTCCTTTGAGTCATAAGCAGGTTTCCTTTCAGGCTTGTCATGCCAAGTACCTCTTCTCCAAACTGCCCCCGCCATTTTCCCCAGGTCTATCTCCAATTATCACCCTCCTGCACCCCAGCTTCTGCCTTGATCATTTATGCTCTATTATAAACCTACCTGGCCCACTTTCCATGGGGGCCCTAATTCCTTTTTTGTTTTTGATTACCAAAAAAGCAATGAGTTTTCTATTACTACAATGCCTTCAATAAATTTGAGGTTTCCATGGTAGGATAAGAACAATCAGTCAAAGATATCATCTTGACTAATCAGAAGGGAGTTACTGTCTAGTGTTTCAGCTAGAGGCACATACACACACACACACACACACACACACACAAACACACACACACACAAACACACACACACACACATACCAGGAAATCAAGGGGAGCAGAAACTATAGGAAAATAAATTTGTGTAGGATAAAAGTTTCAAATAGATCACTCACACTACCAACTATTTAACTCTTGCTTGGAGTTTTTCAGCTGTCCAGCTCTGAAGACATCAGATGAAGCAGAGAATCTGAACTGCATTACTGCCTCCTAAATTCCATGTGTGCAGCTCACTTGGCATCCACATGGCTCTCACATAGGTGCACCAAGTTGCAGAGAGCTGATGGGAGAGGATCTATGATGCTCTGGCCTGAGCAGAGGTTCTGCTGTGCTGAGTCACAGGTACTGAGTCACAGGTGCTGAGCTCAGTTGTGTCCTTGTGAAGCACTCAGTAGGCCAAAGCCAAGAATTCATCACTAGTCCAAATAGTCTTCACCAAAGTCGTCAAAAGTAATTTAAAATTCCAAGTGTTAATTATAACTGTTTTTAAGTATTTGGTTTTGCTCTTATTTACTTGGTTGGTTGGTTGGTTGGTTGGTTAGTTGTGTATGGAATTACACTCCAAAAGATGGGCACAAATTCCGTGGAACTGGAGTTGTAAATAGAAATGAGCCACCATACAGTGCTGGGAACCAAATCCTGGCAATCTAGAAAACAGGCAGTGATCTTTTCATTAAAATTTTTATTTATTTTATGTACATTGCGGTGAAGGTGTCAGATCCCCTGAATTGGAGTTACAGACTGTTGTGAGCTGTCATGTGGATGCTGGGAATTAAACCCAGGTCCTCTGGAAGAGCACCCAGGCTCTTAACCACAGAGCCATCTCTCCAGACCCAGTTATAACTTTTTACACGTAGATAATGACATACTTCTTCGTAATTCTTCCCTTACTAAATATACATGCAAATTTTCATTTTAGACTCTAATGACATATTTAAAGAGCAAGATATTCCAGTCTGTATTTCCAGCACCTGGAAGGAGGAGCATGAGGAGTTCAGCCTATCTCAAAAAGCAAAAAAAGAATAAGCGGCATATTTCAAAAATCACTTTATTTCATAAATAGATTTCCCATTCATAATATTATTTCATACCCATAAGTGCCCATGGTCAGACAAAGTTAGCTAGCATGAGAACAACGTGACCCGAAAGCCAAGGAGCATTATCCTTTTTACAACTGAGCAAATTAAGCTTCTAAGAGTTTCTGGGATTTGTTCACAGTGAAGGAGGAAGAAGTTGAAGGGGTCAAGATTGAAGAGAAGGTTTTTGAAATACAGAGCTTATTTCCTGTGTAAATTTTCATAAGTCTTCGCCATTTGTTTACTCATTTATACACTCATTCACCAATGCTCAAGTGCCTAACGTGAGACAGAGCCTGCTGGCGAACACCTGTGATGTGAACTTCAACCTCACAAACTCACAGAAGGAGCAGCCCAGGCTCAGGGGAGGGAAGGGGAAGACACAGGAAGCTTTAAGGATGAAAAGACAGCTCAGCTAAGAGCAGAAGGAAGCCAGGTGTCCTCTAGGCACCCAGTGTCCTAGCAGACACAGAGCACGTGCCAGGAACCTGAAGCAAGGATGGTCTCATAGACTTGAATCACATTTCTTTTCTTCATCTCACTCTTCTCTCACTTTCCACCATTTTTAATCCACAGGACTGTACTATTTCATGCCAGGTTCCTTTCATGGAGAGTAAAGTTTGCCTCTGTCTCCATTGTCCTCAAGTTGCCCAAATCATTCTCTCTGTCTCTGTCTCTGTCTCTCTATCCTCTACTGTCTCCCTCCCCCACCCCCTCCCTTTCTCTCTCCCCCCCTCTGCTACCTTCATTCATTTCAACCCAGGAGTTCTGAAGGTTGGCAAAAACTTTAGCTACTTTCTTTCTCATAATCTTCTCCAGGTGACTTCAAAGGTCTTTCAACATATATAAATACAAATGCTGGTGCAGCCACACCCCTCAGAGAACACAGAGTGAGCAGTTGTTTTAAACACTGTTCTTCTAGATGATGCTAATTCCTATTGACAATTATTTTCTGAGTGCCTAGCATGTTTTAAGCACTACTTTAGGACCAAGCATAGATCCGGCCATTGCAAAGCTTACAGGAAACACAATAAAGAAAGAAATCTCCAGCTCAGATGTACTGTCTGAACTCCAGCCGGTCTGATTCCCATCACCCTCCCACAATACTTCCTGAGGACAATCCAACTTCCCTCTTAAGATACATGATGCTCCTTGTGGTTTGGAAGTTAAATACAACACCTACAAAGAAGCTTCCTTTGTCCTTTCTAAAGGACCAACCATTAGAGGTCATACACCAAGACTCTCCATCCTGAGCTTCAGATGTCACAAACTCCACGACACAAACATTTACTCCTCAGTTCAGACTGAGTCAAGTTCCTATAAGGGGCTCCACAACCCCCGACACAGAGACCCAGGCCAGACTCCTCTGTGACTACTCTGCCCACACAGTCTGCTGTCTCAGTTGCCTTTCTGTTGCTGTGATAAGACAATAGCACTAGAAGCAGCTTACAGAAGAAACTTTTCCTTGGTTCGTGGTTCCAGAGGGAAATTCCATAATGACAGGGGAGACATGAAAGCAGATGGCTGGAGCTAAGAGATCACATCTTCATCCACAAGCGAAAACAGAAAATGATGAACTGAAAATGAGGGGCACTATAAACTCTCAAAGTCCACCCCAGTGATGTTCTTCCTCAAGCAAGGCCGTGCCCCCTAAGAGCCCCATAACTCTCCAAACACTGCCAGTACATGGGAACCTAGTGATCAAATATGGGAAATGGTTCTCATTAGGATCACAGCATCTACTTTCCAGCTACTTCAAACCATGGTTTCCTGAACATAGCGGGTCACCTCACTATTTATCACCGTGATTTGTCATTGAGGTTCTGTTGGTTTCTCTTCATTTTTTTCATTTTTTATTTCATTTTATATTCCAACCACAGGTCTCTCTCCCACCCCTTCTCCCACCCCCCTCGCCTCCTCCCACTGCCCTTCTCTTTATTTTATTTTATTTTATTTTATTTTTGAACACTCTCACTGTGTGGCCCAGTCAGGTTAGACCTCTCAATAAAGCCCAGACAAACCTTGAATTCATGGTCCTCCATTGTCCCCAACAAAGGATCCCTCTGTCAACATCTCCCTCCCCAACACTAGCCCTACATAGTCACTAATCTATTTTCTTCTATCTCTATAGATTTCTCCTGTTCTGAACATGTCATATCAGTGAAATTATAGGATGTACAACCCTTTGTGCCTACTTTCTTGTACTTAGTATAGTACCTCCAAGGTTCATTTATATGAAAGAATTCATCAGAACTCTATTCTGTAGTATTGATGAAAAGGGATTGCTTTCAGATGGGGGCTCTTGAGAGTAATGCTACATGAATGTCTTTATGTGTGTATATACTAGGTTGAATCATTGTTCCCACCTCTGTTTTCTTGTAGTAAAATAAAACTCCTACAGTCTTTCCATGTAGCCTTACTGTGGGTAGACCATACTCCCTAGTTCATCACAGTTGGGTTTGCCCATGTGTATTGGTTAAGCCGATGTGTTATCAGCAGAAGTGATAGGACATTTTGGAGATGAAGTTTTGAGTGGCATGACATATTTTCCCAAGATGGCCAAGTCATCTATTTTGACTTCATCTACTTTAATTCCTGATGCCTATTATGTTAAATAGCTTAGATTATTCACCCATAAATTTCTCTGAGTATGGATCGACTAATTTTTTGGTGTTTATTAAAGTTCTTGGATATTTTTGAGGTTTTAATCTTTTATCTGTTCTTCTCTTTTACCTGAAATTTCCTTTTCAAAATCTACAACCATAACATTCTGTGACCCTATATATCAGTTACTTTAACAGCAGAAAAAAAAACCTCTCCATTCTATAAAGATTGTCTTTCAACTACTTGCTTGAGACCTCCAAAGATTCATATATCTTGAAGTAAGTTTACCTTTACAAAAACTGAATCAGTAGAGAGGGGATTATAAATTCACTTTTCCCTCTTCAGAATAAGATTATATTTATGTTAAGATTCAAAGGAGATGAGAAGATGCCAAAATTCGAAAGATGCACTTTTTTGAACTTAGGAAAAAAAATCACAGTGGCAAGTGGCTTAATTTATTTTTAAGGCAATCTTTACTACTCATTTCCACTAATGTATCTTCAACTTCCATTCTTCTATCCATTCAAAGTATATTTATTAATATAATATTGTGGGTTAGAAATTAGAATAGAACCTTGCCCATAAATTAGAATTCAAAATATATCTGGGCATTTGACTGAGTTGCTTAAGGAACAGGGATACAATGCAGTAATGATGGTATGGTTTCTTGAACTTAAAGCCCAAAATAGAAAATAAGAATTGATGTTTCAATTAATAAATTAATAAGCATATTATTAAAACTTGGTTAGGTGATTTATTAATAAGTTAATAAACATATTATTGGTAAATAATTAAATATTTACTAATGAGTTCATAAATAAATTTAATATTTATTAATAATGAATATACAATTTAATTGTTCTTCCTTTAAAGACAAGAAACATGAAAAAGCAAAGCACTTAGGAATACACTGGATGAAATAGCATTAAATAAGCATAAATTTATTTTTCTAATATAAGAAAATATGCAGATTTCTAAAAACAAAATAATAGACATGGCACACGCCTTTAATCGCAGCACTCGGGAGGCAGAGGCAGGCAGATCTCTGTGAGTTCAAGACCAGCCTGATCTACAAGAGCTAGTTCTAGGACAGGCTCCAAAGCCACAGAGAAACCCTGTCTCGAAACTCTCCCCCCACAAAAACACCAATTTCATATTCTATATTTCTTTGGTCTTTTTAGGTCTTTCTTCCTTGTAGCTTCAATAATAACACACCTGTTTATGATATATTATGTTCACATTCAAGACAAAAAGAAAAGCAAAAGGATCATGTGCTAGGTATTTCTGTGCCTTTTACTAGAAAAAAAAGAGATTTCTCATCCCACTCAATGATTTAATTCACTAAATCATTTAAATTCATTGTCTCATGCAATTATCTTCTTTTAAATGTTCTTTTGGTGATAATACATGGTAGCAGAATTTCAAATTTTAATAGGTGTGAACATTTATATACAGCATGCACAGCTGGTATATAATGTGCTGGGTATAAAAATAAATTCAACATTAATTTTTAATCAAGGTTTTACATATCCATTGTCTTCTTGGAGTCCATGTTGTTAAACTTGTCTAGTGTCATCCAGATATTGCTCCATTGTAGTTAGTCTGCCTGTTTTAATTGTTACACTTTAAATTCCTTGTTTTCTTTCATGGTATAAGATTTAAAATATGTCTTCACTTTTATTTACCTTGTTATGAACTTGATGGGTTCTATAAATCTTAAACTTCTTTTTTTCTTTTTCTTTTCTTTCTTTTTTTTGTTTTTTGTTTGTTTGTTTGTTTTTCGAGACAGGGTTTCTCTGTATTGTTTTGGAGTCTGTCCTGGAACTCAATCTGTAGACCAGGCTGCCCTCGAACTCACAGAGATCCGCTTGCCTCCAACGCTCAGCTTAAATCTGAAAACTTTTAACCTTCTTGGGGTTTTAGAAGTTTTCATTTAATTTTTTAAAAATATCATCTCTCCTACATCTTCATTTTCTGTTTCTGGAATTCATAAAAATATTTGAAGTTCATTGTTTCTATGTCTCACTACTTTTTTCATTTACTTAAAAGCATAGCTGAAATGTTCTTGGCTAAGAAAATCAAACTTACACAGATTGTCAGTGAACAAATGAAACATGGTGTCTATATAATAAAAGAATGAACAAATTTTGTAGAAAGCTGAGATTGTTTTAACTCTTTGCTTGACATTTGGATAAAGCTACATTCTGGAACAGATTGGAATACTATTTAGGAAGATATCACAGGTTGTTCATGGCTTTCCCACAAAATCTAGCAGCCTCATTCAGGCAATACATGAAGAATACTCATCTGTTCTCAGTGGTTACTGCTGTTCTGTTGATTCCCCATTTCCCACACTACTCCTCCTTGTTAACTTCTCTTCTGTTCACATAGTATCTGAAAGAGTTGCTCAGCTGGCTGATTCACTTTCCAACCAGTTCAGTGTACTGATCACACCACACATGGAGGGTTCTTTATTTCAATGGCCATGCTCTGATGTGACTCTCAGCTGAAGTTTGTTATCGTCCAAGAGCTTGACCTAGGCTGAGAACCAGAGACCCCTGTTTCTTTCTATATAGTCTGAAGTTATTGGAATGCTTTGCAATAGGGGGTAGTTTAGCTCCAAAAGCAACTATCCCAAAAATTCGTGCAGAAGCCATGCAGCTTTTTTGACTTAGCCTTGAAAATACTATTGTTGTGAAACATTTAAAGGTGTATTACATTGGCTCATGCTGTGGGATATTTGTTTAACGATATAAAGACATTCTTTTAGGTTGCATTTGTTTAACTCTGTGAAGCTGTGTTACTTTGTCTGCCTAAAACACCTGATTGGTCTAATAAGGAGCTGCATGGCCAATAGATAAACAGGAGAGAGAAACAGGTGGGACTGGAAGGCAGAGAGAATAAATGAGAGGAGGGAAGAGAGGAGCAAGAAAAGGAGGAGAGTACACCAGGGGCCAGCCACTCAGTCAGCTTTGGAGTAAGAAGGGAAGAAAGACATATAGAATTTAAAGAGGTAAAAGTCCAGAGGCAAAAGGTAGATGGGATAATTTAAGTTAAGAAAAACTGGCTAGAAATAAGCCACGCTAAGGCTGGGCATTCATAAGTAAGAATAAGTATCTATTTGGGAGCTAGGTGGCAGGTCCCCAAAGAACAAAGAGTAAAAAACAACCAACTACATACCATCATGCTTCTTCTGCAATAGCCCTAAGCCTCCACAAACCCAAGAGTGGGCCTATAGATCCAACCTCTTGGTGAAAAAAAATATATCAAAATCATGCCATATAGGAGAACATGAAATAGGGGATGTTACCAAGGCCACTTAATAAAATAGTCTGTTTCATTCTTTCCCTCTTTTGATGGTGACCCTCCTAAGACTCCTGGCTACTTTAGTGGGCCACCTACACATGCTGTCCCTCCCAGTAGGCAGTTTCATGATAGGGATTCCCCAAGAGCTCAGTGATCTCCGGTTACTGCTCTGGCTCCTATTCTGTTTTCCCCCAGCAGAAGGTTTTCCATTTCTAGCAAATGCACAGTCCTCTTTGTTGCTTTAAACCTTGGCCATGTATTTCATTTTATTATCGTTTTGGTGGCTGGCATATGACTAAAGGTTTTAGTGTTCCTTCATCCCATCACGCTGAACATAATTTCCTCAGGCTAGAACTTTTACTGTCTACATTTCACAGTTAAAGAATCTGAGGCATAGAAAGGTGAAGTTACTTTCAAACGCTTGAGAAATTGAAACCAGTTGACTCCCAAGTTACAGTTCTCTAGTCTTGCTCTCCTCTCAGTCCTTTCCCATGATGTCCCAAATATTACTAGAGATAAATGAGACAAATTTCATCAGCCATTCATATAAATCAACTCCATTCCCTTGTAATCAAATCTCATATATGAAGAATTTTAGTATCATTAATAGATATGGCTTATGAAACTTTTGATATCTTGAATCTCCCAGCTTCTTATCCTATCATTTTGAAAGATGTATGCCACCATTTTAGACAGAGAATGATTTACAAGGAAAATATGATTTTATAACTTGCAACCAGTGCTTAATAGTTTAATAACCTATTATACTGTTATAATAGTATAATAACCTAAAATCGTGTGCTTAAAGAACACCAGTTAGCTTTGTAAGCTTCTCTTTTGGTAAGTTTTCTGAATAGTTTTCAAAATATGTCATTCATGGGTGTCAGTAATCTTCCCTTAAGTTGGTGTGTACAGGCAGACCTCGGGGAGCTGGGCCATCACACCGTACTAAAATAGGAAGCATAGCTCTATGGTTGTTCTTTATGGATTAATAGCGTGCCTCGGTATGCTGATCTAATGAAAGTTGCATTTCTAACTTGCAGAGGGAATTCTCATTGGGCTTTTCTTCACTGCCTCCTCCTTCACATCATTCTTGTCACTTTTCCTCTCTGAATTTCAGTATCTTACAGCCGAACAAGGAATTAGTGATCAAGATCTCAATGGGGTCCAAAGCAGCATTTCCTATATGTGGCACAGTACACTGCAGAAAAAAATCACATAAAAATATATGAAAATAGTTTTTAAAGGCATTGCAACAACATGAAATTTTTAACTTATTTATATTTCCAAGTAAATTAAAACTTTTAAAAGTAGCCAGGTGGTGGTGGCACATGCCTTTAATGCCAGCACTCGGAAGGTAGAGGCAGGAGGATCTCTGTGAGTTTGAGGCCAGCCTGGCCTACAAAGCTACACAGGGAAACCCTGTCTTGAAAAATCAAAAAAATTTTAAATAACTAATATTTTCTACTTTATCAAACCCAAAGATATGTATACACTTAAAGATTGGGAAAAATCTAATGTTACACTTTAATTTGTACTCTTTTATAGGCACTAAAATTATACATATTTACAATTAATGAAAAAAGAGGAGGTTGGGGTACTATTTAGTCACATATAAATGAATACATACCATATTTGTCTTTCTGGATCTGGGATACCTCACGGAGGATGATTTTTTTTCTAGTTCCATCCATTTACCCATAAATTCCATGATGTCATTTGTTAATAGCTGAGTAATAACTCCATGTGTAAATGTACCACAATTTAACCTTCCTTCTGTTGATGGATATTTATGTCAGGTTGCTCTCCATAAACTTGCAGCAAGGCTCCATTGCTGATGACAACATTGGCATAACTCATTGAACATGGTGAAGCCAAGCTGGCTCCTACATAGAACCTTCACACCTGTGTTCTGGTGTCTTTAGTACAGGCAGGTACTCTGCATACTACCATAAAAGAAATATTAAAATCAAGCCAGCCTCAAACCCTTTGATCCAGTGGTGTCCTGCCTGCAACATATGCTACTGGGAAGGCGACACAAAGCTTGTGGGAGTAACCAACCAGTGTCTTAATGGTTGGTTATCTTACCTCATCTCATCTCATGTAACTTTGGCCCACTCTACCACATGTAACCCATACCTGATACTGCTTTGGTTATCAAGAATCAGAGGCTAGAGAGCACAAGGACCTAGGGTAAAAATAAATGCTATTGTTCTAAAGAAGGAGAAGGAGGAGAAAGAGGAAGAGGAGGAGGAGGAGAAGGAGAAGAAGAAGAAGGAGGAGGAGGAGGAGGAGGAGGAGGAGGAGAAGAAGAAGAAGAAGAAGAAGAAGAAGAAGAAGAAGAAGAAGAAGAAGAAGAAGAAGAAGAAGAACTAAAATGACTTCTAATGACATGCAGTAGCAATAGATCAGTGCCTTGCTCAACCATCATCGGAGAAGCTTCCTCCTGCAGCAGATGGGAAACAAATACAGAGACCCACAGCCAGATACTATGTAGAGAGTGAGAGTGAGGGACTTTGGAATACTCAGTCCATCAAATCCCTCAGGGTGCAAAGAATCCCTGGAAGAGGAAGCAGAAAGAATGTAAGATCCAGAGGGGATAGAGAATGCCAAGAAAGCAAAGCCCTCTAAATCAACATGAGAAAAACTCAAATAAACCCACAGAGACTGAGGCAGCATGTGCAGGGCCTGCATAAGTCTACACCAGGTCCTCTGCTTATATACCATGGCTTCCCATGTAGTGTTTTTGGGATTCCTGAGTGGAGAACTAGTTGGTCTCTGATTCTTGTGCCTTGTCTTTGGTTCTTTTCCTTCTGTTTGTCTTGTCCAAATCCAATGTGATAGTTTTTGTTTTAGTTTACTATACTTTATCATGTTATATTTTATTATTATCCCTTAGAAACCTGCTTGTTTTCTAATGAAAGACAGAAAGGAAGTGGATCCCAGTGGGAGAGGAGATGAGAATGAACTGGGAGGAGTAGAGGAAGGGAAAACCATAATCAGAATACATTATGTTGGAAAATCTATTTTAATAAAAGGAAATACATTTTATACATATAACATACACATATACCTTTTAGAAGAGAATTGATTTTTTTGACTTATTGTTTCAGAAGCTTAGGTCCATCATGGCTGTGGGTGGGGGGTATGACAGAGCTGGATAGGTCACATTATGGTGAGCTGGACTCATAAAGCAGAGAAATGCCAGCACTCAGCTGCTTTCTTCCTTTTCCCTTCCTTCATCCTGAGCCCCCAGGTCCATGGAATACTGCCACACGCACTCAGAGCACATCTTTCCTCCTTGTCAATCATCTCTGGAAACACTCACAGAAATACCTAGGTACTGCAGGTCTTGGGTGTTCTTATAAACATTGAAATTGTGAGCTCCAGGAGGGAAGCTTCCAAGATGGTTTACCGAAGTGCTGGGTGCCCCTTTAGCAGCCTCTCTCCACCCACAGCTACAAAATATTTGGAGCATCACATATCTAATTAAACAAAGACTGAAATTGTCAACCTCCTTTGCAGCTTAGGTGGGATGTGACTCAGGTCTGGACAGTGGAATGTCCAGATTAAGTATGTGTAACTTCAGGGCAGTGTTAGAAGTCGGAAGGATGGAAAAACAACAAGAATAGCAATACTTTGTCTTGCATTGTCCTTTGTTCCAAGTCAAGCCTGATGCTTGAATGCCACTTCCTTTTTATCTTCATATCAACCTCTGGGGAAGGCTTCATTTTCTCGTTGTTGTCGACTAGAAACTAATATTGACTCTTCATAACAAGACTATTCCCAAGCGACTGACTGTCCCTGCACTTCAGGGTGGTGTCCCCTCCCTTGCCTCTCACGGGTGTCCTTAGTCCCTTTTCCTATTTCCTAATCACTTGGTTGTAACAGTTGTTCACTTTGGGCAACAACGAAAACCAAGTGTCTAAAAGCAAAACATTCATGATTGAATGATTTTTTCCGTTGTTGTTCAGAGAGGTTTTTCTACACCTGAGTCAAGGTTAGATCTGAGGAAGAAAAGAGAGGAGGAAGTGGGACAAATGAAACACTTGGGAAGGTGGTGAAATTCAGCTACATTATGGGGAAAAATGCTGGGTAACCGGTCTCCACAACCAGGTACTAGCAGCAAGTTAAATCATGCAGGGTCCGTTTTTAGCCCACCATCTACCAAAAGAACGCACAAAGTAACATCCCAATGCCTAGAAAAGGGCATCCCCATGTGGAGCGTGATCTAAGACAGACACGCTTTCTGTTTCTGATGAGTGTGTGTACCAAGCAAAAGCAGAAGTATGAAAAGCAAACAACAGTGAAACAGAAGCAACGGATCAAGAGCAAAACATCCCTAAGTCAGGCACTTAGAACACCCAGTGCGAGTTACCTGCTGAAAACAGCACGCTGCTTTTCCTGACTGTGAGATCCCCAGGCAACATGCCTTCTTCACACATGAGCTTCTGGCTTCTCATTATGACTGCAGGCATTTAGACTATGTGAGACAATAGTAGCCTGTGGTGAAAATGGTCGATCATCTATCTTTTTTCAAGGGCACAATGTTTTTAATACCTTTGCCTGTTTGTGGTTTTGCTTTCTCACAGAATGAGTTGAGGGTTCAGCTTGCCTCTAGACAGGGGCATTTTAAATAAGCATGCTGGAGTCTAGAACAAAAGAGGCCTACTCACTCAGAGTCCATTTTCAACATGCTTAAACAGTATGTGACAATCATATATATTACAGGCATGTGGGGGTCAGGTTTCTAGAAGTAAAAGTCCCTCTTCTTTTACAGGGGCACTGTCAAAAACCAAAAAACAAAAAATAATTAGACATTGCTCTGTGAGCCACACAAGAAATAGCAATGGGCACCTTGTCCGCATTAAAAGCAATGTTAGCACAGTGAACAACGCAAACAGTGGAGTGTTGAGGCTGATTTTTAAATAGACACCTGGCCATTACACAGAATGACTAGAAACAAAGCACAGGTATCATGTGATAAGAGCCTTAGATGAGGAGATAGCAAGGAGGATAAGTAAGAGGTAATTAAAAATAATTAAATGTGGCTTATGGTTGGCAACATACGGGTAAAGGACAAAAGTAAGGATGACTATGTCACTACAAGTTGACATAGAGAAGGAAGAAGCATGGAGACACAGTGTGGAAGCAGAGCAGCTTGCGCTTCAGATGGAAGGAAATAAAAGGCAGTGTCCAGTCCCAGAAGGAAATACCACTCCACACGGAAGCCAGACTAGTTTGGAAAAGAGTTCGGAGCAGAAGACAGGTTGCGGGCAGTCCAGAAGACATCCACTGAGCTGTCAGCGTCAAGTCCCTGAGGAGCATTCGGTACAAAGCACTGTGAATTGTAGGGAAGCAGAGGATTTGCAACCAGGAAGACCCAACTGCTGCTGCCAGTTGGGGACCAGAGGAGAGAATGGGCAGGACACTGGGGCTGGAGGAACAGGGAAGACACCGAAGGCAAGGGCTTTCCATTTGCGATACCTGGAGCTGTACCTGCTGTCCCAAGATCATCACAGGGATGAGTCAGCTCCGGAGATGCAAATTCCACGTAATGTTTGAAAAAGGAAGGGGGCCACAAGATGATGCCTTGGGAACCAGCTCAGTCAGCTTTTGCCCCCCAAAAAGAGACGCCAGTATCCATCTGGAGAGTAAACTCCATGGAGTGTGCGTTAAGATAGAAGCTGCCCACGGCCTAGAACAAAATGAGGAATGACGCAGTGGTAGTAAACATCCAGGGGGGGGGGCATCTTTCACTCTGACTAAGAAAGAAAAGATGAGTGCGGGGGAGTGACCAAGTGTGAGTGTGAAAAGGTCTAAAGAGAGACCTCCCAGTGGGCTGGCTTCTTGCAGTCACACGGAAGGGTGGACAGTAAGAATAACGCTGAGGGGAAAGGCTGTGAAGCAGCCATAGGGAGACCGCACGACTGCCAACGGTAGCAGGATTTTAAGTCTCAGTCCTGGAGCCCCAGGAGAGGAGCGGGAGGTACAGCCCCCAGCCCCACTGGAGGTAACACGTTTCCCTAGCAGCTGCAGAGGCAGAGCAGTGTCTGCTGTCCCAACATCATTATGGGGAGGGACTAAACCCAGACAGTTTCTGTTCCTTCTGGTTTGCTGCCGTAAACCAAGCAGATGCCAACCCAAATAAACTGCTCAGTACAAATAATCACAATTTTACCATGCTCAACTATGTGAAGATACAGTGTAGCTGAGTAGAAAATCCATAAAAAGAAGGCCCACATATGCATACTAAAAGGGCTTCCACTTTTGCATGTGCAAGCAAAGTCATGTTGTATAAACTCAGCTGTGTCCAACGCCAGGCAAAATCCTTGGGCAGTGAAGGTGGAAGGTTTGCTTCATTAACACAGGACTCAGCTACACCAAAAGAAAATCACCCAGAAAGTTCTTAAGTGATATGGAGAACGTGTCCTCTCACACAAAAGGGAATTTCAAAGTTTGGTTCCATTACTCATTAATTCAGTGAGTCTGTGAAGCTGTCAAGAAACCAGATACCCCCGCCCTCCTTTGACCATTACCCACCCTCATCTCACTGGCGTGATCTCTCTCCTCACAGGGCCGCATCACTGCAGAGGTAGAGTGGTGGTGGCATGCTGATAACAGCACCCCAAAACAGAACAATTTGATGTAATCCTCTTGTGTACCTCTGCTGCATCAAGAAAGCCCTGCCCCAGCCCCAGCCCTGAGCAGAGTTCTCATTGGCCAGAGTGGATCACCTGCCTACTTTCAAATTAATGACTGACAATAGTTTCATCAAGCGACTCCAGGAAGTGAAAGAAATATCACTACCAGATAACTGGGAAGTACAGGCAAAATGACCTGACTGGGCAGCCGGCACTGTGCATCTTGGGGTTTGTGTTAGCAAATTGGAGAATCATAAATGAGGGACGAATTCTATGCCACACGCTGGAACCACAAAAGAATTGCTGGGATTTGGCCTGCTTACTCAACTCAAAACCATCTTTCCATGTAGAGCAAGGCTGACCTCCTTTTAGACACCTTTGGATGAGTATTTCAGCCTTACAATGTAGTAGAGCTGGCTTAGGGACACGGGCTTAAGCTGCAATCCTGGCCCAGAGGCATGTAGGTGCTTAAGAGACCCAGCCATCCCAGGGTGACTGCTTTCTAAAAGTATCTTGCATCTGCTATGAAAATTCATTTTAAAAAGAAAAAGAAAAAACTTCCCAGTGTAAGTACGATGAAGTATAAGGGTTGAGATTACCTCCTACATTATAATCCATGAAGTATGAGCAGACTGCCCTGATTTACAGTCCAGGCTAATCACTACTAACTTTATCCTATAGATTTCATTTTTGAACACAGGTGAATGTAAAGAGCAATTCACTCTAGTATCTTAAGGACAAATGTAAAAATAGTTGTAGCCGAAAATTGCTGAAAGATATATTTGGTTAAAACTGTAACAGCTGCCAAAATAAGTCCTTATCACTAGACCAGACTCCTCTGCCTAGAAACAAAGTTAAGAATTTGGAAGGATTTATTAAAGTAAATATTGTATTAACAGTAGTTCTTACACAGAATATGTAAGGACAGTTAAAAGGTACTAATTCATTCCATTTTCTACCCATCTCCACCTAGTTATATATCTCTCTACGGATATCATCTATATCATTTGTAATTTTACTTCTCATATCCAAATGCACTATTTTTGTTGCCTATATGGCTTGTTGCCCCTCATTCTGGCATCCAGAGTCATCAGGGTCTGGTTTATCTCACCATCTACCTTTTCTCAAATTCTGTGTCTTTCCCCCCATCTTACAGTTCCCAATGCATCCACATTCCCACCTGAAATGTCTCCTCCCTCCTTCAGTCTATGATGTTTCTCTGTTGTCATGAAGAAAGAGGGTCTAGGCCCCTGCTCAAGGCAGCCTGCTGTGAGGGTCTCTCCTCTGCTGCCTGTCCAGCTTACATACCACCCATCTTCACACAGAGTTATACACATCGCAGCCAGGACAGCAAAAGTGTAACAACACCTGAGTGCAATCCTGCCCTACTGCTCTCTTGATCTGTGACCTTCAGGCATGTCCAATCTCTCTGTTTTCTTTATCTTCAGACAGAGAAAAATGGCATCTCTTCCTTTCTAGGCTTGTTCCAGATGAAAGTAATGCATGCACAGTGTCTACACATGCCACTGGACACAGAAAGTAGAAAGGGTTCGACCTGTAGCTGGTACCTTCTATGGTGTCTGCTCTCCAATTTCTGTTGCAAGTTGTTCTCAAATTTCAGTCTTGCCTCAATCCAGTTTAAATCCCTGTGGACAAGAACAGTAAAGTCTGATCCCTCCCTTTCCATTCTAACTCCTCCATCAATTCCTCCCGGTAGATTTCCAACAGGTAGACAAGCAAGCACATAATTAAACTTGTGCTCATGGTCTCTCCACTAACCTGTAGGAGACACCAGGCCCTCTACACTCATCAGCAGGGATACTTTAGACACAGCTGTTCTTTTGTGACTTTAGGAAGAATGAGAATATAAAAGCATGGATTGGGCTGGAGAGAGGCAATTAAAGTGTTCTCCATGCTAGTTGATGACTTGAATCCAGATTGCTAGAACCCGTGTAAAAGTCAGATGACAATAGTGCTAGCCTGTATAAGCCATCCTGTTCCCCTCTACCTCCTCACTTTAGACTTCTGAGAGGCAGAGTCATTTAAGAGTTATTGGGTCAGGAGAGCAAAGTCCTCATGCATTAATGTTGTTTTTAAGAGTGGATTCATTATACAACAGTAGCCCTTTATCCATAGTCCCACTTTCTATGGTTTCAGTCACCTACAGTGCTCCAAAGACATTGAAGGGAAACCTTTAAAACTATAAATTCCTCAGTTTTGAGGAAATTACATTCCTCGTTGTGAATATTATGATGAAATCTCAATCCACCCAACTCCATGAATGCTTCCTTTGTCCAGAGTATCCCCACTCTATGTGCTACTTACCCCTTAGCCATTAGGAATCTCCTTCTTTTTCAAGACAGTTTCTCTGTGTACCCCTGGATGTCCTAGAACTTAGAGATCCACCTGCCTCTGCCTCCCAAGTGCTTGCAATTAAAGGTATTTACCATCATGCCAAGTAGGAATCTTCTTAGTTAATAGATTTACTTAATGCCTGTTTTACTCTTCTATTAATAGATTTTCTGTTTCAGTATTGTTTGTCATTGTTGACTTACTGCACCTAATTTTTAAATTAAGCTCTATCATAGGTGTGTGTGTGTGTATCAAACATAAATAAATGCAGACTTTAATACAATCCTCAGTTTCCCAGTATCCATTGAGGGATCCTGGAACATTTTCCTCTTGAGAATAAGCAAAGACTACAAAGACTACTAAAAATCTGTTTGACTATTTGTCTATCATCTCTCTATCTCTTTCTCTCTCCACCTCTTTCTCTTCCTCCTTATCGCTCTCTCTATGATGCCAACGCTGTGCTTTGACCTCACTAGAAGACCCTCTGCAGATTCCAGCATCTTGATGTTAGACTTCCGAGCCTCCAGAACTGTATGAAATAAAAGTGTGGTTAATAATAAGTTTACCAACCACTAATACTTTGTTACAACAATGCCTGACAGGCTAAGCCACTGACCTTATGGGAAACTGTGTGAGGCACTACGGGGAGATTCAGCATCAGTAAATCAAGTGGAGAAGCAGACAGAGAGAGGAAGCAGAAAAGGGAAAAATAGAAAACAATACTAATGCTTATGTTACTTTATACAGCAACAGTCAAACAGTCCAGGCAAGAGTAGTTTCTTGCCCAAATGGCTAATCTTGCCATGTTGAAAGCAAAGTCCATAATGAGTTTCTTCAATGCCCAACTTCCTCTCAGATGTAATTGATGTGTCTGGAGTAGTTGTGTCTCACTATCACAAAAAACCCTAAACCATTTAAAAGCCATAAATTCTACATGTCTTTGAAAGGTTTGAAGAATATCTTACCATCTCAAATATATCTCTGTATATATAGAAAACCTAACTATAAGTTTTGACTATTATGGGTAACCCTCTATAATCTGTACTTAATTATACATTATATTTATAAAAGAGCTGTATAAACACAATATCTAAACAAGAAGAGAAATATATGTACCCCAAAATTGATCTTAAATTTGTATCAATAAATGAAAATCCATACCAATACAAAGTATTCATTTCTGTACCATAATCTCCCTTTTACCTTTAAAAAGAGATTAGTTGTGATCATTAACCATTTATAACCAACCCCATTTAAATGAAAACAAAAATTTATAAATAGTATTTGGTAATTGAGGCATTGTTATTGCAAACTGCTTCCTGCTGGTTGGGGGCACTGTCTATACCATGGCAATCATGAGAAAACACAGAAACCTGGCCAAGTCCTTGTTTATTATAGTTTGAGGCTGCATCATCTCAATTGTTTTAGATGTTGGATCACCTGGGTCACTGCTTCAAGGGGTCTTGCTTCATCAAACCATAGAAGTCTGGAAGGAATCCACAGCTTTTTATTTTTTGTGGAAACACAAGTAAAAACTCTTTTCCCAAGTAACCTGTCCTTATATTTAAATTTAGAAGTGAAAGCATTTTTAAAATATATAAGTTGGATTAATTTAGCAGCATTTATATATAATCAAGTGTATTTTAGCAGTTGTTGTTCCTTCCTTAGCAATTGAACAACTGGATGACAACACAATAGCATACAGTATCCCTCTATGTGTATTTTCCATTTTCACCTGGCTTTTTTATTACTCTATATCTTTAATTTTACTTTTACTTTTTCGAGACAGGATTTTTCTGTGTACTTTGACTGCCCTTGAACTCTCTCTGTACACAAGGCTGGTCTTGAAATCACAGAGATCTGCTTGCCTCTGCCTCCCGAATGCTGGGATTAAAGGCATGTGCCATCACAGCCCAGCTTCTCTATTTTTTACCACTATCCTGTTTCTTTTTCTCTCCCAAGCCTATGCCTATGTATATTTTTAAACACTCTGTAAACCTTTTAGAGGTTTTACATCTTCTGAATCTGACTTTATTGTAAATCTTTATGTTATTCTGGCCATGTGTCTTTTATTTGCTAAACAACGTTGCTAAAATTAAAGCAGTAGCTATTTTAACTGCCATCCTTCTAAGATGGGGTGTGTAAGTTTACTGGCAGCTGTTGGCCATTTGCTATGTTTTCTTAATGGCTAGCTCTGACTTAATTATTAACCCATAATTACTAATATATATTCTTATAAGGTCTTATCTTACCAAGAATGCCAGACTTGCGTCCTCTTCTCTTGGGATCAGATGGCAACTCTCTACTCTTGCTACTTTTCCCAGAATCCTCCTTGACTCCTAGTCCCACCTATCTTGCTTCCCTATTGGCCAACAGTGCTTTATTTATCAACCAATAAGACAAACATATACACAGAAGGACTTTGCCCTATCAAAGTGGCTCCTGGATTCCTCACCCTCATACACCATATGAAGTAACAAATTTCTATTGCTTAAAAATCATTAAACTTTGGAGTGATTGTCATCCAGCAATTTATAATGAATTTAGAGACTGGAAGGTAACTAGTGTGGCATCTTCCTTTCTCCCCATTTTGGAAATTTGAAAGGTAAAGGTAAAGAGTCTAACAATTGGCCTAGAGTCTCTCGGTAACCTTGGCAACCTTAGGACTTGAACTCCATTTATTTTGTCTTTCTGTTTAACCATCAGTTTAGTCAGCAAATATGTTAATGATTTTTTATTAAACCATTAAGCATTGTTCTTCAGAACAATTGAAAGTGAAATTAATTAAAAAAGAACAGGAACATGAAATAAATGTATTGAACACAGTACCTCTTAGAACAGCTAAATGCCTTACTATTCCCAGCTGTTCAGGCTGCAGGCAGAGTCAGGTACCACAGAGAGGAGAGCTGTTCTGATCCTTGACTGGGGCTTGTTGCCAGAGTTAGTTTTTATCCTCTGCAGTGAGTAATTTGTGATAAAACTGGCAAGAGAATGTATGCTCCAATGACTTGGCCAATTGCATTAGACAAACAGGGCCTTAAAGAATATTGTCTGTGATAAAAGCTAACCAAGGGCTTCATCATAAGACAGAGTGAGGAGCTAAGCCTGTGACCCCTGGATACAGTAACACCCAAATTAGAGGCATCCTGTGAAGATGCTCTTTGGTCTTTTGTCTTTAGAATCAAAAAGTGTGGTCTGGGGAGATACACAGGTTGGATAATTTTAGCTAAGCTTCCCCAGAAAGGATCAATTTCAAAGTCCTGGGCTTTCCTCAGGGAAGTGGAACTCTGCTCACTTGGAAGTCAGAAAAGTCTGCTGACACACACTTGCCATGAATGGGTGTGTTCTGTGCTTATGAACAGCTATGAGGATCCCTTACTTTAGTCCTAGGTTTCCAGGGGGAAAGGAAGAGAGGGGGACAGAGTGCCCTTCCCTTCAAGGGATGGGTACATGATTGGTCCCAAGGCTAAGATGGTGTTCACATACAAAGCTGCTGGCCCATATTGGAAATGAGATTGTGTCATAAGTACAATTGCCTATACTTTCATGGGTTATTGTTGGGGGCTATTGTTAAGTAATTGAAGCACTTCTCTTTTTTTCCAGTGTTTCTCTGTGTAGCTTTGGAGCCTGTCCTGGAACTCACTTTGTAGACCAGGCTGGCCTCAAACTTTCAGAGATCGACCTGCCTCTACCTCCAGAGTGCTGGAATTACAGGCGTGCACTACTGCCTTTATTTTGATGACTTCCTGGTATACTCACAATAAAACCCAAACGCTATATGGGAACTACAAGTCCCAGAAGACAGGAACTGCCAACTTCACCCAGATTTCTTATGCTTCTCCCAAGGTCATGCCTAGCTTCAACCTCACTGGCTCTTTAAAAACCCGGGTGCCCTCAGCAAAGGCATGTGTACATGCAGTAAGCCCTTTGCCCTATTCTCCAAGCAGTGCCATTTCCAGCCCCTCTTGTCTGGCACAGTCCCTAGTCTGAGTCTTCTTTCTTCACAAAGTCAACTTCTTCCCTGTTTTTGGGACCCTGGCAACTCGGTGTGAACTTCTCCATCCTCCTCCTACACTCCTCCTCATCACCTATTAATTTCTTAGCACTGTTGGACATCAAGTCCAAGGGCAATAGTGTAGTTCAGTAGTAGAGTGACTAACTTGTTGCAACTGACCTAGATTCTGCCCCCTGGACTGAAAAAAAAAGTTAACCCCTCCTGTGAATGACATTTTTATTGAACAACTTCTACAAGCCCAACATTGTTCTAAGGGCTTCTCAGAAAGTCATCTAACTCTGATAATAACCCAGATATCTGCATTAAAAAGCTAAGAAGCCTCATGGACAGACACTTGGCTGTGGAGCCAGGAATCACCTCCAGGGGCCAGACTTTGGTTGGCTGACTGCTCTCTGTCAGGATGTAATGATCTCCATGGGAAAAGGAGTTTTGTAGATCTTGTTCACTGTTGAAGCCTAGATTAATGCCTGGCAGCTAGTGGTGCTCAAACAAGTGCTCCTTGCATGAAAATGAATATGAGTAACTACCTCTGGTGCTCTTACCCTTCTGTTCTCTGAGAGAGGTGTATAGATACTGCGCAGACCTTATTAAAGTTGCACCCAGTCAGTGAGTCATATAATCTCTGTTTATGAATGAACTCAGGTTGAACTATGCAGACACCATGAAGCATCCAAAAGTCCCCTTACTGGGTATGGTGGTTTAAATAAGAACTATCCCCATGTCCCCACAAGCTCTGGTATTTGAGCACTTGGTCCCCCGTGGTAGAAAGGTTGAAGGGAAGTTGTGGAAACTTTAGGAGCTACAGGCTTCCTAGAGTAATCTCTTCACTGTCCCCGGGAAGAGGGGCTTTGAGGGTTCACAGCTTTGCCCCACTTCTGTCCTCCCTCTCTCTCTCCTCCTCCCTTCCTCCCTCCCTCCCTCCTCCTCCCTCCCTGTCTCCTTCTCCCTCCCTGTCTCCTTCTCCTTCCTTCTCCCTCCCTGTCTCCTCCTACCTCTCTACTCCTCCTCCCTCCTCCTCCCTCCCTCCCCCTCCCTCTCTCCTTATCTCTCCCTCCCTCCCACCTCCTCCTTCCTTCCTTCCCTCCCTTCCTTTCTCCTCCTCCCTCCCCCTCCTCTCCTTCTCTCTCCCTCCCTCCCTCCTCCTCCTTCCTTCCTTCCCTCCCTTCCTTTCTCCTCCTCCCTCCCTCCCCCTCCCTCTCTCCTTATCTCTCCCTCCCTCCCACCTCCTCCTTCCTTCCTTCCCTCCCTTCCTTTCTCCTCCTCCCTCCCTCCCCCTCCTCTCCTTCTCTCTCCCTTCCTCCCTCCTCCTCCTTCCCTCCTTCCCTCCCTTCCTCTCTCCTCCTCCCTCCCTGGTCTACCCTCCCTCCCTCTCTCCTTCTCCCTCCCTCCCTCTCTCTCCCTTGTATCTGGTTGGCAACTGAAGATGACACCTCTTAGTTTGGGGCATTTTACACAGCAACAGAAAAGTGACTGGGACCCTGGGCATGCTCTGGTGTTGAGACAAACCCTTAGGCTCTGCCAGCTACTCAACTGGCATGGCAAATAGCTGGAGTCAAAAGCACTCCAAGGTGTCTGTCTTGGGACAAGCTTGTGTTCCCAGTCTGTTTTGTTTCTAAACTATGTCCCCAGTGTCATCTTGGTGTTGAGAACATACAGAATCTTATAAAACTTTGAGATATTGAATGAATAGGACTGAGCTCTGATGAGAAGACCCCAGTCATGGGAAAATGCCTTAGCTAATAAAACCAGAGCCCTAGGTTGGTTCTTCTAAGGACTCTGAATTTTAAAACAGAGGAAGTGGGGCATGAAGGAAAGGGTGCCAGATATTTCATTTTGATAAGACAAATTAAAACTTATGATTTGACCAAAGTTCACCGTTCCCAATGATCAGTGTATCATCTCCAGTGCTATGCCACTAAACACGTGTTTGCCTCTACGTTTATGAAAACCCCACACCATGAGCCTTGACCTAAAGGCAGAAAATCAGTGGAGATCTCACCTCTCCTGGTTTTTCTCCTGGCTTCTTCTAACTCCATCCAGCGGTGAGTTTCAAACCAGCTCTGCTCTTCCCAACATCATGGTTGGCTACCTTCCTCTTTTCTCTCAGCAGTTGCTTCTCAGTTCCATAAGCTTCAAGCCCACAGGAGAGAAGCCCTTGGAGGAGAGCAAAGCAGAGAGCTGAGGATGAGGATGAGCTACCCGGCATTGGCCCAGAAGCCCTGAGGCCCTAGCAGACTGACTTTGACATTTTGTGTCCACTACAGCAAGATCGGGAAAGTTCCCCTCAGGCCTGAGCAGAAGGAAACTTTCCCAAACCTCTGAACTCTGAGATCCTGACACATTGAGTACCTGATGGTAAGTATATAGCCACTGGCCTGCAAAGCATCTGGCATCACAGAGAGCCTGGAGACTAATGTCCCCATGTCCCCGACCCCTCCCCCAGGCTGAGTAGTCTGTGTGTGGCATAGCATGTGCATACTAACCCAAGCTAGGGAAAGAAGGGGACAGCCGGGAGGCCAGATTCCTGAGGTACACAAAGGACTTGGTCCAAAGCTCTGCCACGGGGCAACAGAAGCCCTGGAGAGTGCTGGAGCCTGTTATTGGCAGAGAGGAAGTCAAAGGCTTCAGAGCCTTCTTCACTCACTTAGACCAGAATATCCACTAGGCTTGGCCCAGAAAGTGAGAGTGCATTTTCCAGGCAAACATGCAAGGCCACACAACCACAGCCTGGGTGGGGGCCACAGTGTCAGGGTACCTCTAGCCCTGGAGACTAGAGTGATACAGTTGAGGTCAGACTTCCAGATTTCAGGAAAGCTGAAGGCACATTTAGGTTATCTCCTGCCTGCTGCCTGTCTGGCTGTGACCCAAATTGCTGATTCTGGCCCCCACTCATCCTTCCCTTAGGGCCCTACTAGATGAGCCCTGGGAATGAGGTCTAGGCTTCCTAGGAAGGGACACAGTTTGGAGAGACAACACAGCTCAGCGCAGCAGTGGGAAGGGGGGACACAGCAATGGGGGGTGCTGAAGAGCACGGGAACCCCTTGAGGTAGGGGGGCTTTGAGTAAACCTGATCCCCCTGCAGCCTGCATCCATTGTGTTAAGTTCTCTTCTGGCGGTGGATAGCTCTTGAATTGTGGATAGCTCTTGGGTTCCAACTTAGGGCTGGACTTGAGAGGATTGAAGAAGAGAACCATCTACAAAAGGAGGAAGAAAAACTAAGAAGAATCGAAAGAGGGCACTCTCCAGTCCCAAACTGCTCCAGGGCAAGTAGATGGATTGGTGCAGAAGCCCCATGAGAACAGAAGAAGGGTGCCCTGTGTGAGATCCCTCATTAAGCAGTTTCCCCCAAGACAAGGCATAGAATTAACCTAAACCTCTAGGTGTGGCTGGTGAGCCCTCGCTCTGCAAACCTAGTGATTTTTCTCACTTTTCCCCAAAGCAGCTGCCAGTGGAATTAGAATCAGTGGATCTCAGACCCCTGACGAGTCCTGAGGGTAGCAGGTTAGAACTAAATAGGAGTTGACTTCTGCACTTAGAAATCTTCTTCGAAGTGCTTCCGGAAACTCTGGGGAGACAGTGTGCAGCTGGAGATGGCCCAGGAGGAAGAGAAAAGGAAGAGGATAGGCGGAGAGAAGCTGGCGGTGAAAGGCCGGGGCTCCTGAAGAGATGCATTTACTTTACAGTGGAAGGGGCTCCCAGGCTGGGGGTAGAAGTTTACTCCGGGGAGCGGGGCTCCAGCTAAGACCAAGGAAACCCAGACCAAGATTAGATTTCCCGAGTGATTATCCTTAATCTGTAAAATGGGAATAATGTCCAGTCATTATTCCCTGTGAAGAACAGAACTAAAGCCGAGAAATCCCCCTAGACTTTTCATAGGGAGCGGAACTAGGTTCTCCCCCCTTCAAACACAACACACTACAATTATTTTTTAAAGGCCCTCCCTTCCTGCCTCCTCCCCCGCCACGCTTGCAGCTTCTGGTAGACGACCACGTTTTGCGCATTTCTGGTCTGTCCTCCTCCCGGGAGAGGTTGGTGCAAAAGCCAATAAGCCTGGAACACACTCAGGTCCTTCAGGACCCGGGACAATAGTTTCCATTTAATAAATATTTCCCCCAAGGGCATTTCACATCGGCCAGGCAATTATTCAAAGGAAACAGGCTCGCAGGTTGGCTCGGCGGGTTATTTCGTCCTCTTTACCCGAAGAATGCTCATCTGACTCAAGAAACGAGCCCTCATCCTCGCTGGGTGGGAAAAGGCACCCTGGGAAAAATCCGCCCTAGTTGACAGGATACAGCCTGAGGAGGCGCCCGGCTGCAGGCGCCAAAGGGGTACCAGGAAGGTCCCCCATGGCCCGCCTACCCGCTGCCTTTCCAGTTTGGACCGTTAAGGACAGCTGGGTGCTTTAAATCACCAAATAATAACAAAATAAGTAAGAACCCTGCCAACCACATAGCCCTCAAAGTAAAGAGAGCCCTAGTGTTAAGGGCCCCCCAGTGTGAAGAGTTGTAGTTTTAGAGGCTCCTCAATCAGGACCCGAAACCTCTGCAACTCCCACAGGAAGCAGCCAGACTCGGAGAGCTTTGCTCGCGACCCTCAGGGGCCCAGAACTGCTCCGTGGGAGCATCCTGGGGAGGAGCCACCCCCCCAATCTGGAAGAACGATATTAAATTAGCGCAGAGATTCTGGCGCGAAAAGTTTATTCTGCTTTTTGCCCTGAGTTTGATATATTCTTTTCCTCTCCTAGGGATCTTTGACAAGTGTGTGTTGGGGGCGGGGGCTGTCTTCTCATTTGGTGACAAGGCTGTCCTACTTATCTGCAGGAGCTCTGGACTTGCTGCCTTTGCGGATGGTTCCCTGGATCTTTGTATTAGAAGCACCAGTTCTCTCTTGAACAACTGGGGATGAAAACAGGGGGTACGAGGAGTTTTAATTTTTGCCAGCGACAATGCAAAGCCTGAGTCCCCAGTCCTGAACTAGTCTCTCTGTTCCGCGGTGTCTCTGTCCCTCATACCTCTCCCCGCCCCCATCAGGGCCGCTCTGGTTTCCACTACTCGCAAGTTGGCAGGTGCGCCCCCCCTCCTTCCCTGCTGCTGATTGGCGCCCAGGTTGGGGAGTCGCCGCCCCGCGCTTATGTCAGAGTGCGTGCGGTCCCGGCCCACCTCGCCTTTGAACTTCGCCGCTTTTGGCTGCAGTTCACCAGCCTCCCCGCATTCTCAGCCAGGTGCGGTGCTAGGCAAAGCAGCGCCCGGAAAGCCACGGGAGGGGGGAGCCACGGCCAGAGAAGCCTGGGGAAAGACGGGAAGGAGAGAAGGCGAAGGTGAAGAGGGAGAGAAGGAGGAGCCTCCTGCCCTCGCCAGAAAATTACCTAGCCACTTAATCCCAAGACTCTGGTACTTGGGCCCCAATCTCGGGTGCCCACAGACTCCAGGCCGAACGCCCCCTTATCCCCGCTGCCCTTCATACCCTTCGGCCCCTTGGGGGCTGCCTGGGTGCCGGGACTGGCATGATCAGTTGAAAACTTTGCAGGGTCAGCTCTTCTCTCCGACTGCCCCTCTGCGGCGCCGAGACGAGGGGAGTTCAGAGTCCCGAGCTCAGGACGGACAGAAAGACAGACGGCCAACCGCGCCCAAGCTCGCCCGCAGAGCCCCTGCATTCCCCACCCCCGCCCGCCTTGCCGGGACCATGTCCAAACCTTCAGACCACATCAAGAGGCCCATGAATGCCTTCATGGTATGGTCCCGGGGCCAGCGACGCAAGATGGCCCAGGAAAACCCCAAGATGCACAATTCGGAAATCAGCAAACGCCTAGGCGCCGAATGGAAGCTCCTGTCCGAGGCAGAGAAGCGGCCTTACATCGACGAAGCCAAAAGGCTGCGCGCCCAGCACATGAAGGAGCATCCCGACTACAAGTACCGGCCAAGGCGCAAACCCAAGAACCTACTCAAGAAAGACAGGTATGTCTTCCCCCTGCCCTACCTGGGCGACACGGACCCGCTCAAGGCAGCCGGCCTGCCCGTGGGGGCTTCCGACGGCCTTCTGAGCGCGCCCGAGAAAGCCCGGGCCTTCTTGCCGCCGGCCTCGGCGCCTTACTCCCTGCTGGACCCTGCGCAATTTAGCTCCAGTGCCATCCAGAAGATGGGTGAAGTGCCCCACACGTTGGCCACCAGCGCGCTGCCCTACGCGTCTACCCTGGGCTATCAGAACGGCGCCTTCGGCAGTCTCAGCTGCCCCAGCCAGCACACGCACACGCACCCGTCCCCCACCAACCCGGGCTATGTGGTGCCCTGTAACTGTACTGCCTGGTCTGCCTCCACCCTGCAGCCCCCTGTCGCCTACATCCTCTTCCCAGGCATGACCAAGACTGGCATAGACCCTTATTCGTCAGCCCACGCTACAGCCATGTAACCCCAAGTTGGCCCGGACCTGAGGGGTGGCATGGAAGCAGAGATCTGCATCCTTCCCCTTGCACCTAGTCTGGCCTGCAGATGTGTCTGGGTCAGGCCTGCCGCCGCCCCTTGCCCACCCCAGACTCTGCCTCTCTCTTCCAGGGGGAAGGGAGGGGGCCATCCTCCTGGACCCAAGGCACAGAGTCGTGCCCGAAATTTCCAAACATTAAGACAGCTACACATCTGTCCCTCTCCCGACTCTCCCAAAGCAAGTCTGCGACTGTAACCCCTTTGGACAAAAAAGTAGGCAGTTTTGCTTTTATTTAAGTCCCCTCACTCTCCTTGGATAGGCTTTGGACTCGGAACTCCCAGATCCTGGTATTATATCTAGAATATGCGTATATATATTTTTTCCTTTCCCACTGAAGAAAAAAGAGCTGAATCTCGGTGCTGTGCCATCAGACACGGCTAAGCACCATTTGCTCTTCCTGTGTGGGGGGAGAAAGGTTTAAAAGTTTAAAACTTCAGGAAGGGAAACCTTTCTGTTTAAAACCATACTATGGTCGTGTTTGCTTCGATAAAGAGAAAACAAAACGGACCCACATGGCTTTTCACCTTGTGTAACGCAGTGCTCCTAGACACCTAAGTTTACTTTTAGACAGAATGTCAGGTTATGAAGTCAGGAAGTAGAAAGTGAACGAAAACTTCAAATAATAAAAACATCCTACATGGTCATAAATGTTTTGACAATGTCTTGGAAATGTACCTAGAAGGATTTTACCTCGTTCCTCTGTTCATTTGTTGAACAAAGACGTTTTGAATAAAGACAATCTGTCATTGCAAAAAGTAACCTTTGATGTGCATAAAATCAAGTTAGGAGGCTTAGATTCGAGGTGAGTCTTCCTCAAGTTCCTAGAGGGTCCGAAGCAGGGAAGGCCAGGTGGTCCTGCCCTGGCAGAACCTGACCTGATGGCCTGTGACCTGTAGAGGGGTCTTGAGTCTGGGATCTGCCTGGATTGCTCCCTGATAACCTGACTTTTACCTTTTGAGTCTTGACAAAGGTATCAATTCCACGATGCCTTGCCTTCCCCACAATCTTCATAAAGTGGGTCAAATCATTTCCAGCAGTGAATGTACTCAACAAAGGTGGAATCTCTTGAGTTCTGGGTGGATTTGCTTTTTAAAAACTATGCTCCAAAGAGTGGAAGTAGCAGTCTTGGAGGGAACAAGTTCTTGGGTGCCTAAGTTCAGGGCAAGGGGTGAGAATGGAAGGGATATTGTTTTGTTTAATGTTTGCTGCCCTGTTTCATGTTGCTTAGTCTGGGACTCCAGACTGAGTTCCTACGTTATTTTTTTTAAACTGATGTCTAACAACTTTCTTTTCTTTTTGTTCCCTTGGGGGGAAAGGGGGTGGGAAAAATGAGCAAGAAGAAAGTGTTGTCATGCCCCAAGCAGAGCTCTTAAACACAAAGTTTAGAAAGCGCGGGGCCCTCTGTGAGTGTCTGCTTGTGTGTACCTAGGCTTTGCTGATGCTATCTAGCCAGCGCAACAGCTCTTCCGAGTTTGTTGTCTAATTGGAAAGGCGCTTCACATCGCTGCCGGTATCCCGTGAGTTTCACTCCCCAAATGCGCTGCCCCTCGTTTTTTCCACAAGCAGTGTGCTCCCTTCACCCCTGGCTTTGCCATGGTGCCTGGAAGGGACGGGGCTCAAGGCCTTTCCGCTGCCATTGAGGGATTTGTGAGCGCCCCCTCCCCCCATTCTCCAAAGGACTCGGTAGCCAGAGGTGGGAGAGAAACGTTGTCAACAGTCACCAAAGCCAAAACCCTCGGATTAGCATATTGTCCACAAAACAATTAGAAGTGTTTGAGGTGCTATTTGGAGCCTATTCATCCGAGGCCCTTTGTCAAGGGGGGATTTTCATTATTGAAAAAAAAAAATAAGTTAGCAGTTGTCCATCTGGCTGAGCTGAATAGCAAAGTGATTCGTGTTGTATATGCTTTTCTCATTAAGAGCTCTTTTGAGACCAATGTTAGAATTAAATGGTATTACACAATTAACATACAAGGCCGCTGAATAGGACGGGACGCCTATAAATAATAGATAGATAAATAAATGAACGTTCAGGCTAAGGTAAACAAAGGCGAGCTGGGGGAGGTGTGGAAGAGGCCAGGCAGGCTGAGCCACGCTTACTTAGCATCACAAAACCCTCTTACAAATCGAGACAATTAGGAAGTGACGAGCCTCTGGTGGCCGTCGGGTCTAGGGACTCAGGGTGCGTAGGGAAGGCTCCTCCTCCCGCCCCCTAGGAAGCTCAGGAGGCCTAGGACGCTGGCAATGCTTCCGTTGTTTGATCTAACCCCAACTGACAGTCCTGTCAGCCTCTCTGCTCTCCTTCATAGCTCAGTGTCCCTTAACATCTCCCAGGATGAAGCTTACGGGGGTCTGGTGTTTCCCCGCAGAGCCCAGCGCGGGAGAGCCAAGAGTACCCCAGACGAGGGAGGAAGCCAGGCGCGTGGCCCCACTAAGGTGCCCAGCTGATTGTGAAGGATGGTTAGATGGCAAAGGGGCACCAGGCGGGTTTGAGCGGCGAAGGCCTCGGTACACAAATGTTTAAACAAATAAACAGCCCAAAAATTAGAAAGCAAGGTTCCATCCAGACTGCGCTCGGCCTCGGGACTCTCCCAGAGACCTAAGTGCGCAGGCACCGACGGGAGCCTGGGGCCCAGCATAGGGCCACCGAAATCTCTTTCCAGCTCACACGGCGGGAACCAAAGTCCTGGGGTAGCTGTAGACCAGGCTCGGGACACTTCTTCCTTGGACACTTTGATTTCTTAGTAGACTGCCTGCCCTCCTCAGACCCAGGTCCAGCCTGGCTTCCAGGGTCTGCGGCAGTTTCTTTGCCCGGGCCAAGGGCCGCCGAGCATTTGTTGCAAAAGGTGCGCGGCCACAACTCGCCCCAACAGCCTAAATCCTGCTTGTCATGTAGCTGACAGGGGTCCGATTACAGACTTTAAAGTCTGCGGCAGACAAAAAGGAATCCCCTGGGGGGATGGTGTGTGTGCGTGCGTGTGTGTGTGTGTGTGTGTGTGTGTGTGTGTGTGTGTGTAGGGGGTGGGTGAGGTGGAAGCAGTCTCAGTCAAACCTGTTTGCTCACAACTGTCTCTTTCTTTCAAGGAAAGCATTAAAGCAAACCTGTAGGGAAAGGAGCTCCCCACCCACCCAGAGTGCAGGACAGCCGCTTCTCCCGGCGCCACGCGCAGCAAAGAGCAGCCTGGAGTTCCCAGCCACTCATTTTGCGGGCTCACAGAGCCCGAACTCCCGCTGCTCGCGGCCGTCCGGCTCCCTGAGGGAGGAGTGTCTGCCACCTGCTCTGTGTTGGGGACGAGTCCCACAACCCGGGAGCGCTGCTCCTTCCTTGGTGCAGCCCCAATCCTCCCTCCAGCAGAGGCGACCCGGTAAAGTTCCTGGCCTTCCTGCAGGTGCCACTGCTGGGAACCTTTCCCCCCTAAACTAATAGATCCTCTCTGAGTCGCGCATCGTGTGTGTACCCACCGCTCTTCTGCTACTGTTTTCTGGGACCTGGGAGGACTGAACCCTGTGCTTTCCGGAAGACAGCTGGCGGCGCCGGCTAGTTCGGGTTTTAGCTAGGTTTTCATTCTTAAATTTTGGCTGCAGTCCGTCTCAGGGGTTCACTGGTTCAGATTTTTGAGAGATTGGCATTCGGCATCACCTTAGCTTCTGATCTCCTTCACAAAACTTCGGGTTTTTTGTTTGTTTGTTTGTTTGTTTCTCGTTTCCCCGTATTTGGGTCTTAATCCCCAAACTTTCATTCCCTTCCGGCTTCCTAGCCTTCCTATTTAAGGGTCAGTTTTCTTGCATCGTCTAACTTTATAAATGGAGAAGGCCAGCTACTTCTAGTAAATCGCACTGAGTCGCGAATGACTGACGTTTGAGAGTCCTTCGGGTTTGCTTTCCAAAACCACCGAACCTCGGGGAAGCCTCACCGATGCAAAGAAGGGTGATAATTTGGTCCAGGCAGAGCCTCGGGACTCTCACCGCGCCACCTGCAGAAGTTCTTCCTGGCCCCGCGGGTTCTCAGGAGAGATAGCTTGCTGCCAGAGCTGGGAAAACTTGGCTAGCGGTGGGAGCCAGCTCTGCCTTGGCGGATTACTGTTCCTTTCTGCTTCTTTTCGGTGCAGTCCTTGTCACCATTGTCCAAGTGGACAAAGAATTTCAAGACACTTAAATTCGCATAGCAAGTCATTCACAAGACTCATGCTAAGAATTCTCAACTCCAACTGCCTTTGCCGGTTGGGTCGTGGTGTGTAGGTGAAAGGCCAGGCGAAGGGGGTGGTGTTGGGGGTGTTTACATTTGGGTGTTTTAGGTGCGGTGCAGGAGCTTTCCGCTCCGCCTCGGGGCCTGCTTGCTTAGCGTCCCCCCAATCTCGGGTGCGCTCGGGCCGGGCGATGGGAGTGCTGCCTGGGCTTCTTCCCTGGTGGCTCCTGAACGGTGCGTCTTGGCCTGACGCCTTGACGTTGAGCTTTAGCCGAGAAATTAAGAGAATGATGAAGTTGAGGCAGGCAAGGGGGCGCTAGAAATCCAGTGGCGTGGACAAGGACTGTCAGCCGCCCTCCGGCGGGCCCCTGCTGTGTGCCTGCGGAACTCCGAACCCTGCTAAGGACCCGCGGAGATTCCTGGAAGCTACACTGATGGGGTGTTAAAACGCGAGTGTAGCAGCATTTGCCCTGGGAAGAGGCTTAAAAGCAAGGAAAAGGAAGGGTTCCCCACTGGGCTAGACCAGCCCCTGGCCCTCGGTGTGTCTAGAGGTCTTCGGTACCCAAAAGCTCCAGCAGGCTTCCCAGGGAGCCAGTTGTGTCCCCAAAAGCAGAAGGGGCCGCAAGCCCAAGGTATCCCTAGGCTACCTTCCCCAAATACCCACCACCTTCTCTTCGAGCTTGACCCGACAGACACCTGCACCCCAAAGGCCCCGAACTCCCAGTACAAGTTAGGAGAAGGAGTCAAAAGCCAGGCGGTACAAGGTGACAGGAGTGCACAAGTTTTCTCTTTATGGTGGAAGTGAGGGCCTGGCGCTTCCGCGGTGGCCAGCCTCGTTTTCCAAGTTTTTAAGATACGGTCTGGAAAAGAAGTAAAGCCAGATCACCCAGCCCAACCATGGTGAGGACACGGGGGCACCTCAACAAGACTGCGCCAGGCTGCAGGTGGCTAGAAAGGCCACACTGGACCACAGTCCTAGGGTGACAAGGAACTCTCAATTCTCGTGCCTTCTAGGCCACTGCGCCGCCTGCTGCCCCAGGTGGAGAGTTCATGCTTTGGGGGCCTCACCTTTGAACCCCAGGACTCACTCTTGGCTCTAGTGCTGCGGTGGGACCTGAGGGAGGTGGGTGAGAGAGACGTTAGGGGCGGCTGCGCCTCTGCCTAAACAACACACCGAACTCGGTGCAGCTCGGCACTTCCAACAGCACAGCCCGGCCGGAGACTGGGAGGAAGGGAGAAGGGAGGGAGCGGGCAGCCTGGGCGCTCGCCGCGGGTCCCCCTTCGCTGGCACCCCCCGTGGCGCGGCGAGTCAATGGGATTTGCACACTCGAGGTGTAACAGCATTACTGCGTTAATTAGCATTTCCATTTCACGTCCAGATTGTTTACTTATCTGCGGGAAACATATGTCGGGAGAAGTTCACATTCCGGATTCTGCTCCGCTGCCCAAGGTGCAATTCCGGGGAGGCAGCGAGGGGGAGGGGAGGGCTTCAGATTTTTTATTACACCCTCTAGCCTTATCTGCCGCTGTAAATTGAGGATCCTCCATTGAGCGGCATATGGAGATTATATACTTTTTTGAATATCGTTTCCCAAAGCCTGCAGATTTTCACTTTGAAATGAAACAATCCTCCACCGCTTCCCCAGGGGCCAGGCGCCTCCTGTGCTGTCCAGAGCGGCCATGGGGACCCTTCCGACAGATCCTCGAGCGCCCATCTGCCCAAGGCCGTGGCCAGAGCCGTGTAGAGCCCCGGTTCTCCAGACCTAAAATAATCTCCGGGGAAACCCGCCCAAACACGGTTTGAACCCCAGACATAGTCTCCGCTGTTTTCCGAGTCTCGCCCCACGACTTGTGCACTCTTTGTTGCTTGTGTGTTTCCAATACCCGCATAGACGCGAGCTCACTTCTGCCCTCTTCCTACGCTCTAAACACGCAGCGGGCGGGGAGCCAGATGCCCACGACTGTGCACAGCAGTTGCCCGCTACATCTCCGGGCTCTCAGGAGCCTGGTTCTCCAGACAACCCAGTCAGCTTCGGCTTCTTTGTTTGGAGGACAGTGGAGGTGGTGGGCCCTGTGCCCCGCTCGGGACCACTTACTGTGAATCTTGAAGGGAAATTCTGCACCAAAGGCACGGGTCTCCATAAGCCGGGCGGGCACTAAGAGCGAGGACCGAATCCCATCTCTTATCTCTTCCAAGGCTCCGTTCAGCCTGAGATCAGAGAGGGAGAGAAAAAAGGAGAATCCTTGCTCTTTTTTTTTAATTTAATATACCAAGCCACCCGTTAAGGTCATTTATATGCTTAATTTAGTGATAAAAGTCGGTAAGCAGAATCACAGGAATCACCCCCTCTGCCTTTTGACCACATTTTTGTACAGTAATTGGGAAATTAGTTAAATATATGTTTGCTTTTTCCTCATTCTCTGCTTTGTCTGGAGCGCCATTCTAATAGCCATACTTTTAAAATGTAATTTGTTTGCTCTTCAAGAGATCAGAAGGAAGAAATGTGTGTCCTGTGCGATTCCATCAGCCCGACTGGGTTCAGTTTGCAAAATCACGCACATAACCCACCCTAGGTAGATAAAGCTAAAAGTCCAAAATTTCCTTCAAATGCCTGAATTTTTTTTCTGATCCCAAATGTCCTGTGGGAAACAAATTTCAATGTTCTATCAGAACAAAGAAATGGACTAGAGCAATACAACTAATGCAGAGAAGCTGGAAAATGGGGGCATAAACAGACTCTTTCCCATCAAGTATTGTTTTGGAATTTCTATTTTTTTTCAAGACCTCTAAGAAAATTGTAAGGTGTCACCTCTATCTTCCAGGTCTATCTGTAATTGAATCTAGGTCACTATTCTAAAGCAAGGAAAGCCTGCTTCCCACTTTTCTACATCAGGCTGAAATTTGGGGGAGGGACAAGGGTCTTGCAATTTCATTTAAAATGTAATGGTGGATGAGCTGATAAGCAAATAGGGAAAAGGAGTCCGCTAAAAGAAAAAAAAGGCATGGTTTTAATATGCTCCAGATGGGGGCAAAATGATTTACATGAGAGTTTATTTCCTCTTTGCTGATATGAAAGAATTACAGATACAAAACCCACTGATCTATAGAATAAAAAAAGAAAAGAAATGTTATTTTCCTGTAAAGGTGTCAGTTCATTTATATTCATTTAACCATCCATCCATCAATTCACTTTCTCACTCCTTGCACATCCTCTCTGGCTCTGTTAAACCTTCTCCTTCCAATACACTTTGCTAGAATATACAATGAAGTTTTCTTTCTTTAAAATAATATTAGAATGCGGTGTAGTAGGTAAACACAGGAAAGGAAAGTGTTGCTGCTGTTGAATATTCCCGGTAATTTAACATTATGTTTCTATGACAAAAATGTTAACCATGGTCACATGTCATTATTACGGCAGTTTGAGTACGAGCAGCTTGCCTGTGGTTACAACCATGTGCAAAGGATATGTAATCATTTTCCACAAAATATACAGCAATAGAAATATATTTATCATGTGAAAATATCCCTGTGATATGGAAAATTTAGCAAAACCTGAATCCTTATGTACAGACATATAGTAAGTCAGTAACACACTGCATAATTAAAATAACTGTCTGTATTACTATGAATGAGTTTACAGTTCCTGCGGGGTTTGTTTGGATAAAAAGTATAAGCAGCATCAATTTGTATGTGTGTTCTAGTTGTCATGATCACCTAAGTGCATACTAAAATCAGTGTTTATTTGAAAAGAAATTAGAGTTGTCATTTTGGGCTCACCCAATGGGATGGAGATTAGATAAGATAGGTTTTCCTCTTTTGAAATAAAAATTAAAAGTCACACCTAGTTTGAATCTCCCTGTGATCTCCCCAAACAACAGAGTCAGGCATTATTCCCAGCATTGGATGTATCCAAATAAAAGGCTGGATGTCTCCAGATTCTGAGCCAGGACAAGACCATGCCAGCACCTAGTGATGGTTTTCACTTGTAAATTGCTTGACCATAGATTGCTTGACAATTCTCATGGGTGACATTTTTTTCCAAGCTGGGGACTAATCTTTTCATCCCCTTTTTCTTTCTTATTCCTTCCTTCCTTGTTTATTTTCCCTTCATAAACTCTAACACTGTTGGCTGGAAAGATAGTTCCAATGTAGGTCTTCCTAAAGCCCCTGAATCACTCTTTGCTGTGTTTGTTTCTTTCTGGTTCTACTGTTTTAGACTGTGGTAATGTGTTTTCTCACCAACTTAATTTTCAATAAAACAAAAGGAGTGATGGTTTTCACCAAAAGTCAGAGGGCTTTGGGTTTAGTGTTGTCTCAAACCCTACAGTCTAATTTGAAATAACTGTTTTTAGTCTAATACAGCTGGTTGGGCAGACACCTTGAAGACACTGTAGAATTGCTACTTACTATTGATTTTACTTTTTGAGCTCTTAAATACTTGAGAAAATAGTGCTTAATAAGAAGTATCCACATGCTCTGGAATATCTTTGAGAACTAAATTAAGAAGAATTGAGCCGAATACCCAAAGTTGTACTATCTACTGAAAGGGTGCACTGAACTTCTCTCCTTTAAAATACAGTTTTGATGTATAAAAAGTTGCATGCTTTTGTAAGAAGATCATTCTGGAACTAATGTGATTAGAAACTTGCTGTAACTACAGATGACACCCTCTCTACTGCTGAGGTGATCCAGGTGACCCCTACGGCTCACTCAGTTCATCTTGTCATCCCAGGCTTGCTGAAATGCAAAGTGGAACAACTACACAGTGCTCGTGGCCCATCATCTCAATATGGAGTCTTAGGGTTTGATGGAGGTCGACCTGAACCAAAATGAAACGCCTTAGCTTTTTACAGATGGTCAGAGATGCCCAGATACTCATCAAAAAAACTTGTTTTACAATAAACGGATGAAATGGGTGACATGGGGATAGATTTTATGAAGAGAAATTTTATTGTCTAGATCTCTTTGCAGTGCTACCATCCTTCTACAGTTGCCTTCTACAGTTCAAAGGGCATTCTTGTGCCCTTCCAAGTCAACTTCTGCAGGACATTCTGCAGGGACATTTTCTTCTTGTTCTCTAAGTGTGTGTGTGTGTGTGTGTGTGTGTGTGTGTGTGTGTGTCCAGAAGTTAGATCATCTCCACTATTCTTCAGTGTACAACATGATGGATATCACACCCACTAAAAGAAGCCATCCTCACCTTATACTGAGACAATTTGAATGAAAACAGGTAAATTTCATTTGTAATAAACTATTGTTGCAATGAAAATTCCTATTATGGTTTCAGCCTTTGGACAGTGCTCAAAAGCAAGATAAACTCAGAAAGAAAAAAATTCTTAGAACTGAGATCACAAGGGATATATATCAGTTTCTGTCTTTTGGTAACCCTCAAGTTTCAAACAGATGTGAAAATAGATCCTGTAGTTACTTGTCCTGGCTGGGGTGGCGGGGGGGGGGGGTCAGCGGGCGGGGGAGGAGACAATTGAAAAGACTTTCATTCATGAATGTATTTGCACACACCTGTTACTCTGAATTCCTAACTTTCCTGAATGGCAAACAATTACCTCTACACAGAACTCAGAGTAGCATCACTGTTAATAGAATAAGGTGGAGAAAGGATGGCAAAAGATGGGGCATGTCACTGCCAACTAAACAAACAAACAAGCAAACAAATCCTAACTAATCAGCTATCAGTCCCCTACCAATGGCATCCCGGTCACTCATTCTTCCCTTGGTAAGAGAGATCAGTAGCGAAATCCCTAGGAGCAATCCATGAAACTTAAAAACAGTGGCCCAGGACATGTTTAGAATGACCCAGAAGACTCCAGAAGCCCAAGAAAGGTGTTGCCTGGCATAGAAGCTGAAGGCAAAGCACCAAATCTCAGAAGATCTGTTTAATCAAATTTCTGGTTTAGATGAAGGGGAAAAGGCAAGAAAGTTCTGTTACTTCAAAAACATTGACTCTACCTGGATAAGTAGGCGAAATAGTCCATTGGCTGCAAAGGGGTAATAGTTTGATCTTTTTTGAATCAGTGACTGAGAGAAAAGCTAACACCAGCGAGTTTTATCACAGCTAGTTAATCATTTGAGGTTACCTTTTCTTTCATTGAAATGTGTTTTAGGAATATGTTTTAATTGGGTGTGCTGTTTTCCAGGATTCTGAAGATTTATCTCCTTTCCCAGGGAAATGGAATCTGTTTGCAGTAAGAGAGACCCACATGGTTGATTAGATGAATATTAACTAAGCATTCTAGGCTCCATCTTGCCCAGCTCTCCCCCAAAGCACCATAAGGTAGGTACTGATGCTGTCTTTGTTTTACATAGAAGGAAACTGAAGCTGACAGGCAGTAAATGACTCACCTAAGAGCTCATGTCCCTCAAAGTGGAAGTTGTCTGTCGCAAGATCACTAACTGTTCCCTACTATCAACCCAAGGCTTCACTGGATGTAGACAAAGGAGGAAAGCAGAGAATGCATGGAACTTACAAGGGAGGAAGGGGTGAGGAAGGGGGAGAAAAATGTAGATATGCCTTGGGATATGGCAGAGGACCAGAAATGCCTTTGCAGAATATGTGAAATTCTAACCATTCAGCACCCCCCATCACTGAGCCTCTTACTGGTCCACATTGCTTCAGCTTTATAACTGCAGATACGACAGGCAACTTCCAAGTCCCGAAGACACAGTGAGAGAACAGGATACCCAGATTTGGAGGTGCACAGCCACAGATTTCTATCAGAGGAGACCCTAGCCTCTCCCAGGCCCAGTTCATGATGCTCGCTTCGGAGGGCTTGCCTTTGACAGGCAGCTTAGCAAGTACAGATGTAACGTTAGGAAGACCAAGGAATTCTCCCACTGTTTCTGTTTAAGGCACTATCAGAGCGTCCAGAAGCCTCTCAGTTGCTCTGGGCACAACTTTTGGAGAACGATTTGGAAACATTTTGCTAGTCCTAGTTTCAGATGATTTTCAACAAGTCACATGGAAAATGCAGGGTACAGGTGAGTCCACAGAATATTGAGGTTCCAAGACCTGTAAGCTATGTTTGATAATTTTGTAACAATTTTAAAGGGGATTTGATACCTTCTTGGCTGCACTAACGTATTTATTTGTGAACTGCAATTGATGACAGGATCTCTTGTGCCAGCTGCTATGTTCTGCCTGAGGACTGCAGAGAAGTAGATGGCTGTGTTGGGCAGGTTTCCCACTGGCATTGGCAGGAAGCCCTGGTGAAGGCCAGGAAAGCAGAGAAAAGGGGTGCCCAGGATAGCCATGGCAGAGATGGTAGAGTCCTGGTCCTGGCCATCAGGGCCGGCCAAGTTTCCTGCTGTGATACGATTTACTTAGCCCTTCCTTTATGTTGGCTAGTTTTCTTTTTCTTTTACTTTTGACCTCCTCCTAAGCTTTGTGTGGTGGGTTTCTTAAAATAATATTACTTGAAAAATTAAAATGTCCTGTGTAACAGCCATGATTATCAGTCATCTCAAATAATAGAGGCAATCGCTAATCCAAATCCTCACTTTACCTCTTAGACAATGAGAGGAGCTAAGAGCAGTCAGTGATTTCTACAAAGTCATACAGCTTGACGACATGCAAAGCTGGACTAGTACCCATGTCTGCTAAGTGTTTGGCAGCACCCTTTCCTTCTGTCATGGCCTCGGCTGCCAGCTGACTGTGAATACTTGTTTTAATTTGAGAGATGTTGTGGCTTCCAAGAACTGACCTTTTTTAGCCACAGCCTTTTAAGTCGGTTGTTTCTGAATCACATAGCCTGGTGACTGTGTCTTCAAGCACACATTTCAAACAGCCTCGGGTGCCAGAAGGGACAAGAGCTGCCAGAACAAGTGGAAATGACAGAAAAGACATCCTACAAATCGGGTGCTGGCTTCCTTTGTTTAGCTAGAGACCTAGCTGGTTCTCAAAACTCTAATGCTGTGTTTTCAACTTCAGCCAAAGTTCTCATCCACAACTACTTTTTAGCTCTAAGCTTCCCAAGGGGGCTCCACAAAGGGCATGGAGGTGACACCCTCGCGGCTAGCCTATGACACTCGCAGGGCTAGCCTGCTCTCCTGTTAACCCCGTTTCCTCCCAGCACAGCTGTCTTGCCTGCAGATGTGCTACTTAGTTTTATGTCAAACTGACACAAGCTGGGATCCTCTGGGGAGAGCAAACCTCAGCTGAGAAAAGTTCTCCATCGGATTGGCCTGTAGGCAAACGTGGGGGCATTTTCCTGATTGATGGCTGATTTTGGAGTGCTCAGTCCACTGTGGGTGGTGGACAGATAGACCTGAGATGTATCAGAAAGCAGACCGAACAAGCCATGAGGAGAAAGCCAGGAAGCAACACTCCTCCATAGCCCTGCTTCAGTCCTTGTCTCCAGGTTCCTGCACTGACTTCCCTTCACGAGGGACTGTAACTTGTAAGGTAAAACGGGTCCTTTCCTCCCCAGGTGGCTTTTGGTCATGGTGTTTACCATAACCACAGAAAGCAAACAAAGACAGTAGGTATTTGTTTTCCAAGAGACCCTGAACTCTGAGACACTGAATGGCTTGCCTACAGCCACACAGCCAATATGGAGAATGTGCGAAGCCCACGTCTCTCCCGCTTTTAGGCAGGGTTTTGCTGCCACATGTCACCCCTGTAAATCTGGGTCTGTTGCCTTTCTTCCTTTGTGTCACGCAGTCCTCCAGACCCCAGAGTCCTCTCTTCAGCCTTACCTTTACAGTGGTAGCTCACGCCTTGGAACGCTGCCACGTTGCATTGCTTTCCCTTTTCTCAGTCTTTTGAAAGAGCAGATTCTCATTTTGGTTAACTTGGGGTGTTAAAAGTCAGACCCCCCCACCTGAGTCCTAGAGCTGTGCCAGCTCCAACTCACTGCTCCACTTCTCTGTGCATTACATCGTCTGCCCAGTGGAAATAGAAGCGGCCCCTGCCCTTGCTTTAGTGCAGCCCTGGGGAACTTGTGGGGTCGTTTGGGGGCTTAAAAGATGGGACAATTAGAAAATGCCATACCACACAATTAGTGTTAGCTATAGTTTTGAGTGTATTACCTATTTTCTGACACTCTTTGTTTTTGTTTGTTGTTGTTTTGTAGCAGGCCTGGTTATCCTGGAACTCACTATGTAGACTAGGTTGACCCCAAACTCACAGAGATCCACCTGCCTCTGCCTCCCAAGTGCTGGAATTAAAGGTGTGTGCCACCAACGCCCGGCTTTTCTTTCACTCTCTTAAAAACACCGTCTGGAAACCATGACTGATTTTTTCATACATTATTGTAAATGAGAGCATCCCCTCAGAGTCTGTTCTATTTACCTCTTCAAAGTGACATCAAAATTGTAAACCCTATGTCTTCAGTTTGCTCATCATTTCACAGGCTCTGCTCTGCTCCTCTCTCCTCTCCTCTTCTCTCCTCTCTCCTCTCCTCCCCTCTCCTACTCTCTCCTCCCTTCTTTTCTCTTCCCTTCTCTCTCCTCCTTTCATCTTTTCTCTCTTCCCTATCTCTCTCTCTCTCTCACACACACACACACATACACACACACACACACACACACACACGCATACACACACACACACACACACACGCACACACACACTTTGTTAATTTGATAGATCTCATTTCCTCCCATTATGTGATTATATGCAGAAGAATGTTTCCACTTTTGGATCATTGGCCTCCTTGGAAATCAGGGATGGGTTGCAGCAATGCGTTTCTTCGGTCTAAGGCTAAAGAGAGCATCATTTGTTTCCTCCTGTTTCCCCAGTCAGGCATCTTGACCTCATATTCATCATTCCTCAATCCATTCTATGATCCCAAACCCTCTTTCTCAGAGCCTGGACCACTGGGAAATCCCAAACTCTGTTGGTTGTCAGTCTCTAATCTGGCCATGTTATCCTTCATTCACCTATTACTTTTCTGTCGTATTCTCCCTCCCTTTCCCTAATTCTGAGATTCCTAACCCAGAGTCCTCATTTCCTTTGATCCATATTTTTATTCATGTGGGTCACACCTGGGTACTCTGAGGCACTAATGTTCAGGAAGGAGGAGGTCAGTCCTCAAAAACAATTATCTTCCCTTTAGTAATGGGAATCTCTGTAATTCCTACTCAGAAATTATTTGTGCTTAACTTAGCTATATCCAGATGTCTGTCACTTACTGCTGGTGTGACTATGGGCTACTGACTATACTTGCCTCAGGGTCAGTTTACCAGTCAGTTAAAAGGGGGATTAAAATGACAATCCCAACACTTAGCCACAGATGAACTATAAGGATTAAGTGTGATAACACGAAGGTATTCATCCTGGTGCCTGGCACATGTAAGAAGCCTGTGATGTAAGTATCAACGCATATTCTTGCAAAAATGCACTGGAGTAGACCACTGGACACATTCGATGTTCCCTCTTCCTTTCTCATGATATTCAGTCAGGACGCAGTATGCTTTTAAATCTGTTTGTCTGCTCATTGTTTACACTATCTTGATTTGTTTTGTGAGCCCTCACATTTCTGTATAGCTCCATCTACAAGTCAGAATAATAGACCGGAGGATGGCGGGGTTGGTCTGCATCATCAGGGTAGACATGCCAAGTTTTGGCCTAAATAGACTAAGGAAAGAACTTGTAAGAACTTACTTTATTTTAAAGCTCAGTCTGTATACCTGGGTTTCCAGTCATTGAGATCTAAAAGAAACCATTGAGGGCTTTGAGGTCAGCCTCACATTTTCCGATTAAAAGAAAATGAAGGACCAGAGAAGCATAAGGCCACTGCCAAGGTCACACCTGGTAACTGTAGTAGAGCATGGTCTTTGTACTTGTTCCCACAGGTGCTGTCTTCCCCTGGCTGCCAGAACACTGGGTAAAAACATTGAATTTTCAGTGTATTTCTTTGGATCTTTTTCTGATAGCGAATGGTTTTGATTTTGTACGTGAACACATTGGAGGCCTCTGATAGGATGGCCTGTGGGCTCCTGTGATAGATGAGCAAACATAAACTTTCAAACGAGAGCCCCATTAACCCTCAGGATAACGAGTGCCTATGTTCTGATTTCCCGTTCTGTTCCAGGAACTTCACAACCATCCTCTTTCCATACTCAGCCAGCTCTTTGGGGTAGTTGCTCATCTACCCTGAGAAAGTTAGGGGCCCAGGGAATCTAACAAAAGACCCTGCCACCATTTCAACAGGCCCTGGTTGATACTGAGATCTTTGCATCTTCAGACATCTTTGCTTTGCCCTGGGTCAGAAGGCTTAGTTCACGAAAAGAACTGGCTTCCTGACAAAGAACTCCTGAGTGTGGGAATAGAAGGACCAGAGGGAGGTGATGATGGACTTTGGAAGCAATGCAAGAAGCCTTTCGGAAAGGGTAAGTCTGTTAAGAATGGGGAGTGTGTGCAAGGCAGCATGGAGTATGGCAGTAGAAACAAAGATCAAGTTGACAAATGAATCTTTTTATTGTTTCACTTCAAGCTTTTTTGTTACTGTAAAGTTTTTGCTGTTTTTTCTTTAAACTTTATTTGATGACTTCATAGGTTGAGTATTTACACCATTTCCACACCCTCCTCTCACCCCACAGACTTCTCCAGGGTCCTCATCACCATTCCCTCTTGCATTTGAGACCTCTTCTATAATTATGTTTGGTGTGTAGACAACCCACTGGGTCTAATTACTGTTGCCCTTATTTGCATGTGTTTGGGGCTTACCACTTACAACTGAGCTCTCTTCCCTGACAAAACAAAACAAAAATCAAAAAACAAAAACTGGATCTCCCTCCCTCACAGCCATTGGTTGTCTGTAGCTTTTCACCTGAGATGAGTGCTTGTGAATTTTTCCTCCACCCACGTTGCACGTTGACTGTTGTAGTCATTGAGGTTCTTGTGTCTCATACAGGCAATTGTATTACTGAACATTCATAGGTGCAGCATCCCATAAAACAAGGCAAAACCAGCTTTGTCACTGCATCTGATTTCTTTCCTTATACAACATTCTCAAGATGAAGGCATAGCTGATAGAGAGCAGGTCACTGTGCTGGGCCTGAGGCTGGGGGCAGTGTGCTTGATGAAAAGAGTAGCACCTGAAGATTACTGACATAATAGAGCTTTTCTACATCCCAACTGGAGGAGTGCTTGTGTAACTCTAACCACATGCTCAAACTCATGGAAGTGTACACACACACACACACACACACACACACACACACACACAAAATGATAATGATAATGGTGTTGCAGTCTCGTTTTAAAAGAACACAAATACTGTAAAATAAAGCATGGAAACTCATTTATGAAGATGGGCTATACCACTAAACAATGACGTCCAGCTGACACTCGATTTTCCAGTAACACTGATGCAGAGGAAGGGTCTTGTTTCTGTATTTGTCCTGGACCCAACTCTTCCTTGGATCCTTAATTCTTCTGAGCTATTAGGATTGGGAGGAAGAGTTGACCAGAAGGGACTCAACTTTGGGATGGAAATATTACACCTTACTCAAATCTATGATTTATAAGAGAATTCTGCCGCCATGGAATATGGATGATGTTTTCTCTGAGCCTGTTGACTTATGACATTAAATACAGGTTTTTTAAAAATCCACTAAATCAGAAGTTAAACTTCTCGCACCCCTAATAGCAGCTGCTTACTGAGCGCCTTCAGAAGGGACCACGAATTCCGCACATGCACACGTTGTCTCTGTCTCCTTCGCATGCTATCATCGAGGAAGCTGTCACTTCCCTATTGCTCACTTGAGGAACTACAGCATAAGGTCATGGAGCACAGTCGCAGGGCAGAACTGAGATTTGAATCTAGATCCAGGATTCTGAGAGTTGATGCCTCTTCTGTTGTTTCCACTGATTACATTAGCTGGGGCCATCCAGACCTCCTGAGGAGCCTTCCCTGTCCATATATCCCTCCACCCTCCCACCCCACTCCCACCTTCTTGCCCTTTCACTCCCCACCCTCCACCCTCACCCTCCCATCCTGCCTCAGTTACCCACCACCAATAGCAACTCCATTGTCTTCTCTGCCTATTTTGTCCCCGTCCCAAATCTGATCTTAAACCCTGTCCCTTTTGTTTCTCAGCCCCATAAGAGGTTGCTTCTGTTTAGAAATTATCTGTTTTAGCCTCCTCTGCAAACCCCATAGACTCTTTCGGGCTGTAGTCTGTAACCAGGAAAAAGAGCAGACGAGTTCCTGGTGTTCTGCATGGGCAGCCACACTTGTCTGTCCTAAATGGTGTCAGGACGGTGTGGCTTGCAGTCAGGAACTGCCATTCTCTCCCTTCTACTCATACATAGGAATGTTGGAGGAAACCTAGAACCCTTATCTTGTTCAAGATCCAGGGACAGTGGATCTGGGAATCTAGGCATCATGTTAGAGCTCTGGGCCTCAGGCTGTGCGTGTACATGAAAAGCAACTGTGAACTCCTTAGGAATACCAGTCTCACGCCCCTGCCCAAAGACAACCAGAAACCCCTGGGGCAGGGCTCAGCAATGAGCTTCTAGGTGATTCTGAAACAGGGAAGTTTGAAATCTACTGATGCAGCCCAGAGCTTCTCCAACCTCAGTGGACATAAACGTCATCAGAAGACAGGGGTGCCAGATTTGCAAATAAAATCGAGGTGGCCTCGTGGGGCTGCCTACACGAACATGCACTCTTTGGAACGCACATTTACCTGGCTGTCCTCTAGTTTATATGTGAAGTATGCAAAGGCCAGCTTTTGATTCAGTAGGGCTGGAGTGAGGTAAGAGCCTAAAATTTGAACAACGCTCCCAGGTGATGGTTACAATGCTAAACTGTACTGATAGTAAGAGTCAAAACACAGATGCTCCTCCCCCTCTTCTTCCTCCTCTTCCTCTTCCTCCTCCTCATCTTCCTCCTCCGCTTGTCTTCTGGGACTTGAACCTAAGACTTTATGCATGCTAGGCAAGATCCCTTCCACTGAGTAAATCCACATCCCCCAAACTATTTCTTAAACAGAGTTTCCAAGATCTTTCCTCAGTTTATGAATCAGATTTTCCAAAGGAAACACTGGTTTATAACGTGACAACTAAGAAGCAATGTGTCCTGAGTCACAAGTCTCTCCTTTTCAAGCTTTGCTGAGACACTCTCAGTCTGAAGCTTATGCATCTAGGTGACCCTGCACATACAGTGGTGGCAGAGATGCATAGGGTGAGGAGTGTGTGCTGAGGGGTGCAGAAGGGAGGAAGCTCTGTGGGGTAAGCCCCCCCCCACTGTAGAAACAGGAAGGTTGGAGCATCTGTGGGAAGAACCAAAGCTTAGGGCTCCTCCCTGAGCAGCAGCATCTGGGGACATTCAGCATCTCCAAGTGCAGAGCACTGCTAGCTACATTTCCTGAGTCCTTTTGTACCAAGATGTCTAGAGAATATGTCATTTCATTTACTCCTAAACAAAACAAAACAACAATCAGAAACAAAAACATTTTTAGGTTGAAGTTATTCTTTCCCTAAGGGAGGAAAAAAAAAAGAACAAAACAAACAAAACACTGAAGCTCAAATACTACATAGCTTGTGTGTGTGGTAATGTTGAGACCCCTGGTCAGGATCTGAACTCAGATCCGCTCCTCAAACCTCTCTCATAGGATTCTGTCTCTTTGTTGATGCCCCTTCTTAATGGAGATGCTAAGGCCCAGTGGAGGCCTGGAGAGGCATGGCCACTGTGTTCTACAGCGATAACACCATATACAGCCTTTCCTCACAGCATCTGCCGTCACCACTTTCCCTCCTGGGCTTCTCCTTGTCACCAGATGGTGCCCCAGAACACACCCTGCACTGGCAGCTCCCGGCAGCAGCAGCCTAGCTGTGGGTCTTCAATGCTGAACCCCTGTTGGTGGACACTGGCAGAGAAGACTTTTGTCTTCCACTGCACTCCACCCATTGGCTCTTTTTTTGTCTGCAGCCAGGTCAGTCATGTACTCATGCTCGATGCACATTTCTCCCTTTGATCTTCCGGAACAGCCACTTCAATTTAGGCTTCCTCCTGGCTGTGGTGAAATTCCAGGCATGTTCCCACCTCGGTCCCAGGTTTCAAGGTGTATTAGTTTGAAGAATTCTCACTGTCTGAGGAAATGATATTGGGCTGAGCAATGCCAGAGAGGTAGAGCCCCCCCCTCACTGTAGGTAAGACATTAGCATTTCAAACTCTTAATCCTGTTGATTCTAGGTCCTTTTGATCCCTTTAGCACTTGTCAGGAGGCTTGGGTTTGTGTAATTTGCAGGGTAAGGAGTGCTGGTTGGCTTGAGTTTTATTATGACCTGTTTACGTCCTTTAATTAGTAAGAAAGGCTATGCCTGGCTGTTGAGCCTCCTTGGAGACATTCTTGCAGAGCCTGCTTTCCCCAAAGCCTCAGCAATGATTTGGGTTTGAGAAAAGTGAGTGAACCAGATCCTCTGCCTGAGATACCTTTTGTTTTGCCTTTAGGCAAGCTCCACTTGTCCTCTGTAGAGTCCACAAGTCAAGAGAATAACTGAGAAACACATGGTTCCTTTCAAGGCCAGGGAAGGGGGGAAAGCCGTATTTCCTGAGTGTCTAGGTTGTCCTGGGCATTTAACTCTCTTAATCCTCTCAATAGCTTTAGGTCGTAGATCTTATTATCCCCATTTTACAGATTAGAGAGTCTACCCTCAGAGGTTAAGAAACATGGTCCAAGTTCAAACAGCTAGAAAATGACAAGCCTGGGATAAGAACTCAAGTCTGATTTCAAAGGCGCTGTGTTTTCATGCTATGTAGGTTGAAGAATTTCTTAATGTGTCCCGGGAGAGTAAGAAAACGTGTTTGTTTTCATGTTCTTGTTCCTGGAGTTTTCAATGAATAGAAAATGTGAGTCTTTAAAAGCACTTCTAAATAAGGAGGAAATATAATTAGATTAGTGAACTAGTCCCAGGAGCTGAGAAACAGCCTGGTGAACATCAGCAGAATGGGCGGAGGCTGTCTCATAAGTGGGCCAGGGAAACTGATTTTCCACAGCAAATGAATGGAAAGTTCAATTCCTACCTGACCCCAAACAGAGAAAGACACACCATAAGGGTCTTCAGCTTAAAAGGAAACAAGAATGTTTTTAACATACTTAAAACTTTAAAAAGTAGGTGGACATTTGTTATCTTGGGGCAGAGAAGACAAAAATACAAACTTAATTATGGCAAGATGAATAAACTCAGCTGCCAATACATTTACCTTTTTTTTTAAATGCAGAACAGGAACCCGAACTTACCAAATTAAAAGCCAAGCGATTGCTCCAGAGAAGACCTTGGTGAGAAGGTACCCGTGTGATTAGGACTGAAAATGTCTTTACGAAACAAATCAGCAAAACTTTACAAATCAATACCCAAAAGCCCACTAGACAAATTTGGAAAAGTTGGAGAACACAGGAGAATCCCAAACCCCCAGAATAAACAAACTGAAAAGCTGTTCGGGCCCCACAGGGAAGTAACAACCAAAACAGCATGACGGGCAAAAGCTGAATTAAATACCATTGTGAGCTGGGAGCAAGAGCTTATGACAAGGGAGACAGCAGAATCCTGGTGTGAGTGTGCACGCCTTCGGCCATTATGGAACCATGTTGGCAACAGCATGGTGACACTGACAATGTGCATGCCCACTCAGAAACTGACCACCTCTGGATAGACATATCAAGAAACTCCCGTGTGGTGCAGGGCCAGCCCCGTGGGCGCCTGCAATGTCAGGGAGCTGTGTCCCCAGAAGGGCTCTGCGCTTGACTAGGTGTTCCCCTTACACTGCCTTGACACTCACAATAACCGTATTTGTGAACTAGGCAGGGCGGCAGAGCACATTTGAGAGGGGCGCTGCAGATTGCTGTCCTGGCCACATTCAGCACTCAGGACACCCGTGAGAATCCCTGTGGAAATACAGAAAAGTTCAGCCTTCCAAAGAATAGCGAGGGAGGTGGCCCCACTGAGAAGCCACAATTCCCGTTCGAAATAGAATTTGCATCGAGTACAGATGAGAGAGAGTGGAAGGCAAAAATCATGGGCAACTCAGAAGCTGTGCTGTGGCCTCTCGGCTTATGCTACATGCCCGCATTCGCCAGCAACTTAAGCTCACAAGGAGCAGGAAAAGGACTCATTGCCCTTTCAGGCCTTGCTCTCCTCAGTGAGCTGCAGGTGGAGACAGGCTGCACCGAACCGAGAGTGAACAAAAGCCCATTTCCCTTGCCCCTGGGTAGTGTGCATTCATGGAAGCTATGAGGGGCAAGACAGTGGGTCTCAGGGATCCCGCATGGGAGTTAAATCCATGTCTGTTTGTATTGAAAACAGTTACTGCACCCTGTCAAGATGAAAGCCCCAACAATTTCATCCTCCATCTTTCTTAGATCACTATTAGGAAAAATAAAACACTACGGCGAGTCAAGATTTAAAGTCCAGTCCCTTCAACAGCACCCGTGTCTTCTGCTTTGCATCGAGGTGGTACCCTCGAAACTTCGTTTCCCACTAGGCCTGCAGATCCCGTCGTCCACCCTGTGTGGCACATGGAGACATGAACAAGATGCTTGTGTGAGCACACCCATAAAAAATGAAATAATCCGATATCCGGGCATGGGGGAAGAGATGGACTATGACACAGCTCATGAATACTGCGGCTGCACAACGGTATCAAACAGAAGGAAAAAATTAATAACTTCTGTGAACAGAGATCAAAAAGGACATTGAGAAATAATTGAAGCAAGAGAACTTTCTATGAGGTATTAGGGTGCCTACTTAATTCTATAAAACTCCCTCAAATTATATAAATACACATATATTCATATATATATCCTTATATACACACACATATATATCCATATATATATATATATATATATATGCATTGACCAGCACACATCAAACTCATGCCTTGATTTTACTAAAGAAGGAGAAAGAGAATGATACTAGGAAAAGGGAAGTTGTGAATTTTAAATTAAGTCAATCTTTTGTAACTTAAAAGTTTGGCAATATGGGCCAGCAAAATGTCTCAGCAGGTACAGGCACTTGCCACTGAGACTGAAGACCCGAGTTTGACCCCTGGAACCCACATGGTGGAAGGAAACAACAGACTCCTCCAGTTATTTTTGAGAGAAACAGCTAATTCCTCCACATTATTTTCTGATTTCCACATGTGCACCGTGGCACATGAGCCCCCACACAATGAATGAATGAACGAATGAATGAATTAATGTAAATTTCAATTGACAAAAATATTAACTTACAAAAAAGTTTAGTGATGAATGTCTGGTTTTATCTGATGTTTTTAGTGTTCTCCATAATTTGTAATATAAAAAAGTCTTCCTAATTTAGATAATGTAGGCCATCCATCCATTCTAGAAGTAATTTCTAAAACACAAAGAGTTAATTGATGGGAATGCAGCATGGAGCCCCTCCTCCCACATTGAGCTAGGTACTGAATCAAGGTTCTATCCCTTTATCAATGGGAGGAGATGGCGGAGGGGCTTGGAATCAGTCTCTGCAGTGTTCATGAATGGAGGTCATGCACAAACCATTTGCTAATTATCTGGTTGGCACAGAAAGACATGTTCTGTATCTAATTTCCCGAATAGTAGTTTGGTTTTTTTTTTTAACTCTTTTGAGTTAACTTTCCTTTTCTTCTATTTCTTTAAATGCACATGACTTTTATGTCCTGGGTTTGCTAATAAGAAATTGGTCTGTTGGAATCTTCCAGTACCTTCTAAAGGATATTTCATCCTTGGCTTTGGAATGTTCACAATACAGTTGTGAATTACTGATCCACATAGTCCCTCAGCCCCGGCTCTCCCTCAGCTGCCTTAGCTCTTTAAACTCAGAGGGCTTGGGTTCCAATTCGCTGACCTTAAGCACAATAAAAGATGGAAATTATTTTGGCTACTGAGGCAGGAGGTAGCCCATTCATGTATAAAACCATTGCAAAAAAAATGCAAGGAAGTTAACCTTGGAAAGAAACGCCTGGGTTTGGTTTTGTTTTTAATTCTCTTCCTTTCTAGATGATGAGCCCAACCCTGGGAGTTTGGCTCTGACTTGAGACCCAGCTCTCTTGGGGATGACACATTGATGGCAAGGAGCCCTGGAAGGTGACCTTCTCACAATCCACCTAATACCACCTGTCTGCTGCCCCCGTTTCTAGCGTCCTTCTTGCCCTCTCTTGTGAGCAGAGCATGCACAGGTAAGTGACAGAGACCTTGATGACTTTTAATTGAAATAACTCTGCATTCACAGCCTGTACTTCATCACTTTTCTACTCGACCTCAGAGCTTGCAAATATTAAACATGATTAGCATCAAAATCACAATTCAGGATGTAAGTCTTCCTTACATTAAAAGGGAAAGGAGAGGGGCTCTAGACAGAAGCTAGGTGGCTGTTAGTCACTCTAATAATTCGCCAGCAATCTCTTTTTCATTCAAAATCAGTTACAAAGATAGAATTAATCTTCTCCAGGTAATGTGTAATATTTAGTCCAACTTGTAGAAGAACTAATTCACAAAAAGCTTCTTCGGATGGTGTTGGTTGGCAACCGCAGTTGGCTGGAACCTTTCTTTGCTCCAAGGAAGTGGTGGTGGGGACGCCAGTTCTAGTAAATGAAGTTGGGTCTCAAGGTGAAAACTGGACACCAAGGGAGCTTGCTGAGTCAGGACCACTTCTGTTACCTCCCTGCACTCTCGCCTGACTCTGGAAATGTGTGGTTAAGAATCTGGAACTTTATCAGCTTACATTAAACTGTATCTGCACAGAAATCAATATGCAATTAACTATCAGCTAGGTAAGTTCCCAGAGAGAAGACATGACCTCCCCACAACCCAACCACCCCCCCCAAAAAAACTCCAGAGAAATGTAAACTCTCTTCATAAGTCATTAATATTCATCACTGGAGCATATGGTGTGGTTTATGTCTCAATCAATTTGCCTCACTAATTGTGTATGATTTGCCCTGATAGAAAAACCAGCTGCAGTCTGTGTAGATGGCAAAGGGAAGAGATGAGGAGATGTTTCATGGCACAGAGAGGAAGGGTCAGTCATGAGGAAGTCAGAGTTTGTCCTTTTGATCCAAGAAGTTGAATCTGGAAAAGGAAGAGCTGACATTCATTTCATCATGCGAAAGCATCTTTTAGTCCACTAATTCAGGTAAGTGCCAGGCAAGGGGAGGAGGCCAGAGGGTACAGCATGGCTCTTTCTTCCCATCTTTCAGATTGCACTCAAGGATGTGGAGACTTGGTAGACTATGTGACCCATCACACAGAAGCCATGTGCACAGTCGAGAAGCTCCAACATGGAGAATAACTTCCAAAGGGATACAAAAGCGCACTGCCTGGGCAGACAAGATGCTGGGCACTTGTTGCCCCAGAGACAACTGCACCAAGTCTGCTGCTGCCACCAGACACACTGGGCACTCACCCCAGTTTGAGAGAAGCCCTGCAGCTAAGACTGGAGTAGCCCTGGTCCAGCAGTGCAGGGACTGCACCCCTACCCACGACCACTGTTTTCACCAAGCCACCTAGCGAGTGAGTGGCCGTCAGTGCTACTCAATGCTGTTTCTGCTTGATGTTGTTTGAGGTTTATTTAATAATGACTAAAACATTTGATTTCTTTTCTGTCTCTTCAGAGTTATAGGTAACACTCAAAGACTATTGCACATGACTCTCAAAAAGAGAGGTAGCTGATAAATTACTTTATTTGAAGGACTGGTACAAGTGAGAAGGCTTTAGTGGATGTTTTATGCATGGTTCTTCCTTGTTCAACGGTTCTTCACATCAGTTCTCATTAATATTCTCAATAACTCGTAGCCTGGGTATATTTTAGAGTCCTTCACATTTTGTGTTTCAAGGGTTTTTAAAGGTGGTATTCTTATTGATAATGTCAACAATAAATGCTGTTATCTAAACTTCGTTGGTGTTTTCCTTCTACTCTCTGGTCCCAGCTCTGGGCTTAAAGAGCATAGATTATGACATCACCTGAGCCAAGCAGCCCTGTCAGAGTGAGATATGATGTTTCTGGTTTTCCAAACACACACACACACACACACACACACACACACACACACACACACACACACACCAGAAAAGAAATGGTCATCTCCCCTGGTACTGTGATGCTTACGTCTAGTAGCACACCAAAGCATATTAAAACCTAAGCAAGGAAAAGAGATCTGCTCAGATAATTGGTGTGTGTGTGTACATGTGTATGTATGTGCGTGAGTGTACATGCATGTGTGTGTGTGTGTGTGTTAATTTAGTCTTTAAAAAATCTTCTAATTAAGTCTTTTGACTCAGAAAGAACATGGGTTCATCCTGAAACTCTCTTCTTTAAAGCAATCCTTGATCTCAGTTCAATTTCTTAGTAAATGATAAGATGACAAGCCATTAAAAAAACTTAATTAAAAATCAAAAGGACTCAAAAGTTCCCCTTCTTCAGACTTGACCAATCCCTGAGTGTATATAGTTTTAGTGTTTCAGCAAACCCAGCTCTTGAAATCGGACCCAGATTTCTGCTTCCCAATATTCCTGAATTTCTTTCTCAGCCCTCCTCACTTCAGGGTTTTATGTCTTTTTGGCTGTTATCAGTAGCTCTGCCTCAAGTCGCCCAGGAAGAGCAGTCCCATTAACATCCCGGGGGAACGCTGCCACCTAGTGGTCATGTTAAATGCTGTGAATTCATCACCAAGTGGAGTTGCATTTTCCCAACTCCAGGCACAAAGGTTTGTCTCTTCTGTTCTTTGAACTTTAGGTGGATAAGGTCCCAGGTATCTGAAGATGTCAAGAACGCCTGAAGTAAACAATTCATAGTGCCTACTTACCACACCTCTGAGCTCTTAAATCAACCAAGACTTACACAAGAGCTGGAAAATTAAATTAATACGATTACTGCAATGGGCTAAATAGAAGGACGTTGCCAGTAGAACAAGAATGTTGTGACATTGTATGGTGTGAGAATTGGTATGTTTTGAGACTTTATTTGCCCTGGTAAAAATGACTCCCTGGGAAGACGAGCACCAGATATAGCATTATGGCCCTGTGATCTGCCTTTTAAAATAATGGTATCAGTTTCTACTGCGAAACCTAACGTTCCTTTTGAATGACATTGAAAAAGATGTCTCCCATTGAGAGCTGGATTTAGAGTTGGTGACAGAAGGTGCAGAATTTAGTAATGTAAGAAAATCCAAAAGTATGCTGGGGGAAAAGCTTGTATTAATACACAAATTCTGGAGGTAGTAAAATTGCTTTTCTCATGATAAAACTACCTTTTACAAACAGCTTGCCAATTTTCTCTTTAATGGGCCTTCTTGTAAGGACTAGAAGCCTGTGTCTGTCACCTGAGAAAAAGAAGTATGTGTGCCTGGAGGTTGTCCCTAAGAAAGCCAAGTGGCCTACTGAGTCACATTGCCCAGGTCAGGATGTCGTTGTTAGAAAACAATTTCTGATGTTGTGCTGTGGGTGTGAATTCTCCACTTGAAAAATTGTATTTTGAAATGCAAACAATCATCCCTAGTTTAGGCTTGTAAAAATACCCAGACAGTCCATAAAATAAATTATAATTTCTTCATAACTAGGTATCAGACACCAATTCCATGCTGGTGTTTTACTTCTGCTCCTCTGTCGTGGTGCACATTCAACAACGGGGCAAGCTAGAACATGGTGGAAACTTAGAGGAAAAGAAGCAGCTGCTGGCTCCATGTGGAGGACTAGAGCCTTGTAGAAAATCGCCAGAAAAACATAATGGGGCTCAAGAGAAATAAGGAATACACAGAAGCTGTGCTAAACTCGATTTATCAGAACCAAACAAATTACATTTGTAAGCCAGAAGATATGTGTTCATTTCTGGTTTTATGCTTTTGAGATGGAGTTTCTCTGTGTAGCCTTGGCTGTCCTGGAGCTTGCTCTGTAGGCCAGGCTGGCCTCAGACTCACAGAGATCTGCCTGTGCCTGCCTCCTGAGTGCTGGGATTAAAAGCATTTACCACCACTGCCCAGCAAAGAGTCTTTACAAAAAAAGCATACCCTGAGATTAATATTAAGGGCTTCATTTTCTCCAGTAGAACTGAATTTCTCATTAATATGTGTGATAATCACTGTAACAATGTTTTACACAACATTATCAAAGAACTTTCTGGATCTACAGTGGCTTCACACGTTACAGATTGACAAATGTGGCAATGACCAGGGTAGTATGATACACTCAGTAACCAGCTGGGCATACTCTTTTTTTTAATAATAATTCATTATTGTTATTAATACCAAGAAAACTGGGTTATGTCTCCATGCCCAGACACATGTTTATGGGGAAACACCTAGATTCAAAGTTGTCTGTACATAGCAGGGCACCTAAGCACTAGGACTGTTTGATAGTGCTGGCACTCTGGTTTTCATCATATTCTTCCATGTTCCATTGTGGAATATATCATATTCACACAAAAATATTATGCCCTTCAAATAAAATCTCAGTGTTTTCACACATGTTCAGTGATAAGCAGATTGATTTAGGAAAATTGCTTATCAAATTGAGGTCCAGCAGAAATATGACCTAATAGCAAAGTAACTTGTGCTCCCTGCTCATCTCTAGGCAATTGTGAGTTTGCGCACACCTCTAGTTTTAAGCTACCCTCACAAGGCTGACAGTCTTCACTGCCTAGGCAGGGGACCATTTCACAGTGGCTAAGTGACTAAAATAGGGTCACATGGACAATAAGTGCCTAGATAGCACTCTAGGATCTGGGAGTAAAGAACCACTTAGGGGCTGGGCAGTGATGGCCCACGACTTTAATTCCAGGACTCAGGAGGCCGAGGCAGGCAGATCTCTGTGTGTTCGAGGCCAGTCTGGTTTACAAAGAGAGTTCCAGGACAGTTCAGTTAAGACTACATAGGGAAACCCTGTCTCAAAAACAACAAACAAAGAAGAACCATGTAGGTGTCTGCATAGAAGCCCCTGGCCACTCTTTGGAGTTGTGACAAAGAGGAGAAGTCCAGACTCTAAGGGAACCCACGGTCACTGTAGAACTCTCCATCAGTACCTACAAAGGTCAGTCCTTCATTTAAAACAGCATGGATCAGATCTAGATTGCTCTGTATTTTCTTTTAAATATTTCAAGTAGGTGTTCTCGGTCTCTCATTTTCATTGCTTTCTTTTCTCATCCTCTCTTCCCCTGCTTCTTCCCTTTTAACTTCTTTTCTCTTCCCCTGAAATAGGCCATTCATATAGCTGACGTATTAAAATTTAAACTCAAATTTTGAGATGTTTTACTTGTGTCAGGATGGATAGGGCAAGGTGGCAAGCTGTGGGCAGAGGAAGCTGAGTGAGGCAGGCTGGCATCCAGCTGGAGACAAGGGAAGGAGGGGGACTTTCCCAGTAAGTACCAGCAGTGTGGTACCAGGAGCAGTTACCATCCCTCTCTGGAGAAAAAGCAACACTGAGAGAACTAACGGAACAAAATCTAGGTAAAGGGTGATGGCAGTGGCTGGCACATAGTGTCTGCTCAATAAATACTACCACTAAGTGGAATCCTAGGAGGAAACTTGGAACACTCTTGTTTCCATCAAAAGGCAACTTCTTAGAGGTAAGACTGCTATGTGCTACCCTTTCAGGTCTCTGAGGCAGGGAGGGCCACAGTCCTGCAATTATTAAAGCACCATGGGCCAAACCTGCATGGAATGAAAACATCTAGAAGAGCTATTTGTAAACCATGCGTTCTATTCCAATAAAATAAAATCAAGGAAGGTTTTGAAATCAATCAATAGTCTACACTTCTTGTCAGTGCAGTTTAAATGGGAAATTAAATGACAAATTGAAAATGTATTTTCCTTTTGAAGTTTTGGGCTGATTACGGCCTTGGCCATGTGACTATCCCTCAAAACCTGTGAAAGGCAAGGCTATTGCCTTGTGGCACCAAAACATGTCCAGGTTACGGATTTGCTCCAAAGCCTTGGAGAAACTGAAGAGGAGGGAACGACACTGACGTAGGCCTGGATCTTAGCTGAATCTTCCTCGTCCCTGTTACTTTCACGGCCCAGCTGTTTACTGAGCATCTACTGCATGCCGTCAGTGGACAAGGCTGGGTTGAGCAGAGCACGTGTTCCTGAACTCATGTTTACTTACAGCTTATTATTCAGAATAGCTTACAAAGAGTTTGAAATTAAACTGTGCAAAGAAGTGCCTGGAACTTTGCGAGTCAATGAAAGCAGGAAAAACAGCTCTCCACTGTGTGAACACAAGGCTGAGAATGCAGAGATCCGCCTGCCTCTGCCTCCCAAGTGCTGGGATTAAGAGCATGCACCACCATCGCGGACCCCACTCTTAATGCTCTCTGATAGCAGCCGTGATAGCTTTTCCAAAGTCACAGCAGCCTCCAGTACCAGGAGGGAAGCAGGTCAGTTCCAGGAAATGACAGAAGATAGGAAGGGCTGACTGGAGAAGGTTCTGGAAAGGATGTTGTTTGAAAAGTGCTGAAGAGGTGGCCTCAGGAGGCTTTGGCTAAGAGCAAACAGAACACATTGTAAGATTTTTAAGTCAGGGGCAATACAGAATATGGCTACATTCGTGCCTCAGCAAGTTTAATATTTACTGGAGTGGGGGGAAGAAAGGTCACTACAGTTAGCACCGTTTAGGAGGCAGTGGGAGGCTTTACTCTGGAAGTGGTAGTAAAAATGGAGCAAATTGCAAGGGTGGGAATTATGTAAATACCCTTCATCCAAATGAATCCTCAGTTACTCTTGGGATTGTGTATATACAAATACACATATGAGTGCAATAGCAATTAATAAAAAAGAGGTCATGATTTGAAAGAGAACAAGGAGAGATATATGGGAGGATTTGAGGGGAAGGAAGAAATGTAATTATGTTATAATCTCAAAATTAAAGAAAAGTTTAAAAATGCAAAAACCTGGAGTCGGACTATAAAAGCCAGACTATGGCTGACTTTAAAAGGTGAACTCTGCTTATGCTTGCTTAAAAGCAAGTTAAATTAAGCAATAATACAAAGTTGGAAATGAAAACAAGCAACACAAATAAATAAAATTCCAATAAATCTTATCATGATATACCCAATGACACTCCATCAGAGAAAATTGATTTTTCCCTATGAAGTTGAATGAGAAGGATCTGGGAGGAGTTATGGAAGGGGAAAAGCGTGATCAAAATATATGTATGAAAAAAATTTAAATAAGAAGAAAAGAAAGGGAGTGAATTGGTTTAGAGCTGAGAGATGTCTAGAAGCTAATGCTACAGCACTTGGTGATGAGGGACCAATGGAGGATGAGGACCGCGGAACCCCTGACCTCTGGGCAGATGTCCTCACACTCACCTCACACCTTAGGTTGGTTATAATAAACCTTCTTTTGTTAGGAGCCGTAAGATTGACAGGACTCATGCCTCCCTCATGCTCTTGTGGGAACTGCATCAGTGAAAACCTCCAAGAAGTTGGGCAGCAACCCTGTTGCATTTTACCTATATTGACAGTCCCGGAAACATACCCTGCCTCACCATATTAATGACACCATGCTATAAGCTAGCTATGCGTGCCTCAGAGGCAGTAAGAGTTCTGAGTCTTTTGGATCTGGCATCTTCAACATGGACCTCAGGATTAGCGATTAGCTGCAGACATGGAACCTATATAAGCTGTGTTGTACATTGACTGTCTCTCCCCTCCTCCTTCCACCAAGACTATCTGATATGAAAGGCTTGATAGAAAATAACAAAATTGGCATCACTCCAGTGGATAATAGTACCTTGTGGGACTTTAAATAATTTCCATGCTTGTCAGAGACATGAACTTTTATCTGAATGGAGGACAAGAATGGATATTCTCAGGCAGTGGGGCAGATTATGCTCAATACTTTCTATTTGATATCCCAGATCTACTCTCTGCTTTCTTTATCCTTATGAACCTGAGTAATCCTTCCTCCCCAAACACACACACACACACACACACACACACACACACACACACACACACACACACACACGATGCCTAATTTATACTGTGAGGTCTATGGCAAGAGGAACCAAGAGATGTGATTAAATTCAGGATTTTTGAGATGGGGAAAGTATCCTGGATTATACCAGAAAGCCCTAACTGTCGTCACACAGTCATTGTCAGGAGGCATCAGGGACTTGTGCAAGAAGAGTTGGTGGCCATGGGAAGGAATCAAAAAACCACAGAGTGAAGATGGATGGCTTTAAAGATGGAGAAAGGGGCTATGAGCCAAGAAAGGAGAATTTCATAGCTTCAGACTCCAGCAAAGGTCCAGAAACAACTTGTTTTTAGATTCTCAAAGGGAACATCATTTTCCTAATGATGATTTTAGCTCTGTAAAAGACACTTCAAACTTCTGGCCACCATAGCAGTAAAAGAATACATTTCTGTTGCTTAATGGTGTGTGGGCTATTACTGTTAAAATTCAAATAGGAAGTCAATACAAGTGTATCCTTCACTGTAGAGATGCTTCCCTGCTTGGGGTGTTCTGTTCTGTTTTCCACTATGATACAGGAGGGCATCGGCTAGAAAGACAATTGTTGAACTGGGACTGTGGATTTGCACTGTACTGAAGCTAGTTTGTATCAGCTTGCACTCATCAATGACATACTTGCTGATACCTTCAAATTATCCACACTAGGACATTTGACCTCAAGGAAATAATCAAATATACAAACCATCTCCTCCTCTGCCACCTTCCAGTGACTAGTTAAATATTTACCAACATCCTACTGAGTAAAGTCAGTGGATAGAGAAAAAGATGGCCATGCTTTGAAGGGCAATTATTAAAAATCTTAAATCACAAAATTCATTTGGGCTGATAAATTCCCACAATGTGGGAAATAAAAAACTGGATGAGTCAATAAGGTTAAAACCAGTGTAGTAAGAGCAGAGAAAAGGCCACCTGATACTTACAATCAAAACGAAAATCATCATGTGACTTAAAAATTCAGACCTGTCCAGGATAATTATATTTTTAAAAGAGTGGGTGCCTAATTTGCTAAAACTTTCAGGAAGAAAACAAAGTAAAAGATGGTAGTGCTGTCTGAGGCAACCTTGATCTACCTCTGGCCTCTGACACTCAAGACTTTAGATGGCTTCTAAGAGATTAAGCAGGGACTTCTCTCAGTGTTGGGCCAGACCTCACAGCCTGAGGGGAGAGGATGCTAGACTTTGTAATGATGGCTTGTTTTTAAACAGATGAGGGATATTTGAGGATGACAGTGGATGTTAGGGCCTATTTATGCTTGCTTCATCTCATGTTTGTTAAGAAGCCATGGCTCTAATTCTACATCTCTCTAAGTCTATGAATATTTAAGTGATATGTGTTTATCTAATTATGCATGGGAGCCTAAAATTTCAGCCTCTCACATAAATAATCTGTTTGTCATTCCTGGTTTTCCTTTCCTTTTGATGTACAGCTCAGGAGCTGGGCGGTGGTGGCACATGCCTTTAATCCCAGCACTCGGGAGGCAGAGGCAGGCGAATCTCTGTGAGTTCGAGGCCAGGCTGGACCGACAGCCTCCAAAACAATACAGAGAAACCCTGTCTCGTAAAAACCAAAAAACCAAAAACAAAACCAAAAAAACAAGAAAGACTACTTTGCAAGCATTATCTGACTTAAAGAGAAAGAACATTTCTTAGGAAGAGAATCTGCTGATTGGGGAGTGGGGTTGAGGCATAGCAACTTTCTTTTTTTTTATTTTATTTTCCAGTTTAAATTTAGATAAGAAACAAGGTTGCTTCACAAGTCAGTTCCAGGTCCCTCTCCCTTTCCCTCCCCTCCTCCCGTGCCCTCCCCCCAACTCCCCCCCCATTATCCCCTCATTCCCCCAGGGAGGGTGAGGCCCTCCATGGGGGTGTCCATAGTCTGTCATTTCATATAGGGCAGGGCCTAGACCCTTCCCCAAGAGTTCAGGGTGAGAGTGCACCTCACATTGTTCTATGGGAGTCCAAAGTCCCATACTTGGGATGGGTACTGATCTGCTGCCCAAGGCTCAATAGATTACCTAGGCCTCCTCACTGACACCCAGATTCAGGGGGGCATAGCAACTTTCTGAAACAAACAGTATCCAAATGTGGGGCTGCCTACATAAAGGGTCACATGATGCTGCCCGTTTGGGAGATGGAACTTTCAGGTACCACATGGGACCAATCTACCTTCCTGTCCCTGTAGAAGAATCCATAGAAATAGAAGCTTCACTGTGTGCCAATTAAATCTAATGTTCCTGTAGTTTCCCAGCCCTTTCCTGGAAACCCCTCCCCCTACATGTGTCAGTGATTTTTTAAAATTTATTTATTTTTCAGTTTAAATTTAGATTAGAAACAAGGTTGCTTCACAAGTCTGTTCCAGGTCCCTCTCCCTTTCCCTCCCCTCCTCTCGTGCCCTCCCCCCAACTCCCCCCCCCCCGTTATCCCCTCATTCCCTCAGGGAGGGTGAGGCCCTCCATGGGGGTGTCCATAGTCTGTCATTTCATCCAGGGCAGGGCCTAGACCCTCCCCCAAGAGTTCAGGGTGAGAGTGCATCTCACATTGTTGGATGGGAGTCCAAAGTCCGTGTGTATACTGGGGATGAGTACTGATCTACTGCCCAAGGCTCAATAGATTACCTAGGCCTTCTCACTGACACCCACATTCAGATTATTTTGATGACAAGGAATGTAAGAAGAGGAATAGTAAGGTGAAAACCAAGGCTGGAGGGGTTCAGGTGATTCCTGGAGGCTCGAGTCTACCTGATAAGTAAAGTAACTTAGTGACTCTTGGCTCCGCCCAAAGTGGAAGGAAAGAGATAAATGGAGAGAGCCTCAGTCCTCGTTGGCTCTGTCACTAGCAGCAATCAGACCATGGGTAATTCATTCACTGATGTTGGCCCTCAGTCTCTTTATCTTTCAAAAAAATGGATTCAATTATGTCAAAGATAGCTCACTGACAAAGCTAAAATGCCAGGGTGTGACCACCTTGACAGATACAAACAAATCAGGAAGACCTTTGCACAAGGTGAACCCCAACATCTTCAGTCATAGACTTGGGTCAGTGATAACATGCAAGTTTCATGCCAGTGTGTAGAAGAGAGCACAGCTTCATTATTTCACTTCTTAGCATACTTAATTAACTGTTCTAGGAAAGGAACTCAAGAGAACTGATACCTACCACACTATAAACTACATGACATTAAGTCACATGTAAAACAGACCTACTGTTTGCACAGTAAGTCTAAAAACCACATAACTGGCATTGTAGTGCTGTTTTCTTCCATTTGCATAGAGATGGAATATAATATACCAACGTGTGATTTGGTTTTTAAAGATAAGAGAGCAAGCAGTGTTACTGAGAGAAGACTGAAGAAAAAAACCTGAATTCTAAGGTTAAAATTTTGCAAAGATGAATGAATTTTGTAGTGTTTCCTCATAATTTTAAGTGACCCTCTTGTCTGTTGATATCGTAACCATGCTTCTTAAACAAAAATCTTGTAGTATTGGAAAAAACTTATATCTGTCTTAAAGTGATCCAGAAAGACAAAAGCTAGATAAACACCAAATTTAGCTGTGATTACCTCTAGTTATCTACAGAGGGAGATGTGGGGCTCCTAAGAAACTGATGGTGGTATTTCTTAGCTATGGCAAGCATGTGGGTGCTTGTTTTATTATAATCTTTTAAATATCAGCTATGCTTTAATCTCCTGTGTGCCTCAGTTTGATAGTCCAACAGCTGGCTTTCAATGACTCTAAGCTGGTGTTTTTTGAGGATGAATGCCATGAAATGGTCAAGAGTTTTGGTTTTAGAGTCAGAATCAAGGCCGAAGCCTGGTTCTTCCAATGTTAGTTCCATGATGTTGGATAAGACAAACTAGCTGTGGTTTCACTGATGTTTATTGAGCACTTACAGCATTGCACACACCAGCCTACATGCTGGGAAAGCAATGATGTAGGAATCAAGCAGGCCACAATCACAGGTTTGGTTTGCTGTTGCCATGGAGCTTATGCTTTGGCTTCTATGAACCTCAGTTTTACTAAGGACGTGACATTTGTGAAGATTAAATGAGTTAATTATGTAGCAATTAGCACAGGGTATGGTGCTTGGTAAATGCTCTGTCAGTAGCAGCTACTTTATAATTAACACATATGAGAAGTAAGATGATTCTTCGTTACGTGGCAAACCTGGGAAATGAGATGCTCTGTGTAATTGAATTTTTCTCGAATCAAATTACTTATTGTCTTGGGTTTTTAGAAGTTGTGATTTAATGTACAGATAGTTATTAAGTATGTAAGCCTTGAGTAAGTAAGGCAATGCTTATGTAATTGTGTACTTGTGTCACCACCACCCAAATCAAGGCAGATCGTTTTAGAACGCTACAGAAATGTCTAGAACATTTCGACTTTTTTTATTGACATGCTGCCTTGTCTTAATGAATCTTGCCAACAGGTGATCCCACTTTCTATCATCTTCCTTCGGTCTTCTCCTCCTGTATCTTTATTAGATACACAAACAGAATAGGAACTACTCTTTAAAAAGCTCATATATTATTATTGCATATTCACCTGATATATGTGTGTAGAAGCATGTACCATGGCATGCATACTGAGGTTAGAGCAAAATGTTGTGGAGTCTGTTTTCTCCTGCCCCCTTTTCGTGAGTTCCAGGGATTGGCCTCAGGTCTTCAGACCTGTGTGGCAAGCACCTGTACCCACTGAGCCATCTCACCAGCCCATTTTTGATTGAGCTTACCATTATTTTTCTAGCTAATGCCAGACCTTTTCTCTAAGGTCCATTTTCTTAATCTTTGTATTTTCAGTTTGTTATAGAATAGGTTGTAGATGCCTACATGTTTGAAAAACAGATATGTAAATTAATGAAATATAATAGAGAACCCCAAAGTAAGCTCATACGGCTATAACTGCACTGGTAAGGGTGTCAGAAATACACACTGTTGAAAAAAAGACAGCCTCTTCAACAAATGCTGCTGGAGAAACTTGGTAGATCACTGCAGAAGAATAAAATTCAATTCATATCTCTCACTCTGCACAAAAATCAGTCCATAATGAATCAAAGACCTGAAACACTGAAACCCATAGAGGAAAACAGATAAAACACTTCAACATTGGGGGGACAATAGTTTAGGAAGTAATCTCAAAAACTGACAAACAGAATCAAAAGCAACCATCAGAAGAGAGAGAAGGCTGACAGAATGGGGGAAAACTGCCAATCATGCATTAGGTCGGGGATTAATAGCTAGAATACAGAAAGAACTCAAAACTTAAACAACCAAAACAAATTATACAATTAATAAATAGATCAATTGCTTCCAAAGTTGATATATAAACGACCAACAAATATTTCAGGAAAAAACCTAGCATTCTTAGCTCTCAGGGAAATGAAAAGCAAAACTCATTCCATCTTATCATAGGATGTCTGTCACCAAGAAATCAAGTGATTGCTCAGTGGTTAAGGGCACTAGTTGCTCTTCCAGAGGACCCAGGTTTATTTAGAGCACCAACATGGCAGCTCACAACCACTTGTAATTCTAGTTCCAGAGGGTCCAACATCCCCTTCTGGCCTCTTCAGGCACCAGATATGGATGGTACACAGAGACATGCAAGCAAAACACCCATTCACATAAAAATTTAAAAAGAAATCAAGTGGCAACAAATGCTAGTGAAAATGTGAGGAAAGTAGAAGCCTTATTCACGGCTGATGGGAAGATAAGTTGGTTCAGCCTCTTTAAAAGTCATTATAGAAGTTCCAAAAACAATCAAACAAAAACCTAAAAGCAGAACTATCATGACCCAGCTATGGCATTTCCAGCTCAACTTTCTACTACTCAATGTAGCTAAGAAAAAGAAGCAGCATAGATGCCCATTGGCAGGTGAACAAATGAAAAATGGGATACCTACACATGATGGTGTTTTATTTACTTGTGAAGAAAAATAAAATGCCAACCTTTTCAGGAAAATGGATTTGCATAAGCTCATTACTCTAAATGAAATAAGAGTCTTATGTAGACGCCAGACTTAAATGAGTGTGTTTGTGTAGGGGGTGTGGGAGGAGGTAACATTAAGGGAGGAAGGAGGGAGTGAAAAGAAGAAAGTAATGGAATACATGTGAAATGAAAGCATAACAGGAGAAGGAGCCTATGGTAGGGGGAATCAGGCAGTAGCAAGAAGAGGTTGGGTGGGATGAGAAAGGGCAATGACGGAGGGGATGAACTTGGACAAAATAAAACGGCAGGTATGCATGAAAATGACATGACCAACCCACTGCTTTGTATGCAAACCTAAAAAAATTAAACTGCTTGCTAAACAACAATCATGTCGTTGAAGTCCAGTGAAGCCCAGTGGCCCACCTTTTAGTGACAAGAGCCTAGGAAACTGGGGTGGATTTTGTGTGTTGTTTTTATTGGGTTTTGTTGTTCACTCTCTCTCCCATGAGAAGTTCTGCACACTTTGAACCTGAACTACCATGTCCTTAGGTACCGGTCCATTTATCCTTGGGAAGCTAATGGCAATTACATTTCTTCTTTTGCATGAGAACTGAAGTGCAGTCAGATGAGCTGGCCTCACAGGAAGACAGCATTCCTGCCATTCCCTCAGCTCCATACAGTCACTTCCCTGCTGTGGATTGGGGTCAGTGGACATGGTAGGAAGTCTTGATTCACTTCCTTCTTCAGGGTCATGGATCCTTCCAGATGTTGGGTCCCATTAGAGTTTCTGAGAAGAAACTGATACCCTTCTGTATGTGGTCCAACTTCACAACTGCTCTTATATAACTCCTAGGATACTCTGTGGGAACTTAGACCAGCAATGCATTTGATACTTAAACAGAAAATGAAAGAATAAAGGATTGTTGACACTAGACCTGGAGGGAAATGTAACAGTCATTCATTCATTCATTCATTCATTCGCTCACTTAAAGCTTGCTATATGGGGTGCACTATACCCAAAGCACCTCCTAACTCCCAGGAACACGTGAACCACCCTTTCCTGCTGCCTTTGGATGGATGTGCTGTCATGGCTTGGATTCATTTCTTTTCTTCTGAAAGTCCATCATCCTTGCACACTATGGACCCAGTTTAATCTTGGCTTCAAAATAAGCTCATTTCTCTCCCCATTTATGGAGGGGATTCTCCACAGGGGAGAGGTAGTGTTGCTGGGTGGGCTGAGGAAGCGAGACAGCCTGCGGTGGCTTTTCTCCCCTCTGCAGACTCGGAGAGTCCCGCTTGGACTCCAGAGTCCCATTGAGAGCATGACAGCAATGTTGATGTGCAATTCTAATGCCGGTTTTAGCAGCCTAAGTGCTTTTTAATGCATAGCATTACAGCAAGTGGGCCCTATTCTCTCAGCCTCTGAATAGCTGTCTGGAGGGGCGTAATTCCCAGCTCGGCCTCCAAGCACAGTTATTTACAAGCTCGGTTACACGTTCATGTCGAGTGTAGTGAAAGCCAGGATGGAGATGGGTTGAGTTTAAAGCAATTTAGCAAGTCTTTATGCTCTGCGTAATCACTCTGATGCCTCAGCTGCCCCCAGCTGAACTTCTGTTCATATATGTTAAAACGAGCCTGGGAATTTGGGGAGACTGGCTACAGAGGAAGTATTTCTTCTTTCTCCCCATCTTTCTCTGAAATAGCCCCCACTGACCTCCTAGCTGTGCCTTGCAACTCTACTCAAGATTCCCAGCCCAGATCTGCACCCTGGGGCTATCTACCATCTATTTGTCAGTCAGTCAGTCACTGTCTGTCTGTCTGCCTGTCCATCCATCTGTCCGTCCGTCCGTCCATTCGTCCATCCATCCATCTCATCCTCTCTAAAATTTGGTGAGTCTTTAAACTATACTTTCTGTCCTATTCCTGTCTCCTCCTTCTATTGCCTCCCAGTCCGGCAGTGGTCCAACGGCTTAACATTTTTAAAAGTAGAAATCAGACTTCAAAACTCCTCTGCTGAGCAGCGCATGGAGGTGCATACCTATAATCACAACAATTGAGAGGTAGAGGCAAGAGGGTCACAGTCCAAGGCCAACCTGGCCTAGGCAGGGTGACCCTATCCTAAAGCACACACCCAAAAAACAAATCAATATATTCCCATCAAATTTAAGTTAAAATCTAACTCCTTATAAACATCTATGTACCCATCTAAACAGAGGGTAGGGTTCCACTCCTACCTACAAGCTTCCTTCTCCATATTCATTATAATTCAGGCACACTGACCTCCTGGTTGTTACTCAATCCCAGGGGCCTTTACCTAACACGGGGCATTTGAACATTCTATTAACTCTTCTCCTCCCACGACTCAGCCCTCCATCACTTGAGTCTAAGCTCAAGCTTTATTTTTTTCAAGATGCCATTGCTTTAAGAGTCTCTCCTTCCCCTCCTCTCCTCTCAAAGTCATTATCTTTTATTGCCCTCAAAGCAATATTGTAGGGAAAATTTTTTATTTGATTATGTGTTTCTTTTTAATCTATTCCACTACAATATAAAATCTGTGCAAGCATCCAGTGGCTGATGGAAGCAGAGGCAGACACCCACAGCTAAACACTGAACTGAACTCTTGGAACTCAGTTGCAGAGAAGGAGGAGTGATGAGCAAAGGGGTCAAGACCAGGCTGGTGAAACCCACAGAAACTGCAGACCTGAACAAGGAGGATCTCTTGGACACCAGACTGATGGCTAAGAGGCCAGAATGGAACTGATCCAGACCCCTTAAATTTGGGTGTCAGCCTTGGCAATCTTTGGGACCTTGGGTAGTATCCCTGACATACAAAAGAACTTTGGGAGCCCATTCTCTCAGCCTGGACACATGGGGGAGGGCCTAGGCCCTGCCCTGGATGATAGGACAGACTTTGGAGATTTCTCCATGGAGGGCCTAACCCTCCCTGGGGAGCAGTGTGGGGATTGGGTGGGGGCCTAGGGGTGGGAGAAGAGAGGAGGGTGAGGGAGCTGGGATTGACATGTGAAGCAAGCTTGTTTCTAATTAAAATAAAAAAAAACCCGTGCAAGCAAGAAATGACTATCATGGCACGTGGGAAATCTGGCACATGGGAACTGCACAGTGGTACTCAATGAGAGACCTTTCTTAACTACAGTGTTGGTGGATATACACGCTGCCCTTTCTGGTGTTCCCTATTGTGACTGTCCTGTCCAAAGCCATTGTCTTGGTTATCTTATGATCCATGAAGTTGGGACAGCATAACTTATTTCCTTTTCATTTTTTCCTTTCCCAATCTGTTAATTTTAAATCCAAATTACACAGTGCCCCAAACAGAAATTATCAGCTATCCTTTAAGGCAGTGGTTCTCAACCTGTGGGGCACAACCCACTTGGAGTTAAATATCAGAAATTCTGCATATCAAATATTTACATTATGATCCATAACAGTAGCAAAATCAGAGCTATGAGGTAGCAACAAGATAATTTTATGGTTGGGGTCACCACAGCATGAGGAGCTGTATTAAAGGGTTGCAGCTTAGGAAGGTTGAGAACCACTGCTGTAAGTATGTGGGTGAAAACCTAGAATGAAGCAGCAGCTTTCTTTACCTATACCTTCCTCCCAGCACTTCCTTCTCCTGGGTTAGCCAGTTAGTTTGGGATTTACCCAAAATGCTTCTAAATAACTTACCTTCATTGCTAATTTATGGTATTTTCATTTTGGAGAATTATTTGTTGGCTTTCCTCCACAAAAAAAACTGAAAATTTATTGGACTTTGTCTATGAGATATGGTGTTAAAGGCCTCTTTCCTACTTTCCAAGGTACAAATGGTACCTTCCCTCCCTTAGCCTTCCACTAGAGTTAGTCTTCATTTTGGTTGAACTAATACCCCATTTTCAAATCATTATGACTACTTAAATACAATTGCAGCTCAGCAACACAGCAAAGTAACTGCTCACCAAGCTAGTGCCCAGGCATTATTATTCAGTCTTCATCTACCAGAGAACTGGGATCCCTCCTGCGATTTTGGGGCTCCGATGGGCTTAGAGAGTCTTTGTAGAAAATGGAAATAGAAAATTCTGCTCGGGTCTCTCTATGCCTCAGGATGCTTCTTGGTCCCCTCAATGAGATCTGGGAAAGCAGTCTCCTTTGGGACACATCTGATTGTCTACCGTGTATCTCTAATCTGGGACCATCATGAAGCAAGCCTTTCTGGTGGCTCTCTCTTCTGTTGCAGCCTGAGGTGTCCAATGACATTGACAACTGCTTTTCTAGAAGTACAGCATTCAGGACATAGCTTTACAGAAGATTCCAGATTTAGGAATGCACATTTTAAGGGATCTGAAAAAGTGCTTTTTGCATTATGGATTAAATTGTGTTCTCTTTCCCCCAGATTCTTGTAGATATATACACATGTGTACACACACACACACACACACACACACACTTGTATTTGGAGACAGGACCTTTAAGGAAACAATTGGGTGAAGTAAGATTATAAGGATGTTGTCTTGGGGTCTTAGTTTAATAGGACTGATGTCCTTAAGAACAGTCCCTAGGGGTCTTCTACACAGAAAAATGAAGACTTTGGGACAGACAACACAAACAATATGTAATACAAGCAGAAAGTCCTCGGGGGGAAAACACATCTCACCTGCCCTGATTTGAAAGTCCTCTCTCTAGAAATGAAGACAGGACATTTCCACTGTGTGAGTCACCTTAGCTGCAGGACTTCGTCATGGCATCCCTGCCTGGCCCACACACCTTGTGACTGACGTCCACCACGTTTTGGAGACAAGAATGACTCACTCTGGCAGACAGGAACACGTATTCTGTCTAACTTGGCTCCAAAATCTCCTGGACAGGCCAGCCCCTTGGGAGACACACCGGGGTGTGTGTGCATGCTGAGTGGAATGTAGAGTTCCTTTCTTGCCAGCCTGTGTGTGCTCAGCGGCTTCGACAGAGGTGAAAGTATTTCACTTTTAAGACTCATCTTGATCCCTCGGGATTTACATGCTGGGTTACTTTGAGTTGAAGGAGAGCAGAATTTGTATGGACTCCATGCCTCCACCCAGGTTGGAATTTACAGCGTTATAAAAGCTTTTCATGGTCTTTGTAAAGTTTTAAAACTGTTAAATTTTAACTTTAACAACTCAGGTTTCAGGTTGATAGAGACACCCTGTAGGGCTTCTCATAATGAGCGATGAATTTTCTCCTGCAAATGGAGAGGAGTTCATTCTGCTGGCTACAGACCCGTCTTTTCTAAGGGAGCCATTTTTCATTTGTCAGATGATTTGAATTTAAAAAAAATGTCTGCAGTTATGTAGCATAGGTGTCTTAATCATAAATAAATTGGCTCCCGGATGTCATTTACATATTGTTTCTTTCATGCCTCAGCCCGAGTTGGTTTTTGTTATTGGCTTTATTCTTTTTATCAGTGCAATACATGCACATGTTTTTTAAAATTACATTTTATCAGGAAGGAAACAATGGCCCTTTATCCTGCCCTTCCCACCCCCATGCCCATTCCCCTGATGCCAGCACTTTTAACAGCTTTCGGGTTTTTCTTCCGGTTTCTTCTACATTGCTTGATAATGTGCTTCTACTATTATTTCCTGATCTATCCGCTGTCGACATTATCTATCGATTATGGTGTTAAGATGAATGAATACTTAACTCTCTCAGCCTGTCCCCTCCTCACCTGTCCACATCCTCCTAATATAGTTATTTCACCATCTTTGTTAAATCAATAATCAGTAGTTTACATCATTGTGACACAGTAAATGAGGCCTCTGCAAGCTGAAGGAGTCCACGTGACTGTTTTGTTTGATCTGGTGTCTGACTGCCTCCCTCAATGCCTACTGTCCTTCTGTTACCAGCACACCCAGACTACGTCTTTAATGACTGTCAACCGCCCCCTCGTTGGATCTGAGGCCAACTCCACGGGAAAGAACTCACGTCTGGCACTGCAAACCTGATCGAATGCTCACAGTTGGGGAGTTCATAGGCTCAAAGAGAGACCTACTACTGTTGCTTTGCTAACTGGACATAATCTCAAAATGCCTTCTGAATCTTTTTATTTATACTCATAGGTTTATGCTGCTGCCAGGTTTGACCAGTTTTTACAGTGGGTGGCAGTTACTGTAGAGACTCATAACTGGTCAAAGTCTGAAGAGTGAGTGACCAGCCATCTAAGTCAACCCCCCTCCAAGGCTTGGGAAACACATGGGAGAAGGAACAGAAAGAATATGAGCTGGGTGGTGGGAAGATGGTTCCGTAGGTATAGGGCTTGCTGTGCAAGTGTGAGGACCTGAGCTCAGATCCCTCTACATCCACTTAAACCCAGGCACGGTAACACGTGTCTATTGCTCCTGCATTCCTGTAACGAGACTGGAGAAAACCCAGAAGCTCAGAGTCTGGCCAGCCTGTCGTATGCAGCGGTGAACAATGAGAGAGCCTGTCTCAAACAAGGTGGAAGGCGAGGACTGACACACAATGGGGGCATGTGTATGCGCTCTCTCTCTCTCTCTCTCTCTCTCTCTCTCTCTCTCTCTCTCTCTCTCTCTCTCTCTTCTCTCTCATATATACACACACACGCGCGCACACACACACACATGGGGTGGGTGTATTTTTAAAATAAAATACAAGAGCTTGAGGAATACCATCCTCTAGGGGCAAAGCTTTGCCATTGTGCTCATGAACTCTCAGCAGCTGTTATTCCTAAACAAGATTGGGCCTGTCAACATCCTGTAATGTGGTTGGACGGAGCTTTCAAGGGCTCTCCTCTCCCTGAGGGTTTATAGACAGTTTAAGGGTGCTGGAGGAAGGGAAGACATTTCTTCAGTGATGTAGCCACTGGTGAGTTGACTGTACTCCTGCAATTAACTCCTCGCCCAGTTCATGTAAGCAACCCTAATTAAACTCCATAGGCCAGGCTCCAAAAACTCATGAGAGTAGGAGAGAATCAGTTGGAAAAAGGAAGGGGGTCATCAGAAGTGGGAAAAGGACAAGAGAGGGTAAAGGTAGCGAATATGTTCAAGATACATGGTACATATGAATAAAAATGTCACAAACTCACTACTTCATAGTGTAGCTTTCTTTTTTATTCTTTGGGGGCCTGACATCCAGCTCCAAAATAAATACACAGAGACTTATTCTTACCTATGAATACCCAGCCTTAGCTTGGTTTGTTTCTAGCTAGCTTTTCTAATTAAAATTATCCTGTTTCTCTTTAACATTTTTACCTTTCTTTACTCTATATGTTTTTCTTTCCTTCTTACTCTGTGGTTGGCTGTGTGACTGGGTGGCTGGCCCCTGATGTCCTTCTCTCCTCATTTTCTCATTCCTCACTCTCTTCCCTAGATTTCTCCTCCTATGTAGTCTCTCTACCCCGCCAACCCTGCCTATCCTTTCTCCTGCCTAGCTATTGACCATTCAGCTCTTTATTAGACCAATCAGGTGTTCTAAGCAGGCAGAGTAGCACAGCCTTATAGAGCTAAACAAATGCAACATAAAAAAATGCCACACATCTTTGCATCATTAAACAAATATTCCAAAGCATAAGTGAATGTTACACATCTTAAACTAATATTCTACAACAATATAGAATCAAGATACACTGATAAAATGGTTACATAAGAATTGTGTATACTTTTAGAGCACCTTTTGTTTAAATGTTTCAAAGAAAAGAAAATAGAGGAGCAAACAAACACATAGCAGCCTTTTCTCCTCACATTTGACTGTGATCTGGGGGACCCTGTCTTCCTCAGCCATGAAGACCTCACTGCCTCCTGAAGTACAGCACTGCTTTAAAGTGTGAATGATTCTGACTCTCCCTCTTTGAGAATGCTCTTTTCTCCTCCTCTGGAAACATGGAAGATCATCCTTCATCCCCAGGCTTCTAGATTTTCATAACTGGTCTCCAGCCCAGTCCTTTTTGAAGTTCTTTTAGTTGCTTTTCAGCAGAAGTCTCTGCATCTGTCCTTCCACTTTGAAGCTTTTTCTTGAGTTTATTAAATAATTTTATCTCTGTTCTTCTCAGAACAACCAGAAGCCAGATGTTGGCTATGTAGGTTGGATTCTCTATTTCCTATTTCCGATTTCACCATCTTTCTCCTTGTCCAGAAACTTTGTCTGTTTGATTATCTAACTTCAACTGTGTTGTTGGTTTTTTGTAATAATATTTTTAAGAGAGTTCAGAGCTCATCCTTGCTCTCTTAGAGTCCCTTCTATCCATAGCAACCTTCCTTCCCCTACTATTTTGAGGATGCCAATTAAAAGACCAGCTAGGATGCTTATTTAAGTTGTGACTTCATTTTCCCACTCCCTGGGTTGTTTCTGTGGAGTTGAGCTGCCAGTCTTTTCTCTCTCTGTGTTGGTTCATCTCTCCTCCTGGAACCTTTGTCAAATGTTTGGTGAGATTTGGTCCATGCTTATGTGTCTATAGATGATTACAAGTGAGGGAATGGGTAGCAGTAGGAACAAGACTGTTACCTGATAGACTCTGTTCGGATGGCAGGGAAGGGTTTCTGGGACCTCCTCATTGTTGACACACAGATTATCCAGACAGAAGCCTCTAGTGTAAGTATTGTGGTAGACATGTGATTCTGACATTCTTCAAACAGGGCACTAGGTGATGGGTGGCTAGGTTTGGCTAGTCTGAGCTCATTTTTTAGTTAATTCCATGTCTTCAGCCCCATGCCTCACCTGTTAAGTGGCACCTCAGGCCTCTCCCTGGGATGGATCTTAGCCATCTAACTGCCTCTCTGCTCAGTGCAGACTTCAGGCTGTGACTTCTTTATTCTTTTTATCTCCATCATCTAATAGCGTGTCCAAGCTTCTTGTCAATAACATCTTTTCTCTTGATCTCTTTGTCTTCGTGGGTTCAGATACCGAATTCTTTAGTGGACTCTCAGGGGGAAAAACATGTGATTTTCCATCCATTCTTGTCTACCTTTAAAAAGTACACAATAGGAACTGTAGAGATGGTTCAATCCTTAAAGTATTTGCCTTAGGAGCATGAAGAGCTGAGTCTGATACTCTAGGAACAAACTGGAGATGATGGCATTCATTTGTACTACTAGTGCTGGGAACATGGAGACAGGCAGATCCCTGGGCTCTCTGGCTGGCCAGCTGAGCCTACACAGCAAGCTCCAGGCCATTGAGAGACTGTACCTCAAAAATACAAGGTGGATGGTTTCTGGGGAATGACACCCAAGGTTGACCTCTGGTCTCTACACAAATATGAATGTGCACCCAAATTAACTAACACACACATACATATACACCTATCACTAGCTATAAACTGTGGGGAAGTTTATAGAGACAGAGAACATGGGTGGAGGGTGCTTAGGGCTTCCTTTTAGGGTAATAGAAATATTCTGGAATTAGAGCCATGAACTTGCACAAATTTGCTGCACCCATCTTCTCACTGGACGACACACTTTAAAACTGTGAAAATTTGAGGTTTTTATCATGCATACTTCATCACAACAAATACACACATAGTCAATGTAAATCACAGTCATGAAGAACTTACAAGATCTTCACAATGCAATGTTTGTTTCAAACTATTAAGATTGTAGGATCATTGTGTCCAGACACCAGTGAAAATATGCTCTATGTGTGAATTAAAGTTGGCAGTTTCCCCATTAACATTTTTAAAAGACAACTCTGGAGTAGCATGCTCTTGATTCTGAGTGTTCTTCCCACACATCCCCTCCATATCTAACATCTGGTGCCACTCATCTTTTCTGAAGCTCCCCCAATAGGTGTCCTCTTGTTCACTTCAAGAATAAACACAGTTCAAGCAGAAAATATCAAAATCTCTTGTTGTGCAAAGAGCCCAAGTCATCTCTAAATTTCTTCTCAGCCCTGTGTTGGAAAGTGTGGTATTCCGGCAGTTAATAAATAACTAAATAAAAATGGCTGCTGTGTATGCAAATTTATCACAGAACGGAGAGGAAACAGTGATTCTCTGGACAAAGGAGCCAGGTTTCCTGATCCTATCACCTCAGGTACCACAGATGAGAACTCTCTGGTCCTGACCAAAGGCCAGCCACCTGATTTTCTAGCCAATGCTGTCTTTGGATCACATAAATACTGCCTTAAAACTAACAGTATGGACTGTGAAGGCTTATTCATGGATGTTTTTACTGAAACCTGACAACATTATTGTTCCCCTCTTATAGGTGAGAAAAATGAGGATTGGAGAGACTAAAAAACCTGCCCCAGACTTTATAAGAAGGTAGTAGCAGATCCTGGAGTCAAATGCAGGCTGATGAGTTCTAAAGTTCTGATGACCATCAGGTAGCATCTTGTGGTGCTTTGAGTAAGAATGGCCACCATAGGCTCCTAGTCACCGGGGAATAGAAGTGTTTGAAAGGATTAGAAGGATTAGGAGGTGTGGCCTTGAGGTTTCAAAAGCTCACGGTAGTCCTGGTCTCTTACTCTCTCTCCCTGTGGATCAGGAAGTAAAGTTCTCAGCTGCCACTCCAGCACCATGCCTGCCTGCTTGTCACCGTGCTTCCATTGTGAGGACAATGAAACTGAAACTGTAAGCAAGCTCCCAACTAGATGCTTTGCTTTATAAAAGTTGCTTTGGCTATGGTGTCTCTTCACAGGAACAGAACAGTGACTAACACGTGTCTCCTCTCTCAAGCTATCTTTACCATTTTGGTTCCTCTGATTATTGCAGTTAATAACTGTTAAAAATAAATGAATCCTCAAAACTTCTGGAGTAGTAATTATCATGAGACCCCAGATTTTCTTATTTACGTGTGATGTCAACAAAATAGAGTTATCAAGAGGAGGAGAGAACCAGGTGCTGCTGTGGTTTTGACAGACATAGGGCCACAGTTTGGCAAACTTCACTACAACCAGGGCCCCAACAGAATGCAAGATCTGTAGGCCACAACCATGCACCCAGGGTTTCACAGGCTGCTCATTTAACATAATTTGCATCAGGTCCTGTGGTGGAACCCCTGGACCAGCTTCCCTCCAGTTCTGTCTCTGGGCTGCTTTGTTTTGGAATCTCCTGCATGACTCACTAGGTCCCCTGAGTGTCCCCAAACAAGGAAGTTAGAATAGTGTATTACTAACAATGGAAGAAAATCCTAGAAGCATTTTGTGAATTGTCTTAGTCGATAAATGTGATATAAGCTGTTGATCAACAGTATTTAACTTTAGACTGAAAAGAATTAGTCTTTTTAACAGTCTAAGGCAGTGCTTCTCAAGATGTGGGTTACAACCCCCTTGGCACACCTCTATCTCCAAAAATTATTCACATTACATGCATAACAGTAGCAATATTAGAGTTATGAAGTAGAGACAAAATAATTTTATGGTTGAGGGTCAGCACAACGTGAGGAACTGTATTAAAGGGTTGCAGCATTAGGAAGGTTGAGAACCATTGGTCTAGGGAGGTGTTTCAGTATTAAAACATTTGCCAAACAGGAATAAGGGTCTGATTTTAACCCCAAGAACATACACAGAAGGGTCTGGTGAAATATCCTTTAAATCCTACCACTGAGGAAGCAAAAAAAAAGGAGGATCCCTGAGGTTCACAAGCAAGCCAACATAATCTACTTGGGAAGTTCCTGGCCTGGTGGGCAGCTACTGAGGAATGACACCCAAAGTTTTCCTGTGGCCTCCACACACATCTTCACACATGTGCACATTCATACATACATACTCAAGAAGACATGCACTTAAAAATCATGCACACACATAGAGAGAGAAAGAAATGCCGCTTTTTTAATTCATGAGTTGACAGGGAACCTTCATTGGGTATGTTTGTTAGAGAATCACCTGTGTGAGGACCTCACATGTCCAGAAGAGAGTGAGGGTCCTATAATGGAGGCAAAGATGCCTTCACTTGCAAGACATTTCGTTTAGGTGTGGCTTATGTTCTTAAGTGTACACAGAAAGATAAAGAGGAAAACACACACCAACAGTGAGAAAGTGTGCACCTATGTGCCTAGGACAAACTCAGCAGCAGCTGCAGCCTAGGTCAAAAGAGTGGCAAGATAAGCCGTTGTGACACAAAGCTGGCATTACAAGTGAAAATGCGGGAAAGGCTACTTTTTAACATTAATTTTATACTCACTATCATTTAAATCAAACCTCACACAGGAAGGTATTATAACTCCATACAGCACCTAATGGAAGAAGCTTTTACAATTCCTTGAAAACTATTTAAGCTACAGGAGACATTACATAATACTTTTATAACATTTTATTGTACTTAATGACAAATCTTTAAAGATTTTCTTGAGATTTGTTGCTATTAACCACAGGTAAACCTACTATCATTCACAAGTAGCTGAGGAAATTCAGGCTGGAATTTATTTTGCTGATAAATAGAAGAGAGTCAGCTGGTTCACCAGCTCTTTAAGAAGAAATACAACCCCTCTCTCTGTCTCTTTCTCTGTCTGTCTGTCTGTCTGTCTGTTTGCTCTCTGTCTCTCTCTCACACACAAGCACACACACACACATACACACACATACACACACCACACACACACACAAGCACACACACACAAGCACACACAAACACATACACACACGCACACACATACACACACATGTATACACACACCATACACACACAAGCAAATACACACAAGCACACACACACAAGCACACACAAACACATACACACACGCACACACATACACACACAAGCACATACACACAAGCACACACACACACACACCAGGCTCCTGTTTTCTGCACATGTGCCTCTAACCCAAACATCCGCCTCCCTCCTCACCCCCATGTGCTTCTATTTCCTAGTGCACTATGCTTCTAAAATCATTTTCATAAGTGCTAGAAAAAATACTATTGAAATCTACTAATACAGTCCAAGAATACAAGTGAATCATTCTATGGAGGGTTGATAAATCCTAAATAAAACATGGGCCAATAGAATATAGTAATTCCTAATGATCAAGCCATGAAAGTGTGGAATTATTTCAGGAATTATAGGATTAATGAATAAAAAATCTTGTCATATGATTCACTGCAATTAGTAAGATGAATGACAAAAGTAATATGATCATCTTGATGGATGTAAAGAAAGCATTGGATAAAATGAATATGAGTCACAATAGCGATTCTTTGTAAGATATCAGTCGATGCAAATGTCTTTAACTTGATTAATGTGTAAACAAGTTAGCATGTACATATGCAAATGTGTGCATATATGTGACTACTGATATATAAGTGCATACATAAACAAGCACTTCAAAAGCCAGCACTCTGTTTAATGCCAAAGCACTAGAAGACTTCATTGTCATAGATGGGATAGTATTCTTTTTAGTTCCATGATGGTATATGTGAAAGATCCAAGTTAATCAACTGAAAGGTGTTAGGAATACTAGGAGATATTAATAAGACAAATAGTTGCAATGATAATATTAAAAAGCAATTTGCTTGTACTCAAATAATAACCAGTTAGAAGACATAGTAAAACGAAAATATTCCTTAAGTATTAGAATCAAAATCATCCTTTTGTTTTATCCCTTCAAAAACTTTGAAATTAATATGGAAGACAAAGATAAGGAAAACTCTTTACATGTTTCTAAATAAAGCAACAAAAATGCTTAACAAATAGAAAGGAACAACTTCTTGTTTAATGGAGAAATTAGTGAACAAGGTTAAGCCTTCCTAAGCAGATCTTGACGTTCGGTGTTATTCATACCAAACTGCCTGTGACACTTCTACTCAACAAAACTACACTGAAATTTATGCACAAAATTATCAAGTACAAAACCTTGGAAAAACTGAGAGGTATTCACCCCCTCATACATCTGAAGATAGCATAAAACTAAAATCTATAGTCATTAAAGCTTGCATTGGGCTAGATTGGAGAATTCACACACACACGTACACACATAATGCATGGAGGGGTTTTTGCACACACACAATACATGGAGGGGTTTTCACTCACAAACACACACACAAAGATCCAATATATGTAGGAGTTTTTACACACACACACACACACACACACACACACACAAGACCCAGTACATGTAGGGGTTTTGTTCATTTCAAATAATCAAGAAAATAAAATGAAGTGGTCAGTAAACAGTGAAAACTAGGAAGCAGTTGGAAAAATAAAATTTGATCCCTTTTAATCCTTATATTAAGATGAACTCCAGATAGAGTAAAGATTTAAACATAAAGCCATAGAAATACCAGAAGGGAGGTGTGTGTGTGTGTGTGTGTGTGTGTCTGTGTGTGCCTGTGTGTATGTGTCTGTGTGTGCACCTGTGTGCATGTGTCTGTGTGTGTTTGTATTTGTGTGTGTGTCTGTGTGTACATGCTACTATTTGTTTGTTGATTGGTAGAGGGAAGGTTTTTCTGAGCATGACACCACCACAAACCATAATAGGAAAGATTAGTAACATTGACTGCCTATACTTAAAGGTTCTGAATTTAGCAAATTATTGAAATTTTAAAAGAACATACACTCTGACCTAGCAATTATAATTTTGAATTCACCCTCTAGCTATAGTTAAAAAATGTGCTCAAGAAGAAAAGAAAGGGTATCATGTGAGGATACTTGCTGAATAATTTTTCACCATAGCAAAAGAAAAACCTTGCAACAACATCACACCCGATGCTAAGGACCCAGTTATGTCAAAAGCAGCACAAGCAGGGGTGAGCCACATTCAGCCGCTAAAACACAACATCAGAGGTCTGGAAGGGTGGGCATGGAAGCAATCCAGGGCTCTGTTAATTTAATAGAAGCTGCATGCATATTGGAAACGTAGACCCTTTATTCACTTACAGAACACAAACATCTGCCCTTTGTACTCTATGGTCTATGAAAAACTTTATCTCCATTATATATCAATTCAATCTCCTTGCTCCTCAGATCACAGTCTCTTTTTTACACCCCAGCTTTCTCCTCCCAGCAAGTGGAATATTTCAGGGCAGCCTTCCCCAGCCTTAGCATGACACTTACACAAGATGGTAGTGTTTGTATGGGACACCAAGGGAATGAGATGAGGTTGCTCTGGGGATAAAAGAGTCTCCAGTGTTGGCAGGATGCCAGACTATAGGCCACCATCACCCGGTGTTTCTAGCTATTCCAGTGCACAGGACACAGGAGCCTTCCCTCTGGCATCCTGGCAGTCAGGCACAGTTTGCAGGAGCTTAGCCTTGGAGAAAGTATGTAAGGGATCCTGTCCTGGTGGATGCTGGCTTAGAGATGAAGACAGGGTAGGGATCAAGGAGAGGTTGAAGAGTGGCATCTGAGGTCTTACACTCAAAGCAGCTCCAGTTCTCAGGGAGAGATGCCAGCTGAGTCACCTCCCGACAACCTTAGACACCATGGGCATGAGCCAGACTGTTCAGTCCCATCTGAAGATGAGATGACTCTGGCAGCATCGGATGCTAGAAACTAGCATACATAGAGACAGACACAGGTGGGGTCCTGGCTCTGTCACTTGCCAGTTGTATGACCTAAACTGCATCACTTTATCTCTCTTGGCAATCTATGGGTGACCTCAGCAAAGATACCTGATTTCCAGCTAGCTTGGAAGACTGGGGAAGGGAGGGAAGAAAAATGTGTTGATTTTTGTGTCTTGCCAAGAGAAGAAATTTGACTTCAAAGCAGCCCTTCATTTGGTTATATCAGGAGCTGACTGCTTAGCTGTTTGACTCTTTACTCACATGTTCAAGTTCCTCTATTCGATTCTCCAGCAACAAACAACAAAGAAGGCACAAACCATCTATCAAGCTGCAGTGGTGCAATGTTTCTTCATCCTACCACATCTGTCTCTGTATATCCAAGACCACTGACACTTAACCCCCTTATTTCACAGAAAGTCTCTCTAGCCGTTCACATTTCTTCCTATGCCTTCTTTCTCCCACACATCTCTTCCTCCCCTATACTCCCAATTATAGGGATAGAGTATAAAATGCAAATGTCCAGGGGCAGAAGCAACTCAGGATGTTTCCACACCCTCTAATATAACCATCATCTTCCATGACATATTCCGACTTTACCTGTTTTTCATGGTCCAGGAAAACTGTGTTTGGTTTGACCTCAGTTTGATCTAAAATCTTGAGTTGAATACTCCAAGTCCCAGATTGACTCTAATATTCAGGATCAAGAACACAGCAAACTCTTACTCATGGAGTCCAGACAACTCCACAGGGCAGCTGCCCTATATGGCTGATACCAAAACATATATTGCAGCCACCCACCCTGAAATCCAGTCACCTCATCTCTAGGATGCAAGGGCCCCTCCACACTAATCATGACAGCAAGAAGAATGTGTGAGAATACGCAGAGCTCTCCAACTCAGTCTGGAAGCTATGTCACATCTCCTAACAGACAGACCATGGGCCAGAATGCAACACAAGATGTGTTATAACCGTTGGGGGCCAGTAGTGTGTGGACAGAGGTAGACTGTCGTCAAGGTTACACACAGGGGCAGCCTGTTATTGAGTGCCCACTTTCACCCAGGCTGCATGCTATACATGTGAAGGAATCAGCCCTTCCTTGGGCAGTTAACATTATGGTGCAGCTTCACACAAGATCTTGGCTTATTTAGGTATCGAAGCACATTTATAATTGATTGGATTCTCAGATTCGTCCAACTTCCATTTTCTCTTGTGATTAGAAATGAAGCACTCAAGTCCTGACCCGAAGCTACCCTGGAAACACTGACAACTTCCGACCCCCAGGCATCGTAGAAGGAGCTGCTGCTCTGAGGTCAACAGCTGTGTCAGCAGCTGGGTGGGAAGACATTTCATCAATGAGGAAAGCAGTGAGCTGATTAAGACAGGGCTGCTCTCACTGGCTGGAGCCTCTTGTTTGCCTTTGGAGCGCTTCTTGGACTAGCAGTATTAGAGTCACCAGGAAACTGAATACAAGTGCAGATCCCCAGACTCACTGCAAGCCCTTCACATTCAGAAATTACAGGTGAGGCTCAGGGATCTCTGTTTCAACTAGAGAATTAGTGGTGTGCCAAGTGGACACAACTTCTGACTTCTGCTTTTCACGCCTGCTCAGAATAGCCCCTTGCTGTAGCTCTGAGAAGGTAGGGGAAAGATGCTAGACATACTCAGATTTGAGTCTTCATCCATGTGCTTAAATGCCAAGAGATTTCAAAGACAGACTATACTGGTTGTTTGAAATTCTAAATTCAAATGAGAGTCACATGGGTTTTTTATTTAAAATTGCATTTCATACAATATATTTTGATCATAACATCTACCACTACCTCCCTCTAGCCCCCTCCATAATACTCCCCACCCTGTCTCCCGTCCAACTTCATATCCTCCAATTCACATGGGTGTGGGACCACTCACTACGTAGACAACCTACCAGTGGCCAATGGAGAGTTACATGGGAAGTTTCTGAGCATCCCTGTGCTGAAGCCCAGCCTCAGCAACTGATTCCATAAGCTCAGGCCAGGTCACAGACCCTCACAGCATTTCACATGTGCTCCTGGTGACTTCAATAGGCATCCATGCTGAGAAGCATGGTCCTGAAGGTCAAGCACTAGGAGCAATAACTTTCTCCTCCCAGGCATTGACCCCTACATCTCTGACAAGGCAGATGCATTTGGGTAGGGATGTGGATCTTATGTAATTTCCACTAAAGTTTGCACACATGTCTTCTAAAGTGTCCCTGGAAGAGTACCACTAAAACTATAGAAAGTCCTGAGTTCCCCTTCCCTTACCACCAACTCCTACAGTCCACCATAAAATCCCACATACATTGCTGCTTTGCATGGGGCTGGCACTCAGACTTTCTCCTATCTGGATAGGACAAACTTCTTGAAGATGTGAAGGAGCATCAAATTAATATTAATATCAAATCAAGCCCCCTCAGTGAGAGTCACTCTGGTGTGACAAGTTCCATCTCCAGTCCATACCATCTCCCAATTCAGCATATTAATGCTGGACTGACCTTCCTAACCCTATCTGTGCAATCGGCCAGGTACCATGAATAATAAAATAGACAGGATCAGAACAGAACAGCATCCCAGCACCTGGGATGAGGGTATGGGCCAAACTCTGCTGTAGTCTGGCCTGTTACTTCCTAGGAAGTTTGGTGGATTTAGAGTTTTTCCCCTGGGGTTGATGCAAAGATCACCAGTGTCCAACAAGTTATGCCATCATAATCAGATACTTTCTTGTGCACACTCACAAGGAGACCCACTAGATAATGGAGAGTGCAGCCTTATGTGCCACCTCCCTCCTTTAATTGCATAAGGGAAATTTCAATAACCTGCACTCGTGCCTTCCTTTGCTACTCCCTTGAGGAGGATTCCTTAGAGTATGGATTGAGAAAACCAAGTTTTTCCTTTGTTTCTCTTGGAGGAAATCAGAATGTGCATTAAGAATCTCTTATACCAGCATTGGCACAAAGCATGGCCTAAGACTATGGCGTCCCAAGCATCCTCACTTCACAGTGGATGAGCCCTACACACACATACACAGAGAGAGAGAGACAGAGAGACAGAGAGACAGAGAGACAGAGACAGAGACAGAGAGACAGAGACAGAGACAGAGAGACAGACAGAGATAGAGAAACCATACCAGGCCTGCTTATCCCTCAAGCATCTCCTTTCCCTTTGGAAAACCTAACACTCCCCTTGCCTTTTCCTTTTAAGGCATTTTACACCCATGGATCCTGAAGGCCCTTTTTGGTCACAAGTGATAGTTAGGAAAATGATGCTCTGCCCTTGGGAAACTCTTGGAGGTCAAAGGCAATCCAGTACAATAACTAAATGTACTGAGAATTTCCTCTGAACCAGGCACTAATCTTTCTTGTTTGAGAATATATACCTATATACTATGGTTTGATCCGATCTACCCCAATCCCTCCCCTCCAATTCCTCCCTTATCCCCAAAGACCACTCTTCCCTCCCAAGTTCATGCGCTCCTTTTAAAATCCAGAGTCCATCTGTGTGTGCATGTGTGCATTGCATCTGCTGGGGCTTGGGGAAGCCATGTACTAATTGTAATGACCCATATATTAAGGAATTCTGCAAACCAACTATGCAAGATGGTGACTGTTAGTCTCGCTATTGTCTAGGTGAGGAAACTGAGGCACAAATGAGGACAACTGTCTAACATACAGGAACAAATTTGGGGTTGGTATCCATCCTCTAATTTAAAAGGTAAGAGAATTCACTGGTATCATAGCTAATGCTCCCAAATCTGAGGTCCAGCTTTGAATTGAGAAACTCAAGCCCAAGTGCACACTTAGCGCTTTCTTTTCTTTCCTCTTCTTCTCTTTCCTTCCCCTTTGCCTTCTTTTCTCCTCCATCCTTATTCTTATCATTGTACTTAGGAATGACATCATTTTTTGTTTTGTTTTGTTTTTTTGAGACAGGATTTCTATGTGTAGCTTTGTAGACCAGGCTGGGCTGGAACTCACAGTGATCTGCCTGCCTCTGCCTCCTGGGTGCTGAGATTAAAGGCGTGTACCACCACAGCCCGCCTATGACCTGAGTTTTAAGCACGCTAGGCAGGTGCTTCACCACTGAACTAAATTCCCACAAGCCCTTGGTTTTTGTTCTGTTTTTTAGGCAAAATTTATACTACATAGCCCAGGCAGGCTTGGAACTTGGTACATAAGTCAAGATGGCCTTGAACTTGCAATTCAATGCTCCTGTCTCTGCCTCCAATATGCTAGAATTGCAGGCATGTAGTGTCATGTTTGAAAAGCTTATCATTTTCTTCCTGCAGACTGTCCAAAGTAAAACACAGCCATCCTAGACACCATCGTGTAGTTGTTATTTCTACTCTCACCCCATCCTGCCGTTACAAGTAATCATTATTAGTAATGTAAGGACCTGTAAGTTTCTGGTGTGATCTCTGTAGCCTGGCTTAATATCCCCACATCCAGAGTCTGAAACACAGAGACAACTCTCTGTCCATGCTGCCTTCAATAGACTTCCATTTCTCACACTGGCAGAGAAGAGCTCACATCCAGCTGATACTGGCTGGTGAAGTTTCCAGGCTTTTTGCTTTGGCTACAAACCAGAACTGATGAGGTCGGTATTGTACCAAGAAGCAGTGAGCTGTTTTCATTATCCATATTTTAAAGGACTTGAGAAATAAGAAATAGAGCAAAAACCACAAGGCAGACATCTTAATATTTCTGAATCCAAGGTCTATATGGTCTTTTCACTCAATGATGTGTGCATTGTCAGAAATCAAGAAAACTGACAAGGTGCTGCCCATGTTAAATTCACCAAACATTGCTCCCAGCCAATCTGGATATGTTATCAGGGTGCTTTGCCATAAAGTTCCAATCTGGATATGTTATCAGGGTGCTTTGCAATAAAGTTCCAACTATGCAGAAGTGAGAACACAGTCACATGTCAGTTAGTTTCCCTGTTGAAGTGACAAAATTCCTATGAAAATAAAAGAATAAACAAAGTTTCATAGGGTTCCTGTTGCTGTTTTCTTCCAAACCACCATAGAAAGAAGAAAGAAAGGAAGAAAAGGAAGGAGAAAGGAGGGAGGGAGGAAGAGAGGGAGGGAGGGAGGGGAAGAGGGAGGGGGAAAGAGCCCAAGAAAGAAAGGGTTCCCGATGGTTTGTGGTTTGATGGCACAGTCCAACATGGAGGAAAAGATGCTGTGTAAGAGTGACTCTGGCAGAAGTGTAAGGTGACAGTACACAGCGGTCACACAGCGTTCCCAGTAGAAAGCACAGGGAGGTGACTGCTCCTGTTCTACTGGCTTTGTCAACTTTATTCAGTCCCAGACTGGGACGGTGGGGTCTTCTCTCCCTCATTTAAACTTCTCTGGGAACACCCCTGTGGACACACCACAAAGTGTGTCTATCTCTTAATTCAGTCAGGTTGACTGTGAGGATAAATCATCAAACATGGTTCATCATAGTAAAAGCCCAAATCTGCTTGGGTTTTGTCCTCACCACTCACTCTCATTAGCCGTCTGACTTTGAACGTCTTTGGAAAGCTGTCAGTGTCCCAGTCCTCTCAGATGATGCTAGCAGCCCCCATCATATGCGGTTGTTGTAGGAATGAAAGCCTCATCTGTAGAGCATGTTCCCTTGTTTCACTTCAAGCCTTTCAAATCAGCTGAGCCAATTCCCTGTATTTCCTTTGTCAAAATAACTGATATAGTTCTTTCTGTTTTCTGTCATGACTGTGGGGTGGGAGGGGGTTGAGGGGACCACTTGATCCTGCCCCAAATTAATGGGTCAGGCTTTGTTGACTCCCTAGGGGAGCCCTTATCCTTTGGGAGAAGTGGATGGGGGTAGGCTGGGGGGAGGTGAAGGAAGAGGGTGGGAGGGAGACCTGTGATTGGAATGTAAAATGAAATTAAAAGAAAGAGAGAGAGAGAGAGAGAGAGAGAAGCAAATAAGCCCAAAACTCTGTGTCTTTAAACATGTGTGTATGGTTGTATGTGCATTTGTATATATGTGTGTATGTCCATGCATGTATGTATGTTTGCATGTATGTATGTATGTATGTATATGTGCATAAATGTGTGTATATGTACCTGTGTATATGTGTGTGTGCTGATTTCTAAGTCAACTAGGTACAAATCCAAATATACCAGGGAAAAGAGAATCTTAATTGAGCAAATGCTTCTATATGATTAACCTATGGCAAGTCTTTGGGGTAGCGTCTTGATTAATAATTGATGTTGAAGGACCCAGCACTCCTCCATGGTCTGTGTTTCAGGCTCCTGCCCTGACTACCCTCAGTGGTGAATGGTAACTCTGTTGTAAGATGAAATAAACCATATAAACAATCTGAAAACGGAAAACCACATGATCATCTCACTAGATGCTGAAAAAGCCTTTGACAAAATCCAACACCAATTCATGATAAAGGTCTTGGAGAGATCAGGGATAACAGGAACATACCTAAACATAATAAAAGCTATATACAGCAAACCAACAGCCAGCATCAAGCTAAATGGAGAGAAACTAAAGGCAATTCCTTTAAAATCAGTAACAAGACAAGGATGTCCACTCTCTCCATATCTCTTCAATATTGTACTTGGAAGTTCTAGCTAGAGTAATAAGACAACAAAAGGAGATCAAGGGGATACGAATTGGAAAGGAAGAAGTCAAACTTTCACTATTTGCAGACAATATGATAGTCTACGTAAGCAACCCAAAGAATTCTACCAGGAAACTCCTACAGCTGATGAACACCTTCAGCAAAGTGGCAGGATACAAAATCAACTCAAAAAAAATCAGTAGCCCTACTGTATATAGACAATAAAGGGGACGAGAAAGAAATCAGAGAAACATTACCCTTTACAATAGCCACAAACACCATAAAATATCTTGGGGTAACTCTAACCAAACAAGTGAAAGGCCTGTATAACAAGAACTTTGAGTCCTTAAAAAAATTAAAGAAGATACCAGAAAATGGAAAGGTCTCCCATGCTCTTGGATAGGTAGGATCAATGTAGTAAAACTGGCAATCTTACCAAAAGCAATCTACAGATTCAATGCAATCCCTATCAAAATACCAGCACAATTTTTCACAGACCTCAAAAGGACAATCCTTAACTTTATATGGAAAAACAAAAGACCCAGGATAATCAAGGCAACCCTGTACAATAAAGAAACATCCAGAGAACCTGACTACACTTTCTCTCTGGCAGTCCTTCGCTCCCACAGAGCCATTCCTTGCCCATCTCTCTGTCACACCTAGCATCCTTATAAACAGATTTTTAAAACCTAGAATGTATAAACAAGAAAATTAAAAAAAAGAAACATCCAGAGGCATTATCATCCCTGACTTCAAGCCCTATTATAGAGCTATAGTCCTGAAAACAGCTTAGTATTGGCACAAAATCAGACAGGTAGACCAATGGAATCAAATCGAAGACCCTGATATCAACCCACACACCTTTGAACACCTGATCTTTGACAAAGAAGCTAAAATTATACAATGGAAAAAAGAAAGCATCTTCAACAAATGGTGCTGGAGTAACTGGATGCAGGCATGTAAAAGACAACAGATAGATCCATATCTATAACCATGCATAAAACTTAAGTCCAAATGGATCAAAGACCTCAACATCAATCCAGCCACACTGAATCTCTTAGAGGAGAAAGTGGGAAGTACCTTTGAACGAACAGGTACAGGAGACTGCTTCCTAAACATAACACCAGTAGCACAGACACTGAGATCGACAATTAATAAATGGGACCTCCTGAAATTGAGGAGCTTCTGTAGGGTAAAGGACACAGTCAACAAGACAAAACGACAATCCACAGAATGGGAAAAGATATTCACAAACCCCACATCTGACAGAGGGCTGCTCTCCAAAATTTACAAAGAACTCAAGAAGCAAGACTCCAAAACACCAAAGGATCCAATTTAAAAATGGGGTACAGAACTAAATAGAGAATTCTCAATAGAGGAGTCCAAAATGGTCAAGAGACACTTGAGAAAGTTCTCAACATCTTTAACCATTGGGGAAATGCAAATCAAAACAACTCTGAGATACCATCTTACTCCTGTCAGAATGGCTACAATCAAAAACACTAATGACAGTTTATGCTGGAGAGGATGTGGAGAAAAGGGTACACTTCTCTACTGCTGGTGGGAGTGCCAACTAGTGCAGCCACTTTGGAGATCAGTATGGAGATTCCTCAGAAAAATGGAAATCAGTCTACCACAAGATCCAGCAATTCCACTCTTAGGCATATACTCAAAAGATGTACCCTCATACAGTAAGGACATCTGCTCAACTATGTTCATAGCAGCATTATTTGTAATAGCCAGAACCTGGAAAGAGCCTAGATTCCTCCCAACAGAAGAGTGGATAGAGAAAATGTGGTACATTTACACAATGGAGTACTACTCAGCAGAAAAAAATGGAATCTTGAAATTTACAGGCAAATGGATGGCACTGGAAGAAACTATCCTGAGTGAGGTAACCCAGTCACAAAAAGACAAGCATGGTATGCACTCACTCATATATGGATTTTAGACATGTAGCAGGGCATTGCCAGCCCACAACCCCACCGCCAGAGAGTCTGGGGTGCATGGAGGACCCTAAGAGAGATATGCATGGTAACCCGGAGAAGGGTTAGGGAATGCGATCTCCTAATTGGATTGGGGGGGGGAGATGGGGAGGGTAGAAGAAGATAGGAGAAAGACAGAGAGAAAAGAGGAGAGGAGAGGAGGACATGGGAGAGCAGGGAGATTGAGCCAGGGTAAGAATAGAGGAGAAAAGGATGGGAGATACCATAAAAGAGGATCCAGTATAAGTTGGAGGAGAGATCTGGCAGTAGTGAGATCTTCACAGATCTACAAGAATGACACCAACTGGCATTAAGGCTACCTTAAATGCCCTCCCATGATAATGAGAATGAGGACTACCTTATATGCCATCCTAGAACTCTCATCCAATGGATGATGGAGGCAGAGGCAGACACCCACAGCTGTGAACCGAATTGAATTCCTGGAACCCAGTTACAAAGAAGAGTGATGACCAAAGGAATCAAGATCGGGCTGGCGAAACCCACAGAGGCAGCTGACCTAAACAAGGGGGAACACATGGACCCCAGACTGATGACTGAGGGGCCATCATGGGACTGATCCAGACACCCTCCCACCAAACCTGGGTGACAGAGAGGAGGCCCTGGCAATCTGTGGGACCTGGGTGAGTGGAGCAGAATTTATTTCTGGCATACAGAAGGACTCTGGGAACCCATACTACATGGAGGGATGCTGTCTCAGCCTGGACACATGAGGAAGAACTTGGGCCCTTCCTGGGATGATGTGACATACCCTGAAAATCCCTCATGGAGGCCCTTGCCCTCCCTGGGGAGTAGAGGGGGGATGGATTGGGGGTGATGGGTTGGGAGGATTGAGAGGTGGGGCAGGAGGGGAGGGAGAGGGAACTGAAAGTGACATGCATAAAAAGTTAAATAAAAAATACATATGGAAAAAAAGAAATAAACCTTTCTTTGGGTTTCTTTTGGTCATGATGCCTTATCACAGCAATAAAACCCTGACTTGCACAATGTGTATGTGTGTGTGTGTATGTGTGTGTGTATGTGTATTTTTATATGTGTATGTATGTGTGCAAGTTTGTGTAAGAATATATGTGTTGTTGATTAAAAGGGTAACACCAAATATGTTGTTACTGTTGAGTGATTAGTATGCATTTTATGATAGCACATGAATTATCGTGAACAGTACTGAATTCTATTCTCCTGCTGAATAATTAACATCCCCAAAACCTGGGAATTAAAATAAGCATTTAGTTCATGATTTTGTGGATTAGCATTTTATACTGGGCTCAGCTGTACAATTCTGGTTCTGACTATTTATGTATGTATCTACAGTTGGTTTCCAGTAATCTAGACAGAGCCACTCTCAGACTTGATTCTTGGCTGGGGAAACTTGGACCAACTGAGTCACAGGACTCCATTATCTATCCAACCAGCACTACCTAGCTGACAGCCTAGCAGAGCTATACAAGGGAAAGGAGAAGCTAAGGGGTTGATTAGCTCCTGGGGTCATTTGTGGCCCTATGGTTCAGAGTATATGGAGTAAGTGCTACTACCTCATACTGGGAGGGATTGCAGTGACATACTGCAGGTCTGAGTGTTCAATAGGAGTGGGGAACAGCAGACAGTTTTGCAATCTACCATAGATAATTATTTAATGAAACATACTTCAGATTAATTACTGTGAGTTTTCCATGGTTTACACAATTTACTACACATAATCATCTACTCCTAGTTTTCCATATCTTGGAAGACCTTGCTTTAAATAACATTTTCTTCTATATTCAAATATCATGTAGCCTAAAGATGAGTACGATGGAAAACTGCTCTAATAAAATTGCTTCTTCTACTTCATCTGTGTTGGGATGTTCAGGTCTAGTGGTGCCTTATTGTTCTTTGTATTGTTGAGTGTGTTCTTACCTTGCTGTCTATGCATCTCTTCCTCTAACTGGTGTAAGTAGAGCTTGTGCTTCAGAGGTTCTATCTTTCTCCAATTGGTACAGTTGGGGGCTGTGGCTCCCTTGACCGCTCCTTCAGGCACAAATAGAACAGAACTTCCATTGAACTCTCCTCCTCCAATGCTTCTCCCAGGAATGAGGCTGGGACCTCCCTCTGCTACTGCTTCTGGTTCTGAGATTTGTGACTCCCTTGATGCTGCTCTGGACCTGAAGCTCAGGCCTTCCTCTGACCATAAAATTGCTTCTTAAAATATTCTTTTGCTCCTAGAATTCCAAGGACACTGGTACCTGATCAAATAGGAAATAGCAAGCAGGAGACATTCTCCTAAGAAAGCAGATGCTGAGGCTTTCAACTCTAGAAAGCCTCTGGTTCTATAGCTACAGTCGTCCTATAATATGTTTAAAATGGTTACCAAGGCTTCTTCAGCAGGAATGCAGGCAAACTCCATCACATCCAAACTCTGGAAGCTAGGACATCATTTAATTAAAAGAGGCAGCTGTTGTCCCATATTAATGATAGCAATATGTGGCTCTGTGGCATTAACAGCCACACTTACAAGAGAAGGAAGAGCAAATTTGTATTCCACTAACAATATAACATGAGTACTTGCTCCTGCATATTCCCAGCTCAGAGCAGATGTCAAGTTTGCCCACTGTCTAACTGGATCCTGTCTTTATACATGCTTTGTTTCGCCTACTTGGGCTTCTTTTAAAATTTTCACTGTGGATTCCTGGGTGTGTCACAGCCACCATCATACCAGTGAATGTGATCATCACTGCACCAGACTATTTTGACATGCAGAGGAAGTACCCTGGTGCCCCGCCCCCAGTCTGTCAACAGTGTAGGCTATACCACTTCTAAACTGCATATATAAGCTGTATCAAAGCATGCCAGAGGTTAGTCTTTGTGGAATTCTTCCAGGCGTTCTTCACAGGAAGGAGTTTCTGAGCCCATGTAATTGGCTAGAGTGTCCTTTCTCCCTCTCTTTCTGGCCATTTTCTTTTTTCTGTCCCTGCCACACCTGTTCACCCCCTTCCTATCCCATCCCAAACTTTAGTTACTTGAATGCATAAAATCATCTACTGCCTCTGTGTCTTGCCTCTTGTATTGTTTGTAATACATAGGCACTGGGGACTGGGGAAGGGTAGAGAGTTGGGGTGCCTGTCGCCACCATTATAAGGATATAATTAAAACTACCATAGCAAAAACTGAGTTCATAAGAGAATAACATTTTTACTCAGTAAAAAATTTACATGACACAAGAGCTCTTAAAAGATTCAAAGTTCCAGAGTAAACGTTTTTGTTTGTTTTGTTTTATGGGTTTTTTTGTCTTTGTATTTTTCCTTTTTTATTTAAACTAGAAACAAGCTTGTTTTACATGTCAGTCCCAGTTCCCTATCTCACCCCTCCTCCCTTGCCCAAGCACTGGCCCCTTATCCCATACCCTTTCTGCTCCCCAGGGAGGATGAGGCCTTCCATTGGGGATCTTCAAAGTCAGTCATATCATTTGGAGCAGGGCCTAGACCCTCCCTCCTCCTGCCCCCCACCCCCATGTGTCTAGACTGAGAAAGTATCCCTCTATGTGGAGTGGGCTCTCAAAGTCCATTGGTGTACTAGGGATAAATACTGATCTACTGCCAGAGGCCCTATAGATTGCCCAGACCTCCAAGCTGACATCCACGTTCAGAGGGTCTGGAACCGTCCTATGCTAGTTTCCCAGCTATCAGTCTGGGGTTCATGAACTCCCCTTTGTTCAGGTCAGTTGTTTCTGTGGGTTTCTCCAGCAAAGGGGTCAGAGTAAACATTTTTTATGCTCACAGAAAAACAATGGACAGCTATGCAGACATAGGGCTGGGGAAAAGTGGATAAACTAATAGTAACAGATTGAGGGCAAACCAAAAATATTCTTGGCCTCTCTGTGTAGTATTCCACTCTTCAGGTGTGGGGCCTTTAGAGTCTTCTAGAGTCTTCTAGAACAAGTGGAGGGAGTAGAGAAGTGAACTCTCCAGGTCTCATGACCTTTGGGGTCGGGGAGCTCTAAGGCCTATGACCTGTTTAAGAAGAGGAATTCTAGTTTCTAGAAATTGAAATCAACTCTTGGGAAAAGGGAAGAAGGAAGCAGGAGGTGTTTTGCTTTCAATTTTGAATCTTAACACTTTCCATCCCAAAGAAATCATCAGTGATTCTGAAATAAAATTCAACTTCCTCAAAGCGAATTCTGTTCTCCAAGAAGTCATGATTGTTTCTACAGCATTTCCACTCCATCCCCACACAGTAATCATATCAAATGGTATGAAAGAAGCCAAACATGCCCCAGGGAGAGACCTGGATCATTTCCCTTACTGTCAACTTCCAGACAGAGTGGGTAAGGTACATTCAACACTGCTGGCTCCCATCCCAAAGGAGAAAATGACCAGAGAAACCATGTCCCAGGAAATCCTTCCTTGATCCTCCCTAGACTTTCTCTATGGATTTTCTTTCTATACTCCATTATTTCTGAGTTTGTCACCTAACAACCTCCTGTGGTGGCCCCTTAGGGACACATGTCTCACAAACACATCAGCCATGGTGGCCATTAGAATTCTGCTCTCTTTTATCAGTCCCAGGGTCCTAAATGCTCTGTGCTGCCTACAGTACTTTTTAATTCCTCCTTCAAACACCTGCTTTATTGCTTTGAAACGAAAGAGTGGTTCTTACCCATGGTGCATTTGCACAAAGAGAAAGATTAGACCAAAAGGCCCACTCTACCATCTTCTCATATTCCTAGAAATTCCTAGAAATACCCTCACTAGCTAAGTCCTACACAGTCTTCATTGTTTCACTGTTTTATTTTCTCCCTGTAACATTTTGTCAACAGTGATTTTCTAGGGGCTTTTTGTTTTGTTTGCAAATGCTTAGTAATTTAATTACACTATGGATTAAATACAGTGTATGGATCTACATTTCTAAGATAGTTTCTATAAAAACTTTATACAAAAGACAAAAAGAAAATTGGTTACACAATGAGATATCCTTGTCTCAGACCAAAGTCTTGAGAAGCAGCATCTAATATGAGAATTTATGCTAACATGATTAATTTCAATATATGATCAAGGAAGAACCAGTAAAGTGTAGGGATGGAGGGTCAGGAAGAGAAGGAGAAGCCAGGATGTCCCTTATTAGCCATGAGGTAAGTATTAAGTCAACACTTTTTGTAGCTGTTTGCTGTAATTTATTAAAGGAATTGCAAATAAATGGCTTTATAGAAAGTCTTTGCAAAGAAATAAGATAGTCTCACTGTTCTTCAATGTGGCCTTTAGTTTTGAAATTGGTCTCCTCTGTTATTCTCCTCCTTCCATTTCTGCAGATGAGAGTCAACATTTGTGGCCTGGCACTCATTTTACTTAGTTTATAGGATGCTTAATAGGGTCCAGGTGTTCATAAAATTCACAACAATTCCCTTGGGGATTAGTAGCATTGTTAGCCCCATTATAAACAGGAATTTTAAAAACTAAGTAAGCTAGTAAATGAATATGGGGTTAACTTTTCCCTCTGCTACTCATTCCTTCTCATTTTCACCCTCTTTTACACACAAACACACACTTCAATATCTATTCATTTTAATAGGAGTCACTTGCAGAGATATAAAGTCAAAGTGAATTTATCAGGGAGGGAGAGAGCGACCTTGGTTACAATAACACTGTGCAGTAGAACAGAAAATAAGGCGTCACGGCAAACTAAACATCTTCGCTTTCACAACACAGGATGGAGACGCTTAAGTGCAAAGTTAAACTAGCTAGAAGTTGCCAGAACCTTCAGCATCATCCAGGTGCTATTGATTTTCACCCACCTGCTCACCTGATACCCAGGAAGGTCTAAAATGTGGGACAGGGTACCCAGGCTTCCTCCCCTTGGATATCCTCCAGGCCCTTCTCTATGCTCCAGACAGCTTAGATATTTGTCCAGAAAGTGAAGATGTTTAGTTTGCCATGACATCTTATTTTCTGTTTCACTGCACAAGGCTATTTTCACCAGGGCAACCAAGCTCTCTGATAAACTTCGAGAACATTTGAGCCAGCTCGACAGAGAAAAGACTCGGTGCACTCCAAGTTTTATATATTTATTTATTTCACTTTATTCCGTGTTTAGTATGACTAGGTAACCAGCTTGATGAAAAAAAGGCAGGATGGAAAACTGGAGTGGACTGTATAATAAAGCAGCCCTAGTTACTGCGGACTATAGCCCAATGGCTCCAATATTCCTTTCAAAGAACAGATTCTTAGCACAGATAGATGAAGTGTGATGGGCAGCTGATATCTCACTCCAGTCACGTTATGGCTCTGACTAGGAACAAGCAAGGGTGGACCTCTTCAGACTGGCAGAGGTGCATGACTTCTAGGGCCACAGTCACCACGCAAGAAGTGATAGAAATGGAGCCCCGACAGGGTTCCGGCTAACTGTCACAAGAACGAAGACACAAAAAGTCTGCAACCAGCCTCCATTCTCAGTTATGACATAGGAGCCAGCACTCATCCTACTGATTCACCAAGAGTCACAAGCAGTCAGCCTGAGAACTTACGGTCAATGTCACTGGTGTCTGGCACTTTCTGTCCTAGTATTCAAAGGACTTCTCTTGAACATCCTACTCCATTTGGGAGAAAATTAGACTGAAATATTATTTTTATTGCCCTGTCTTGAAATCTGGAGACAGAACAATAGAGTGAAAGGAGCTGGGGAGTGCCAGAAAGATGACTCAGTGGTTAAGAGCAGTGGCTTCTCTTGCAGAGGATCTGAGCCTAGTCCCAGGACCTATATGATGGCTTATAACCACCTATAACTTCAGTTTCAGGAGATGAAATGCCCTCTATTCTACTGAGCCACAAGGTATCATGCAGTGTGTATACATACACTCGAGAACACTTAAAATTTCAAAAAAAGTCATGGTGCTGGACATTCCCAATACAAATAGACTGTCTTATATATTAGCCCCCAAGACTGTTAGACAGTGCCATCCCTTGTAGAGTTTCTACCTGTGTGATTGTACATGGTGTGTGTGTGTGTGAGAGAGAGAGAGAGAGAGAGAGACAGACAGACAGACAGAGAGAGAGACAGAGAGAGAGAGAGAGAGAGAGAGAGAGAGAGAGAGAGTCCATATGTTTCATCTCTATCATTTGGAACACTATATCAATATTACCACTCTAGATGACATAACTGTTTTCTTCAGAGATTTTTCTCAGTGCTTCTTAGTGGGGTTACTTGTCCAGAATTCCAACATAGATGTCTTGCTCTCCAATGCTTCAGAATATTAGAGTCTTTGTAGGTAACCCCTTGAAAGGGGTAATCAAGTTAAAATGCCACCTTTAGGTAGGCACTAATAGAATCTGGTCAGTCTCCTATGTAGGAGGAAATCTGAACACAAAAAGAGACAACATGGTGAAAAGGAGATACTCAGAGGAAAGTGAGGGCATGGTAAGAAAGTGACCAACAGTAAGCAAGGAAGAGGCTTCAAAAGGAAGCAAGCCTACCAGTGCCAGGGTGGGATGTGTCCAGCCCCAGAGCTGTGATAAAGGAGATCTCCGCGGTGCCTTTTCATGTAGTCCAACAAACATATACAACTTCCACGTAGAAAATCCTGACCAAAAGTTATGCAGCTTTCTTTATTCTCATAGAAGTCATTATCTCAATTAAATCAGCCAGATTTCCAATGCACCAAGTTTTTTCATATGAATGCTATTTCTGAGCTGTATATATTAGTTTATTCAGCTAATACTGTTCTCTATTAGCTATTTAAAAAAGGGACTGTCCCTAGGCCCTGAGACCCCAATAAGAGGCCACCATCTGCTTCTTTCTCTAGGATTCATAATGAACACACAGTGGCATTATATTTTTAACAAATCCTAAGTCAGAGGACTATGTTGGTAAGACATAGCTGGGAAATTCCTGTTCCTGGGGAATTACTTAATAACCCAAGTGCAGAGTTATGAATAAAAGTTTTCCAGTGAGCAAGAGGCAGAAGGGTCCCTCGTGTGGGTGGTAAGAAACAGACCCAAGAAAACCAGGTCAAGCTGGACCATCTGGGATCCTGTGAGCTTGCTAAAGACTGGGATTTTTTGTTCCCAGATAATAGAAAGTCACAGGAGGACTCTAAGCAAGGAGTGATGCATTCAGATTCACACTCTCACTGGTTGACAATCTTCATGCCTCGCACTCATCTCCCATCAGCACAGGAAGCCGGGGCTTTCTCCCACAGCAATATTGCTTCTCTTTCCTTCTTTTAACGTGATGTCACAATCATTGCCAAAAAAAAAAAAAAAAAGAGGATAGTGGCTTATAAGATAAAGTGTCCTCTTGCTTTCTCATGACCAGCTTCCTCTCCAGGGGCTTTGGGTGAGAATTTTTCCTGCTTCTCTTTGTGTGTGTGTGTGTGTGTGTGTGTGTGTGTGTGTGTGTGTGTGTGTGTGTGTGTGTCCGTGCGCACGTACGCGCGCGTGCGTGCGTGCATGCAAATGTGTCGATCCAAACATTTTTTTTATCCAAACAAGATTTTTTGAAATATATCAAAAAAGGAATGTGTTTTGACGTGCTTCTTCACATAGCGGCATTCATGGAGAGTTTTTCACAACCAATTCTTGGAGACGTAGCTCTCTTTTTGTCAGCAGTACAGTGCTCTGTACGGCAGCTGTCCCATAATTAACTTGGCCAAGCCTTATGGGTGAATGTTTAAACTGTCACCCACATCTGCATATCAAGAACCATGACACAATAAATAGTTTTGTACAGTTTTTATCTTTACCTTGCAGGTGAGGAAAATGAAGCTTAGAGAGCTTAAGTGAACCATGTAAGTCGCATGGGCCGGCTATTGTAAACTGAAAACTGCAATTGACGCCTGAGTTTTCGAAAGCTCAGATTCTCCCATGTTGTAGCACTCGAGCACTGCACGGAAACATCTTGAACTAGGGTTTTATAGTTTCTTCCATATTTAAAAAAACGTGACATTCTCTCTCTCTTCCGTGTGTGTGCATGTGTGTGGGGGGGGCATATGTGTTAATATGAAAAACTGTGTGTGTGTGTATGTATGTGTCTGTAAGTGTGAGCACGTGTGTTTCAAAAGGAAAAAAAGGTGTTGGTTCTTACTCTGGACTGCATCAGCATTACTCAGAAACAGTGTGAGTTTTTCCAGGCTTGTTGCTTCTTTTTTTTAAAATTATTTTTGATATTTTATTATGGCCTATGTGCTGGCAGTAAGTGGCACATACTGCATTCATGCTCTGTAATGACATGCAAGTAAGCATATCCTTTCAACCCTGTGGATCTCAAACTCAGCCGCAGCAAAAGGTTTTTTTTTACTTTCTTTTTATATATTATTTGTGTCTCAATTCCATTCATCTCCCATCTCTTCATATCTGCCCTCTGCCCTTGCAACTCCCCCTCCAAAATAAAATAAAATTTAAGAGAAAAAGAAAGGATGTCTCATCATGGAAGCTGTAATGTGACACAATGAGTCACACAGTTTACCCTTTTGCCCATATATCTTCACTTGCAGGTGTTCATTGTGAAGAGTCATTGGTCTGGTTTGAGGCCTCTGACCTCTTGGATATCCTGTTGTTGCTAGCCCCTTCATGTGCTCCAGCAGATAGATCATAAATGGGGTGAATGTTGGGGTGGGACAACTCTGAACCCTAGCTCTGGGCCTGGGTAGTTGCAGGGTTGGTAAGCCTTCCAGCTCTTCCCCATCCCCATGACCAGGGTGAGTTCTCCAGCATTGCCCTGGCTAACTCACCCCCTGCAGAGATGTCTCCTGATTTTATGCCCTCAGTGTAGGCTCTGCCAGCTCTGCTGTGTTGCCCAGGCAAGGTACAGGAACCACTCTCCACTCTTATGACCTCAGGGCCAGCTCTTTCACCTGCCACAGGTTTGTGGGGTGGCATCTCTCCCCTGCCCATGCCACCATAGGGAAGATGAGGGGCTGGGCTTATGTTCTCAGGTCCAGCTCACATGTGCACACACACACACACACACACACACACACACACACACGCATGCACGCACGCACACACACACACTGTCAACTGGGTCAGCCCCACTGTGATGCCTGGATGAGATGCAGGGCCCGCTTTCCTAAGTGCAGCATCTGGTAAACAGGAGGGTCAGTTCCCTTGCCAACCAGAAGCAGTAGGGGCAAGGGGGTCATCTTTCCCTTGCCCCCATCACCACACTGAAGATGAAGCAGTATCAGCTGTCTCACTCTCCTGTCCTCAGAGCTGCCTCAGCCTTGCCCCTGACTACAAGGCCAATTCTACTGTGCTGCCCAGGCAAGGTGCAGGGTCTGATCTCTTGAGCGCTGCAGCTGGTGAGGGCTTGAGTCAGCTCCCCTGCCTGCCACAGGGGAGCTGCCACAACTTTCTCTCACCCATACCACCACATGGCAGAAGAGAGCGGCATGACCAACTCCGCCATAGTCATGCCCCCAGGGCCAGCTCTGCCATGCCCCTGCAAACAGGGGTAGGTCTATTGTACTGCTCAGGTGAGGTATAGGAATCTCTCTTCTGAGTGCTTCAGCAGGTGAGGGGCAGGACCAGTTCTCCCTAGTGTTGCAGCTAGTGAGGGATAGGGTCAACTCTGTACAGCCCTGTCCTCTGAATATTAGGAGCCATGGACATCAGCACAGACCTCCCCTGCAACAAGCCATGAACCCAGATATGGGCCCCAGCAGGAGCCCAGGCCCAGACATCACTATTGCCCTGGGTAGCAATCAGGAAATGGACCATTCTGTCTCTCTATCTCCCATACCATTCCATACGTTTGCTTACCATGATAGTGCCCAACTGTGCAGCACCACAGGCAGGTCCATGCTTTCTCCCTCAGAGCCTGCGGCAGTCTGCATGTGGGTCTCCTTGTCTTGCTCAGTTCATTGTGGTGCTGGGCAGGATCATGGTTTCTCCTCAGAGCCTGGGCTGGACTGCCCCAGGCATGCATGTGGGTCTCTGTCCTGCTCAGTTCATTGTGGCACTAGGTGGGACCATGGTTTGTCCTCAGAGCCTGGAGTGTATGCCGCAGGTATGTGTGTGGGTCACTGTCCTGCTCAGCCCATCATGGCGCTGGGCAGGATCATGCTTTCTCCTAGGAGCCCAGGGCAGACCTCCGGGCTTGTGCTTAAGCTTTGTTCAGTGGGCCCACTCTGTCCTAGGGTAATCTTGCTTGGTTGTACTGCTCAGAAGACTCTCTGAATGTCCACTGTGTTGAGAGGGCTTGCCATTCTGTGTGAGGGGAACCACAGACTACTCTCAGGCCTGTGTGAGCTTAGCATGTTCTGCCCACTCCTTATCAGCGGCTCTCTCCAAGGCCCTGCGGGGTCTTTGACAGGTCTACGGGATTCTGTTCAGCTCTTTGTTGTCACTCTGCCCTGATGTTTTTCTTTTCAACCTCCATCTCCCTGAACTCATAGTTGTTTTCTGGACTTCAGTAACCACTAAGCTCAGGGCTCACTTTCTTGAACTGGAAACTCTAACCAATAGGCTGGGGCAACTAGAGCTATTTCCTGACTAGAGAGAAGAGAGTGGGAAATATGCAGGGTGCATGAGTTATACCAGAGTAGCCAGGTCTGTCTTTATTTATACATACTTCTGATATGACTGTCCACATGCCAGGCTGACTGCTCTGGAAATATATGGCTCTCACTTCCTGCTGCCCTTCCAGTCCTCTCAAGGATTTTTACTTTGGATGGGCTTAGAATTTACTACATAGACCAGGCTAGCCTTGAATTCATGGGCAATCATACCGCCTCTGCTTCTTATGTGCTAGGTTACAAGACTGTGTCACCATGCTCTGCCTCCTTGACTTGTTACTAAAAATTTCTGCCTCCTTAGAGCTGTCCCAAGAGTTGCTAAAGAGAATGATTATCTGATGGAAAGAGGGTGCAGTTAGCTGTTAACTATGGCATCAGAATCCCATCATGGATCTGGATACAATATTGGATATGGAGGAACATTCTACAGATACAGACTGTGTTGAGCTAGTTCCTATTTGGGTGGACAGCTCTATTCAGAAACTATCATATGAGTTCCAGAGGCAAAAACACCTCCCAGGCTGCCCCTTCTCTCTCTTTCACTCCTTTTCTCCCTCCCCTCCACTCCTTGCCCATATCTGCTGCTCGTTCGTGAAAGTCTCACCCACAGGTGTTGGGCACCAAATGTGGATTGTGCCTGGGTGTATTAGGCTTCATCTGTGGTCACATTTATCCTGAGGCTCTTCAAGGAGCAAGGGATATCAGGCCCCCAAAGAGGCAACTACCCACAGCCACGGAAAAGAGGATGAGGTTCATTCAAGACAGCTCCACAGAAAATGTACATGTTCAGTCCAAAGCTGTTGACTCAAGAGTCATCTGGGGTAACTCGAGTCCTATCATCTCACTGCTTTCAGGGTACCTCCCATCTCCCAGGTGTCAAATGAGCCTCTCAAAGTCTCCGGGATTGGCTGTGCCACACACCCTTTGGTTCTGCCCCCTCCCCCACTCCACTGCCTTGCTTGTCTGAATACTTGCTTTGGTGAGTGAGAAGAGAGAATGGGAGGTAATTAGTGCCTCTTGTACTGTCCCATGTTTAGTTTTGTAATCCTTCTGTCAGGTTTATTCTCATGTTAAGCAAAGGAAGTCCCACTGGAATACTGTAATCTCTTAGTGTTAGCAGAAAGCTGTGGCATTTAAATTAATAAAGATTTTGTTTCAAGGAAAGTGGGGCTTTTCTTGAGAGTGTCACTGAAACAGGGTTACACTCTTCTGAGTTCTTCTCGTCCCCACAAGGTTTGGAGACACAGATAAGACCCTTCCTGTGAAGCTGGATAGGTGTTTGAAGTTTGAACTTTAAAATCTACTCAACAGGCATACTACCCTGGCCTTCTGCACTCTCGGGCCTCACCCTGTTATATGGTGTGTGAAGACTCTAGCTGCATCTACAGGGTCTCACACTACTATACGGTGTGCGCAGCCTCTAGCCCACTTTGGTGGCTTTTTGACTAGGTTCTGAACTTCTGTTTTGACCTTTGTCCTCTGCCAGGGTGAGCCCCTCATTTTCTTCAAAGCCCCTGGGGCTTCTAAACTGTTAATGTGGCTATAACCTAGCACTGAACCACCCAAAAACAAACTCTACCTCAGTGACCATGACCAAATTCATCTTTTCTCCCTAACCCCCAGTGTTCCCTTTCACACACCCATTCCAGAAAAAATCCTGCTCTTTCCTTTGGCCATCTTGAACTTCCTTCCTCCAGTCCCTGTCCTCTGCCTGTTGCAGCCCTGCCAGGCTAAATCTAGCCCAACTTTAGCCAAAGATTGCTGCCCTAAAGAACTCTCCTGCACCCCTCACAGCTGGAAGTACTCACTGTCTCCCTCTCCCACACAGCTTCAGAGACTTGCTTCCCAGTATTCCGTATGACCTCATCATATGATGGCACCAGGTTTGTATCAGTTCTTTATTTGTAGGCAATCTGTTCCCTCTACCTGGAAGGTTTTTCGACCAGTTAGACTCAGCTAATGAATGCCTAGCTGTTGCCTCTATTAGGAAGCCGTTTTTGTCTCCGTCTCTGATTTTTATGTCATCACCCCTTCAATTTACACTACCATGAAGATTTGCATTCTAGTCTTATCCACTGCTGCACTAAGGAATGGCTCCTTCCTCAACTCCCTCACTTCCAATGTGCAAGGCCACTAAGGTTCAGCTTCTACTATGAATCTCTGCTTCTCTCTGTATGTCTCTCTCTCTCTATGTCTATCTGTCTCGCCCTCTCTTCCTCCTTCCCTCGCTTTCTTTCCTCCTCTCTCTACTCCCTTCACCTCACTTCCATAACAATTTTAGAAAAAATAACGCATCCAGCAATTGATACACCCCTTTATTTTCATGTGAGCTCCCTGAAGGAGATATAAGAGAAACCAGCATGGTCCCAGACATACAATAGATCTCCAATACATATATACATACATGCTGAATCAACATGTCTTATATCTCCTATGTGACTATGGATTACATGAAGTCTAGATTTATATCTGATTCACTTTATCTGCCCTCCAAGTTCCTCCACAGGTCTTTACCCATATGTGCTAAATGAATATTGAATGAATAACACACAATTCAACCTGGCTATATCGGAGAAAGAACTGTTCCCTTTGGATAAATGGATGGGAACTGAACTGGAAAACCATCTGATCAGTCTTTGGTAATCAAACAAATAATAGTATTTCAGAAATAAGATGGTTCTGGAAGCCCACGCTGCACTTTTGGATGGTACCAGAAGACCAAGCCTGTCCTTGACTTCAAATCAACACGAGGTTATAAACATGGGCCTGGTACAGTAGTGTCCCTGAGTGGGACCATTCGGTCAAGGACAGTAACACAGCTTGCAAAGGTACCTAGGGGAGATACAGCTCTTCAACTTGATCCCTGCACATTTGTTGCACGCAGAGCTCTCATGCGGACCGTGCATTGTTTCTGCAACCCTTCTATCAGCACTGCCTCTCAGCCACACTGCTTTTCCACAGGGAAAGGCCTCCTGCCCCAGGGTCTCCAGCAGCTTGCCCTGGTCTCCCAGAAGCCTCTCCTAGATTTTAGAGAGGCAAGCATTAGCTCTGAGAACACATGAAAAGGATCAACTTGATCTTGAGGAATCTCATTTGCCCAAGATGGTACATAGTTGCTCCTCAAAACTATTAGCCCAGCCTTCCTCCTCATTCCAGCCCCCATTTAAAGCCCTCCGTGGCTCCTGATGCAGCTGGGGTGAGGTTCTGGAGAAGTTCCTGAGTTTTCTCTTGCCTTGTCTTCCGTCCTGGTTGTCTGTATTCCAGGAACCTGAGACTCACAAACTTCCCAAAGACGCATTCAATTCTGCTCCTGAGGTTTGGGGAAACATGGTTCCTTGGACACAGTTCCCCCATTCTCTTCATATGCCTTTGTGCCTCTCTTCTTAGGTGTCAGCCTTGAACATTGCTGTCTCTGCTCTATGAGGTCACCTCGCTATATGATTCTGTGTACTCCACTGTAGCCAATGAATGGTGTTGCTAGTTTAATTACACACTGTATCCATCTGGATCTCTTTAGTGTCCTGGACCCCCATGGCATACTGCTTTGTGTAGAGGAAACGCTTGGAAAGCAACAACTGAGAAATGTAATTGAAAGAATATCTTGTCCTGCTGTATATTGCTGGTCCTGTTTACCTCTGCCTGGAGTTCTTCCTGAATCCTTTTGTTGAGGAAGAATCCCTGAGATGGAGGTGATTTAGAGTCCTTTCCTTGAGGGTTGCGCCGTACTTTAAGAAAATACCTATTCCCAGCTGCACAGGTTAAGTACATAAAATTTGCATATTGCAATAAATACTTGGTCCCGTGAATTTCCAGCCTGTTAAATAACAGGACTTAAAATGCTAAGCAAGCGTGTAAAAGAAGGCAGCATCATAGATACCAGAGAATTACAGGTTGGAGATCTTGCAACTTCCACCTTGTGAAAGACTAGTAGACTCCAGGGACTGGGTTGAGTTTTCCCTGCCTCAATAGCTGCTGATCAGTTTGGAACTTGGAAGACACTAACTAGTACATCTGCCCACATCACAACTAGCCTCCCCTCCCTACTCATGTCTCTAGGCAAAGGGGAGCACAGCTGAAGATTATTTTTGTGCTATGTAAAATGGCAGGTCGAAAGATAGACTCCTGACCCCTCTTCTGGAACTTGAAACCTAAGCAATGTTATATTCTTACCAGCTGGCATTAACAGTCTGGTGGCCCTGAGGAAGGCTATTTACTGATCCATCCCTCTGCTGAGGTCTCCTGAGGTGATTTCGTTCCTTGTGGGATTGGAGTTGTTCTTTGTCACTCTTATGAGCCACCCCACTACCCTTTTAATACATTATCCTCTCAGACACAATCATATACACATCCCTCCTTATTTATCTACTTATTCCAGGCTATGGAGATTCACTGTGAAACATCCTCTCACCTTCTGGGGGGAGTGGAGTCTCAGATTGACTTACAGGTTTGGTGTGGCTAAGCAGGAGCTCTCTCTAACACCAAGATTTCAAGAATGGGAAACAATGGGGACATCAACCATCCATAGCTCCATGGAAAGGCCTGTTCTACTAAAGAAAGGACACATGACCTATGTCTCTTAAAATTATTTTGTTCCAAAAATAGAGAAAACACTGAATATAATCAGTATTTCCAGTTTGCTAATGAATATGAGAGACACAGTCACCAGAGATGAGCAAGTGGCCCATCACGTCAACTGCATGAACAGAGAAACACCCTGGACCTTAGGAAATTCAGAATCTGAATGTTCTGAAGAAATATAGTGGTGGCTACAATGCTCTGCCTTGAAAGGAAATATGAATGGCTCAAGAGGCTTTCAAAATGAAACTCTATCAAATCACAAATAACTCCAAAGAGGGAAGGAAAAGAAAAGATAACCAGAGAAGCAGTGTGGTTTCACAGGGAACTCCCTGATAAGGCTAGATTTTAAATATGAAAGAACACAGTCCCCATACTCAAGGACATCACAATCTGGTGGAGAAGATAAAACTCAACTTACTAGTTGATATCCAAAGGAGAATGTGCTAAGAACCTTGAGAGAAGGACAAACCACTGGCCACTGGGAGTAGCCAGTACAGCAGTCACTTCCAGCCAGGGAGATACTATCTTATCCTGGTCACCATTCATTTCATACAGGTTAGGCTGGGCTCCTCATCACATTGTCAGAGCCAATTGGGTGCTTTTCATCTTTCATTCTCTCATGTCTTTCAGTGTATAGTAAATGCTCAGTAAATAATGTACTATCTGAATAGCCAGTCTGTCCTAATTCTCATCAATGGAGGTTGCTGGCATTAGTGGAGTCATAAGTAACTCTACCTATTGCCTGTTACTAGAAGGGCATTTTATAGACACTTATATTCTGTCTTTTCTTGTACAATGTTTGAGATGGTTATATTCTTTCTATTAAAAATATTTTGGGGAAGGATTAGACAACCTTCCAATATCAGGGTGCAAAGTCAGACCCTGGAGACTTCCCATTCTCTTTCGTCTTTCAGGGTATCAGTCCCAACGTCTCACTTGGCATGCAGTCAGGGAAAGGTCCACTAGGGGCACAGACATCCCAGGATGAACACCTATGTCTGCCTCCTGTAGGAAAAAGGTGTGGCTGAAATAATGATTTGAAACTCCAGGCTATGCTTTTGGTGACATAAAAACAAGCTAGTCACCATGCCCAGCTACTAGTACCCAGTTAATTCATGCTTCTTTTCCTGACTATTCGCCAAAACAAATCAATTTTGTGTGTATATCCTAACGTTTCACTTATCACTTGTTTCATGGTTCATCTATGATTGTTAGCTGTTTTTTTTTATTAGATTTTTAAGTCCTGGAGATCAGTTGCTCTAACAGAATAAACACTTAGCATGTGTTTGTTGAATAGGATCTATTTTTTGTTTTGGAAAGGCTGATTCAAATGCAACACACTTTTTAAATGTAATGCTTTGAAAAGAGGCTAATTGTGTAAAATTTCCTCCAAACACTATAAGAAATACATTAAGACTTCACTATTTGCTATGACCTCCACCCTGGAATAACCTAGAACTCATTTTTTTCTTAGCATTTTATAGCCTTCATGTAACCCAGGGCATGCCCATAAAATTTTCGCGCCAACTTGGTGTGAGATTCTCCCCACACAGACCAAAAAAAAAAACATAAAAACACAGAATAAGAAGATTGCAAAATCATCAAGTCATGCTGTCAAATGTTTAATGGGGTATATTCAGACAATGGAAATTTATTTACTCCTCTATGAAAAAGAATGAAGTATGGATGGCTTCATGCTGGGTTATGACAAAGCTCCAAAACATTGTGTTAAGTAACAGAAAAGCCCCAATCATCCGTGGTTTTATTTGTATGTAATATCACAATTAGCAAATATATAGAGACAAATAAAAAATTGGAGGTTGTCTTGGGCTTGAGGGAAGAGGAAATCTGGTGTAATAGCTAAAGTGCATAAGGTTCCATATACTGAGATAATGAAAAGATTTTAAAGTTTTATTGTAAATTGTTAAAACTTTATTGATGCCCTAAAACACTAAATTATATGCTTACAAGTGGATGTATGGCATGGCGTGAATGAGAATAATACAGCTGCTCCCCCAAAATAACAAGTTTTAAGTTAAATACTATTCTTATTTCATTAACTGAATTTGTCTCTCTTATTAACTTTACTCTCTGCCAAGAAAAAACAAAGAATTGGCCCCACTCAGCAGCTATGCTTTTATTTTGAGACAGGCTCTCTCTGTCTCCCCCACCTCCCAGTTCTTGGAGGTCAACCTGCAAGAACTACTGCCTTTCATTTAGAAAGAGCTTTTTAGTATTAATCTGGAGAATGGGCTAACAAGGTTATTTAGGGTATTTAGGGCATTTAGAGCACACGAGGCCCCATTGAAAGGCCAGATTTCCAGAAGCCACCCTGGAAAAAAGCCTCTTGGTAAACAGGTTTTTGAAGGGATCAGAGAAAGCAGTTGGGAGATCAAACCTGCAGCTAATCCATGGGCCATGAAAACAACCAGCTGTTCTCACTGCTGCGGCCTTCCTGTTGCTTGTGCATTTTATAATAGAGACTTTCTTTCTTGTGGTGTCAGTTAAAACACAGCTAACAAAGTAATCGCTGCTACTGTATTTACCATTATTTGGCCCTAGACTACAAAAGACATCTGAGTTTCCCTTCAGAGTATAGCTCTTGGGCTTATTTCTGATGAATCACCCCAGCTCGGTGCCTGTTTGTTTTTATTTAATACAGCTCACATTTCTGTAATCCTGTAGACTTCCCTGGAGCACTCTGTTAAATGGTCTAAACGATCAAGCCAAAGGCTTCACCGGTCCTCGTTGGACAAGAGCTTTCAAGGCGAGGTGGTAGGATTCTAGCAATGCGAATGATAAAGGCTTAGAGCTGGGAGGGCAGCAGGCAGAAGTGATGCATAATTCATCAGGCAAATTAATCTAGTCTCCTTTCCTGTGCCCACTGCAATTATGGCGAACACGCAGCCAGCGGCTTCCTCCTCCTCCCTCCTCCCTACCCTCCTCCCGTTCCCTGGCATTGCCTAGCGTTGGCAGCTCCCTGGGAAGCTCTGGGACAGAGTCTAGTCACAGGCTGCTCCTGCTGCACAAGCTGGATAGAGCAGTCCCTGGGAACACGCCCTTCTGTTCTTCTGCTTAAAGGAGGCTTTCTCAAATGTGTGGGGAGCACAAGCAGTGGGGTTGGTGTGCAGCAGAGCAGAGAGTGGGGACAATTAGTTTTCTTCATGCTTGACTGAGTCTTAGTGCAGGGACGGACCAGCTTAGGGGGTGAGGCAGATCGCAGATAATAGAAGCTTCATTTCCAACTGACCCTCCAAGCGTTCTGCCAGGCTGGGGAAGGAGGAACAATGCCGACCTCCTCAAGAAACGCTGACATGAAATGGGGTGTGGGGGGTGAGTGAAGGCACCAACTAAACAGGGAGGAAAAAAACAAAGGCACCAACAAGGCTTTGCCTTGAAATGGCTTCTACAGTTCCCACTGAAAGAAAAAGAAAAAAGCCCCATTGAGGACAGAAAATGAAGTTTGGTAGTGAAACATGTATCCCTAACAATAAGTGTGCATGCGCAGGTGCATGGGAGCACACACACACACACACACACACACACAGAGAGAGAGAGAGAGAGAGAGAGAGAGAGAGAGAGAGAGAGAGAGAGAGCTTTGTGTGAACAACTCCATTCTAAGGCTATGTCTTTGAAGGGGGAAAAACATTTCTTTTTGCATTAGGTAGAAGACTACATGGCCCACTGATTACATCAGGGTCCCCCAAATGGTCTCATGCTATGAATGAAATCAGGTAAATACTGGCAAAAGTAGAGGAAGCAAGCAAAAAGACTGCACCAGGGAGAAGGGTCATACCACTGTCATCTGTGCCCCTGATCCCCCCCCCCCCCCGCTTCTGCTGCTGTGTGATAAACTACCTCAAAACTTTGGAACTCAAGACATCCATTTGATTGCAGTTCATGAACTTTTGGGTTAGAATTTCCTTCAGGGTTCAGTTGGGTGACCTCCTGGTTTTGTGTAGTAAACCAAAATCCTTTCTAAGTATTCAACTAGCACTGGATGTTATGAAGAACCAAGATGGTTTTGCCTATTTATCTTGTATCCAGGAAGGGATGACTAGAAAACCAGGCTCAGCCAGTATTGTCAACCTGATTACCTTCATGTGGTTTCATCAACATGGCAGCACAGCCTCTAAGGAACAAACACTCAAACAGATAGAACGTGGTGGCCACTATTTCTGGAAAGGCATCATGCCTACCAGATTCTATTAGCAAAAGTAGCCATCGAGTCTTCCAGGGGACACAGACTTCACAACCAATTGAGAGACTGCTAAGAAAATGTAGTGTAACACACAATGTATCTCTCCATTATGGGAACAAAAAGGGATATCAGGCTACAACAGCTCCTTGTACCGTAATACCTGGGAACATTAAAGAAAGTAATGAGAACCATCCCTAAGTTTACTGCTTGCGGTAGTTTGAAAGAAAATGGTCCCCAAAGAAAGTGACACTATTAGAAGGTGTGACCTTGTTGGAGGAAGCGTGTCACTGGGGAGGTGGGCTTTGAGGTCTCTTTTTCTCAAGCTTACCTCCGTGTGGCAGTCAACTTCCTGTTTGTTGCCCGCACTCTCAGCTCCAGCACCTTGTCTGCCTGCACACCAACACACTCCCCTTCAGGATCATAATGGACTAAACTCTGAAACTGGAAGTGAGCCACCCTCAATTAAATGTTTTCTTTGTAAGAGTTGCTGTGGCCGTGGTGTCTCTCCATAGCAACAGAAACCCTAACTAACATACTGCTTAACAATCCAAGTGAAGTTTCTGGAAAGGGGATTCTAAGTCAGACTCAGAGTAGACACAGAAGGTGCACAGGGCCAGAGTACCAACTCCCAGTCAGTTCCCCAAATGTCAGACTCGAATTTTCCTCCCTATTCTGCCCATGCCCTAAACTCACAGATATTTCCTCTGTTTTGTATCCTTGGGCCATCAGCACTTTTCAATGGTCTGAAAGCATGTATTTCTTCAGTGAATGGATAGATAAATGAGTCTAACTAGACTTCTCAAGGGTAGAAATGCATCCCAAACTCCAATCATCAAGAATTAAGTAGTATATGAAGAGTCCAGACATCAGCCATATTGTTTTTTATGTTTTTCTTTGGTTAATTTTTTTCATTACTGGGTACAAGCTGTGACCATGCTAAACAAGTACCCTACCACTGAGCTACCTCTCCAGACGCCCTTAGTTGGTTTTGATTTCCCCATCCAGTTATCATTCATTCATTGGAAGGAATTTCAGCCCAGGATGGCTTGTCCTTTAACTGCATTGTTTTGTCCACCCATTCAAGTTTTTTCCCCTGGGTGTTTTTCTTGGGCTTTCTGGGATGGTATTCTTTCCTTTCTCTGTGTTTTGTTCTTTGAGTACAGAGTTCAATATCCCCTGTTTACCAACAGCTTGGTGTCATGGGAGCCCTGGGTGTTTCTAGTGTTCTATTCTGAGGACACAGTGGTAGGGAGCACCTAGCAGCAGAGCTGGGAATTCAACTCTTTTGTTAGTGCTTTGCATCTGCCAAATGCCAATTCAGACTTCCATCAACAAGCATATTTAAAAGGATGCATGTTAGGGAAATTTGTTATCCATGCAATTTCAATGAGAGCCAATTCTATTAACTCCCCTGAAGCCCGCACATTATGGCTAGGCTTTCAGGAACAAGCCTTGAATAAACTTTTCAGTGATTTCACAACACTTCCATTGTAGCTGCTCCATTATGAAGCAGATGAACATTTCTTGAACAATTAGACGGGGTTGTATAGAATAAAGAGTGAGGTTTGCCTGAGATCATGGAAACCTATCTGCTTAGGTGATTCATTTTCTTCCAACAAGGCAGCCCATAATAAGCTTTTCTTCTGAAGCGTTGTCTTGTTTCCCATTTCAATTAGTGACAATGACTGGAGAATGGGAGGAATGTCTTCTTCATGTCCTTGTGCCACAAACAAGGCTGGCCAATAAGAATAATGAGGGAGAGAAGGAGAAAGAAGAGTGGGATGGGGGAGGGGCTGGAAGCAAAGCCAGCCTGCTTTCCCAGAGGCTGTGGCAGTGTGGTCTGGAGTCTGGAGGAATCGGGTGGCAGAGCTAAGATGGGAAAGAAAGACTGTCCCCCAAAATGAGCAGCAGACCAGGTCCCTGCAAAAAAGAGTAACAAGCCAGCCTGGCATTGAGAGTCTCTTGTCTCCATGTCTCAGGTCTGATCCTTGAGCCTTGGGCCCTAGTGTTTGGGATGAAATGAAGTCACACTTTCCATGCCTGCTTACACGTTATTGACCATATTCAGCCACGTTACTGTCTTAGACATCAAGGGATTCCATTATCTTCTTCCACGGGGGATGGACAGGTGCTTCATTGTGATTCCTTGGACTCAAACGCTGGCATGGCCCAGAGTCCCATCTGTACTCTGCATAGAGAATGTGCCTCAGGTTAGCAGTCTGTGAGATTTAATTGCACTTTCAGTCCCCTTGCTACAGCCAAACCAAAAACAGAGACCCAAGAGGGCTGGGGTCTAGCCTGAAAAGCAAGTTAGGAGTGTGAGGAATGGTACAGTCCCCAGCTAAGAACCTAGATCACCTCCCTTAGCTATGCTTCTTTAAGATTTAGAAAGTAATTATAGATTGACCACAAGCCAAAAAAAAGTCTTTCTATTATAACCAAGTCTCCAAGTCTCTCCTTTGATTGAGACAGATCTATCTGATTAGAGGAATTTTCTAATATCTGTGTGATAATGAAGAATTTCTCATTCCTAATAGGATTCATGACTAATATTTTGTCACCATAAAACCTCAGGTTTTGACATGCTCCAATTTCTGTCCTTCACTTGTCTCTCTCTTCCCTCTCCCTCTGCCCCCCCTGCTATCTTTTCCCTCTCCCTCCCTCCCTCTCTGCTGTCTCCTCCCTCTCCCTCCTTCTCTCCCTTACATCTCCTTTCCTCCCTCTTCTTCCCTCCCTTCCTCTTTTCCCCTCCCTCCCTTTCTGCTGTCCCCTCCCCTCCCCTTCTCCTTCCTCCTCAGTAGACTTTTACTGCTCATGTATCAGGAGAAGAGTTTCCATGTTCCAGGAGCCACAAGAAAGGAGCTGTACTCACAGCCACTCCTGCTTCCTCTGTGGCTGAGAGCATCATGTCCTACTCAGCAGGATTGGGGACAGAGAACCTTATCTGGACAATTGCCTCTTTAAAAATGGGAGCCCCTGCAATTCTTTGCTAGTGTGGGGACACGAAGAAAGGAAGCATGGCCCATGGTCATACATGAAATTCTTCCGTATCTACTTATGCCCAATGCCTTCTCTGTCACTTCAGTGCTTTCTGTGTCAACACTGACTGCCATGATCTGTTTGTGTCCCTCTGGGCCTCAAATGCATATCCCAAAGATGAATCTCCAATGCGACAGTACTGGACAGTGATCCGGTTGTGAGGGTACAGTGGTCATGTGTGAAGTTAGTGCCCTTGTAAGAGGCTGAAGAAACCAAAATCCTTCCATTCCATCACTTGTACAGTTTACAATGAGAAGACATCTGACTACAAAGGATGTGTGTGCTCCTCATAGTGAATCTACTCAGCTTCTGTAAGAAACAACTTTCTGTTATTTAATTTACGTGGCTTAATGTATTTTATTGTAGTAGTCCCAGCAGACTAAGATATTGAAGATACCAAGATACTGAAGAATACTTGTTTTGTAGAACACTCCTGAGTTTTCCCTTCCATGGATCTCAGCCTTGTGAAGATGTAATTCACCATTGAGCTGTTTTACTACATTATTGTGTGTGTGTGTGTGTGTGCGCACGAGCATGTGCGTGAGTGTGTGTGCTTGTGTGCCTGTGCGTGCATGCATGTGTGTGTGTGCGCGCGTTTGTGTGCGTGTGTGTGTGTGTGCGTGTGTGTGTGTGTGTGTGTGTATGTGTGTGTGTGTGTGTGTGCGCCCTAAGGCATGGGTGAGTTCAGAAGACAATTCACAGGATCTTTCCTTCCACCATGTAAGACCCAGGGATCAAACTCAGGTCATCAGGGTTGGTGACAAGATCCTATACCCACTGTGCCATCTTCCTGGCTCACCACTGATCTTTCCCCAAAGCTTCAGCCCATCGTGGAGCTGAGGACAATTATTTGTTTTATGGACACTATGGGAGCATCCCTGCAAGTAATGAAGTGTATTGATCAGCCCCATTTCCTAGCCAATCTTCAGACTCATGAGTTTTCCAAATGTCCCTGCCTCTCTGCAACTAAGCCCTTACCAAGAAAGAACATGAAAATCACTGTCCACTAGACCTCCCATCAAGTTCCGCCCTGCAGCATGCAATTTACTGCTGATAAGTGAGGCACTGTTATCAGTCCACACTCAAAATGCTACTCCATACTTACTTCTTAAACGTCTTCTCAATAGCCCACTTCAGCACTAAAAACTGCAGATATAAGTGGGTTATCAGACCTCACTGTCAGCAAGAATGTAGTTTCTCTCTGCAACTTTGCTAGTACAGTGTTCTACCCACAACCACTCACCACCCTTCCGTAAAAGTGTGTATGTGACAAGAAAGGCAATTGGGCTCAAGCCAAGTCATGACAGCAGTGGAACAGCCATTCAATTCATGTCACCATGCTTGCCACTTGCCATGCAGGGTATGGCCCAGTTCTGCTCTTTCAGAGCCCAAGCATGCTCAAATCCAACTCTGAGTGAGGAATGTGACAAATCTCTCATCATACCCCCAGGGTCTACTTCATTTTCTGGGACAAAATGTAAGACTGAAGGTGAGGATCCACTGTCGTGATATACAACAAACAACAGCACAGAAAAAAAAAAGATTATGTCACCGGCACCAAAGAATGTAGCCCTTACACCCCTGAAGTCCCTACAGCATGCCACATCCTGCAGAGACACAGACAATTCAATTCTAAGGGTCCCTAACCATCTCCAATGCCAGCACACGGACCCTACTCTGCTTGCACTGCCCCCTGCCCCCACTCCTTTATAATCCCTGCCTTCATGCTTGTTGTCTTCTACCTGAAATGTTTTCATCGCTCTTCTGCTGACAGTCCCTCCTGACCCTTCAAGTCCCAGGCTTCCCATAGAACTCTCTGCTGATCTCCTCGCCTGCCATAGACCCTCACCTTCTCTGTCTTTCAGCTCTTCACCTTGGTAATTTCTACATATATATATAACTACATATAGCATTGTCTTCCTCTGATTCCTTCCACCTCCTACAACTAAACTTTCCAGAATGTTCTTTGAGCTTTGAGTTCTCCATCAAGTTTCATCTGCATTCTGACTTGGACAGAGCTGTCTAGTGTCCAGTAGGTTGACACCACCACGCTTTCTTGTTTTCTAGGACTGTGGTTGTGATTTCAAGATATTTTGCTGTCATCTCTTAAAGTCTTAAAGTGAGGAAAGAAGACTGCCATGTTTAGTGTGCCACATGTACAGAAATTGGGGTTCAGAGCAGCTAAATCGTTTTTTCAGCTTCCCACAGCTAGAAAGTATTGCTGCACAGATACGTATCATGATGACAAGGCACACCTCCAAGGGGGTAGCATGATGATGACGGCAGGAGCTTAAAGGTCTCAGTTTACATGGTCATATGATGCCTCCCTATCTTTAAATGATAGCTCCTCAGTTTACCATGGAGTACATCCTGACAATCTCAAAACACCACTCAACACCCAGTTTATACTACATCAGCATTCAGCTACAGGGCACACTATATAAACAGCTTTGGGTTGTCCACCCTGTGATAGCCTGACTGGAATCACAGACAAAGAAAAGGTCAAAGTATAGCTAGGAGTAGCGGCACAGGCCTTTAATCCTAAGATTTGAGAGGCAGAGACAGGCAGATCTCTGTGAGTTCTAGGCCAGCCTGGTCAACATACGAGTTCCAGGACAGCCAGAGCTATATTGTGAGATCCTGTCTCAAGACAAAAACAAAAACAAACACACAAAAAAATCATGTTGAGTGTGTATCTCTTTTTATACCACCCTAAGGTCAAAATAATCATAAGCATATGCTGAGTTGACCATTACATATTATATACATGTGTCAAATGATTATACTATACTCCTAAAATATGTATAATTAAAATATAAAGTTAATTAAATAAAAAATTGTAAGCAAAACCATTGTAAATTTTCAAGGGTCTGCAGAGGGTCTAGCTTCATTTCAGCATGGCTCTCACAGTTGTAGTGAGGAGACACAAGCTCCCAGCATTCCCCTCATAGAGCATGATTCAGCGTATTTCATTAAAACAGTTCCTCTAATGATGATTACTCAAATAGAAAGGGCAGCTTCATGCATATATCAGAGTTGCACGCTGTGTTACAGGGAGCAAAGTATAGAAAGATAAGTGACTTTGGGATTAAATAGATCCATTCCTTACTGACTGTCTGACCATAGGTTTTATAAAATGGAAATTTTTTAATTACTGCTTCTCCCCATTAGAGGCAATGTATGATAGATTATCATTAATTGGTAGTTATTGTAAACAGTGATGGGAAGGTCTCTCAGTAAAATAACACAGGCGCCTTTGGTTTAAGTATAATTTTGGATCATCTTGAATTTTGCTTTGGAGGGAGAAATCCTTTTGCATTCTGAAGTTTCTCCATACAACTCCAGTTTCTTTCTATCTTGTTTGAGCATTTCACATTTCTGCTATATCTCTCCTTATTTCTCACCTCTTGGAAACCTAGAATTCCAGTTCTATGAGATAGATAAGAGAGGAGAGCAGAGAGTTCTCCAATATACAGTTAATAAGCTTGAATTGTTGCTGATCCTAAGTAAATGCTAAGCAAAAACCTTTTTCCCCAAAACAAAACCCACCATAAAACAAGGCCTGCCTACATTCCACACAACTGTGCATTAGGAGGAATTGAATACATGGAAGCCACTAAAGAAAAGGACGCATGGAGAATGTTTTCATGAGAAGAAACAGTGAGATTTATGGAGGATATTGAGAATGCAAGTCCTTGAACTGAGACAGATTGGAAAGAAAGTATAAAAAGATTGTCTGCAGGAATAATAGAGTAACTAGCGACCTTGAACACAGAAGGAGGGTAGAATAGAAATGAAACAATGAAGTCTTTTTAGAACAGAGAATAATACTCATAAGAGGCAATTTTTAAATGAAAGACAGAATGCTCTACAATAGAAATATTGGAGGCCCTAACCACCTTGTAATTCATAGAGAGGGCAACACCAGTGGCCTTGCCTAGAAGCCCCCAGTTAAGAGAAGAGAAAGCCACAAAAGTAAGATTATTAATTTCCTTAGAATGAAGCCAGTATGACATCGTTTTTTGCAAAGGTTGGCCAGAAATCTTACGAGATCACTTTGAACAATGAAGTCCAATGAATGTGTAAAAACAAAAACCAAGGCACATCTAGTTACATCAACAATACACAGAGTCACTTGCTCTTTAAAACAAAAACACCCTGCTATTTTGCCTTCCCTTGACTTTGTTTCCTCAATTAATAAAGAAGTTTCATCCAGTTGTAGGCAAAAGCAATTGATCACAATGTATTCTAAGGTTGTATGGGTGTAAGGGAGGTGGCTCAGTCAGTATAAACTCTTGCCATACAAGTGTGAGGATCTGAGTTCAAATCCACAAAAAACATACAAAAGTCACAGATAGCACAAGGGTCTATAAGCATAGTGTTCCTACAGAGAGATGTAAGGTGGAGACAGGAGGATGCCTAGAAGCTCCTGGGCCAGCCAACCTGGTTAGAACATAAAGGAGAGCCTGCATTGAAAAGGTGGAAGGTGAGGAACAGTGCCCACAGTTGTCTTCTAACCTATACACAACACAACACAACACACACACACACACACACACACACACGTAAAATGCAACAAAAAATTTAAGTGAATGACATAGAGAACAAGCAATAATTGTATAAGCCTCTATTTGAAGGCAGTTTAGAAGATTATGGCAAACTTTTATTATTTGTATCTACCCAGGATACTTCCCTTTCTTTGTCTCCTGCCCCCACCCTGCCTCATCTTTGAGGAACCACATCTGCTGAAATAGGCAGACAGATGTCTCCAGCAAATGGTCACTCACTTGCCTCTTTCCTGTCTCCTAAAAAAGTGCCTTTTTTGTGTTGCAGATACTTTGGAAGTGCTTCAGCAGGAAATACATGATCTGAAGGAGTTAGACACCAGTGGAAGTCTGACTAGGTTATCTGACTGGACCCTGTGATTCAATTCTATAGTGACCAACACATTAAAGGCAGATACAGTGTGACATTGAGTGTCTCTTCTCCTCCTCTTCTCCCTCCTTTTCTTCTTCCCCCCATTCCTGTGTTGTTAAAGCATAATTGGCATATATTTACAGTTTATGATGGATGTTCTGATATGTAACACTGTAATTTGTTTGAATCAAGCAAATTAGCATATTGAGTACCTAACCTAACATTTTTGCAATGAAACGTTTAAGATCTGCTCTCTTAGCAATTTTCAAGCATATAATCCATTATTTTTAATTATAACATCGTGTTGTGCAATAGACCTCCAGACCCTCTCCACACCTTGTCTAACTAAACCTCTGTAGTCTTTGATCAATATCTCCCCAATGTCACCCCCAGTTCTGGAACCACTGCCTTGGTTTTTATCCTGTGACTTTTGACTTCTTAGTATCCTACATATAAGTTGTCTCTCTTGGCCTGTTTTTTTTTTCACTTGTATAACAGCCTCAGGTATACCTGTGTGGTCGCAAACGGCAGGATCCCCTTCCCTTTACATTTAAATAGTTTACTATTGTGTGAGCACAAACAGATACACACACCCCTCTTGTTAATTCCATTCACAAGTGTTTTGTTAAGGATTTGGGTGCCTTCTTTCATAAAGAATATTGGCCTGTATTTTCCTGTGGAGGGTTCTGTTTTCCTGAGTTTGGCCTTGCCTTCCTAAAACAAGCTGAGAAATGAGTGTGTGTGTGTGTGTGTGTGTGTGTGTGTGTGTGTGTGTGTGTACATTCAGGAAAAGTCTCTCACACAAATGACCCACCTTATTTTCTAGAGGCTATTTGCAGAATTTATATTAATTTCTCTTTAAATGTTTGGCAGGATTTTTCAGTGAAACAAACTGGGTCAGGCAATTTCTGTTTTGAAAAGTTTTACCTTTACACTCCAAAAGAGTTGTGCAACCAGCCACATTATTTCACTGGGTGAACCTGTGGTCATTTTTGCTTCTCAGAGTATTGACTCATTTTATCAAAGTTGTGAGGTTTCAGGTGTGGAGGCAAAAACAATCCCACCCGGTCCCCCGATGTTAGTGGACCTGTGGTTTACACATTTGTCACATTCCTGCTACTAGGAACTATCTCCTTGCTTCATGTTAAATCTGTCTGGTTTACTATCCTTATAAAAAAGTTGGCGTGTAGTTTTGTTGATTTCTACATGTTTTCTGTTTCATTGATTTCTTCTATTTATTTCTCCCTTCTTGTTTTTGCTTAATTGTTCTCTCATTTCTCTGTGTCCTTAAAATAGGAGATTAGACTACTGATAAAAACCTTTCTTTTTTGCAGATGTAGAACCATAAACCTGACTCTCAGTTCTGAGTTGCACAGATTTTGATGTGCTCTATTTTATTAATCATGCAACTTAGTATAATTTAATTCTTCTGTTAAGAATTACTCCTTTAGCAAGGGATTTTTTTGAGGGGGCAGTTTGGGCTTCTATATTTTCAGTGATTTTTCCTATTGTATTTGTTACTAAGTACTAGGTTGAGGCCTTAAGAGGTGCACTGTGTGAATTCAGTTTGTTTTCCATTTGTTGAATTCATTTTATAAAACTGGCTATCTTGATAAATTTTACGTGAGCAGTTGAGGAGACTCTACATTCTGTTCTTGAGTGGACAGTTCGCAAGCATCAAAGAACCCACTAAGTGCATAGTGCAATTCAACTCTTCTGGATCTTTGCTGATTTTCTGTTCAGTTGTTCTATTAACTACTAAGGGACAGATGTTGAAAACACTCCTTTGTGCATTTGTCTCCCACCATCTCCAAGTCCAAGTGGGTTTGTCTTATATAATCAGCAGCTTTGATGCATAAACATGTAGGATTGCAGAATCCTGGTGAAGTGAATCTTCAGTCATTATGTAATATTTTACTGTTCCTAATAATTTTTTCCTCTCAATTCTATTTTGTTTTATATAAATATAGCTATTTCTGCTTTCTTATGATTAATTTTGGCTGGTATATCTTTTTTCCATCCTTTTACTTTTGGCTTTTTTGTAGCATTGTATTTGAAATGAGATTTATATAGACATCATATATGTAAAGGTTAGTCTTGACTGGCAACTTTATTGGCTTGAGAAGTGTGTAGGAGGGAGAGAGAGACATGGCTCAGTGGTTTAGAGCCCTTGTTGGTCTTGGAAAGGACCTGAATTTGGTTCCCAGTACTCATAATGTGTAATTCACAACCACATGTAACTCCAGCTCCAGATGAGTCAACACCCTCTTCTGACCTATACAGGTGCCTTCATACATGTGGCATACAGAGAGGAGAGAGAAAGACAGAGAGAGAGAGAGAGAGAGAGAGAGAGAGAGAGAGAGAGAGAGAGAGAGAGAGAGAGAGAGAGAGAGAGAGAGACTGGGAGATACCTCTGGGTCAGTTAAGGGACCAGAC